>NC_067399.1:70252943-70852943 GCF_016432865.1 Antechinus flavipes
AAGTTCTATACTGGATAAATTAAAAATAACAAAAGTAAAACAATTAAGGAGGGAGAGTGTCTAGAAAGACTTCATCTTACAGGGAAGAAGACATTAGCAACAGGGAAGGAAAATTGGGGTAGTCTTCTTTAGGAGGTGACATGAGTTTTGAAGAAAGGGACATTTTCTATGAGTTTGAGATGATGGAGTAGATTCTATAGGAACCCATGGAGAGCAGAGATGAAATAACATATAGAAGCAGCAGGCACATCAATGGGTCTATTATATAAGAGTACAGAAAGCAACATAATGTCTAATAGTCTAGAAACATACCATCTACTGAAGGGTTTTAAAAGTCTAAGAATGAAGTTTATATTTTCTCTCCAAAAAACAAGAGGCAACTCTCTTTAGGAGGATGGACATTATCAAATGGTTCCAAATTATAAAAAAAAAAAAAACAAAAACAAAAACAAAAAAACTCATTCAAAACTGCTTGCTTATTTGTTTTCCATTGTTTCTTCCTCCCCTAAATTTGTTTTTTAAATGTTTAGAGATCCAATCCAGAGAATAATATTCTTTCCTCCTCCACACAGATAGCCTGATGAGAGCAAATAATGAGCACAGAAAATGAATTCATGGGATAACACAGATAAGTCAGTTGTTTTAAGAAAGCATGAGAGGTGGGTTTCAATCTATAACAATGATGTACTAATCCATATCAATGAGATTATCAATTCAATTCATTAAAATTAATTAAAGTAATATCAACCATGTTTTTAGAGATAGTAATTTATACTAATTTTTTAAAAAGTCCATCCCAGTACGCACACGCGCACACACACACACACACACACACACACACACACAGGCTTCTAGAATGCATGCTAAAAGCTATCTCTAATGAAGGCAGATTGCACTAAAGCAGGAAGAGTCTTCATGAAATGGAAAGTCATCATTTCATAGTCTTTTACTCAGGTCAGGCCACATTTGGAGTTTAGTTTTTATTACCACCACAGGATGGGGAAGACCATTATTAACTATGAGATACTCAGAGAAGGATGACTTGAATGGTAGACAGAACTTGAAACCATTTGGCATGCCTCTTTTGGTCAAATTAAGTGCAGAATTTTAGCCTTGGAAAGAGAACAGTTAAGGGATATATGATTATATATGATTATTATCTTTGAAAATTTGAAGGCTTATTATATGGAAGAGGAAATCAACTTCTATTATACCCCAGAAGCCATAATTAAGAGCACTGGATGGAAATTATCATGGGATAAATTTAATCTTAGTATAAGAATACATTTCCTAAACATTACAACTATCTCAAAATAAAATGGAGGGCTTTGGAAGGTAGAAATTTTATCATCATTTCAAGTCACTAAACAGAAAGACCAGATTCCATTTAATTCTACTTGACAAATCATTACTAAAATAATCTTTTATGTGCAGGTCTTTTGGAGAAACCCCAAAGTTTAGTATAATATTTGTACCTATTTAATTTATAGTTAGTACATCAAGGAATTTGAGTTTTAGGGATGCCATTGCATGAGCACTTACAAGAACTGCTACAGAGGGGATTCCTATGTTATGTAAAGAAAGAACAATTAGAACCCTCATGAGTCCTTACATCATTGGAATTCCATGATCTCCTTAGTCTTTCCCCATACTCATTAAAAAAAAAAAAAAAGTTAATTGACCTGAGTGGGTTTGATAAGTTAGAAAATCTCAACTCCTTCTGGATTTGTACGATCTTTTAGAAGCTTCCAGACTGTTTTATTTTTTTCTCCCCCATTAAGAAATAAAACATTCTACCACATCTTGGATCTCCTGTATTGTTAATGGTAGATTTCTTTTTGCATTAATCTTTTAAATTATAAATGAGGCAACTCAGGGCAAGGGTGCATAGCCATTTGTGGTTAGGAGCCAGAATCCCAATGGAGGGCACATGAGAGCTGTGCTGAGGGCACTTCCATAGACAGTTTGGTGTTAAAAGCCATGCACTGAAGCCAAATATATGTGTTCTACTAAACTACTGGAAACAATATTGAGAAAAGCATGTCTTAAAATAGATGAGGAAGAATCACATTATGGTTTCTACTAATCTATCTCTTCTCTTAGTCTTAATTCTCTCCTAACATTATCTTTATCCTATTGTTCATTCTTATACACTCTCAAACCATTTGTCTTCCCAATATGAGAATTAGAATATTTGTTTTGTGATAAAACAAATGTTCTGATTCTCATATATATATATATATATATATATATATATATATATATATATATACACACACACATATATATATATGCATATTTCTATCCCTAGTACTTTGAAAAAATGATGCTCATTATAAACCTTTAGCATTTAGTGGTCATAATCAGTGGTCTCATTGCCATCAATATTTCTTTAGTCAACAAATTCAAATTAATCCATGCTTTAGTTGATTGACTTCAATGAGTTGCAATGTCCAAACTAATTTAATAGTGATGGCACTACTACCACTGAGTGGTGAGCTTTTATCACATGGTTTTCTTGGATCATTGAAGAAAGAGAGTATTAGTTCATTGTTAGACTAATAGTTGAAATGAATCTCATTTTTTAGAATCTATTATTACCTTCCATTGGCATAATCTTTGAGAATATAATCTCCATCTCATAAGATGGCATCAGGGGAGAAATATAGGACTTCAGTGGTATTAATACTTGAAACATGCCATATTTTTATCCATCTTGAAAGTACTATTTTCTCCCCCTTTTGTGTAACTGAGAACTATAGACTAAAGCATCCTACCTGCAGTGAGGCATGGCCTTTGAATAATACAACATTTGAAGAATACCCACGTTTGGCTGTTTGGCAACATTTTTAAAGATGTACGGAAACTTAGAAGAAAAATCCTAGTCAGAGAAGAAAGGAATTGCAAGGGATAGTTTACAAAGTCCTCATTTTACCCATCTGTCCTACACACTGACTCCTTGCAGACAAGCAGATAAATGGATTTTTCTATTCCTTACACATGTTTTATGTATATGTAATATAAATAACATAAAAGGATGACTCATTGACTTTCTTGTTTCATTTCTTATTTTTCTGGCTTCCTGTGACCTGCCTTGAACAATAGGTATATTAATGTTGTTTTAGGAAAAGAGAAACCATACAAAACAGAATTTGAAAAAAAAAAAGTTACTGGGAAACAAAAGAGAATAAAAAGACTTATGTGAGAAAATCAAAGATGAGAGATGGCAGAATAAAAATGGCAAATAGAGAATAGTCCATTTTGGAAGTTGGGAAGATTTTATAGAACAGGGTAGTATGATTCAACATTGCCCAGGATTTTTAGGAAGGATTTTTGTTTCTAAATCTCAAGTAGCTGCGACTGTTGATGATGCAGGGTTATAATACCTGCAGAGAAAGCTAGCAGGTCCCATTCCCACATTTTGCTATCTCAGATGATGGCTTCAGGATTCATGATAGTTATAGGTATAGTGCTCTTCCTGGTGAACCTTAGGTGCATCTACCCTTTGTTGTCACTCGGTCAGTGATTGATTCTCTAGTTTTTGCTTTCAGACTCCTGTGCTGTCTCCACTAGGATCTGAAGAGAGTTTGTGATAAAAGTGGCAGCAGGGATTTAGCCTTATTTGTACATGCTGCTTCCTCTATCATCTGTACGAGTCTTTCCTATTTCAAGTGAAGTTGACTTGCCTATCCCTTGGAGTATTGGGGAGATTTGGTTGGCCACTGATATTGATAGAGATAGAGAGTAAGAATAATTATCCCTATTTTATTGATGAAGAAATTATTTTCCCACTCTAACAAAAGTGTCAATTCTTTTTTTTAATTCCTTTTTTTTTTTTTAAATTATTTTTGTTATCCTTCCTTCTCTCTCTCCTTGCATAATATTGTCCCTCTCCCCTTCATAAGCTCTATAGGGCCCAATAAGTGCTATCCAAATTGGCCTACTTGTTGTTCTGTGTATATGACACTCTGATAAAATAGTTAATGATATTTTCAATCCAATTTTATGGAAAAAAAAACCTGAGGATCAGAAAATTTAAGCTACTTTCTCCGTCATCACATAGCTAATATGTATCAGAAATGGGATTTGAATGCAGATGCCTTCTGAATTCTGCTCCAACATTCTGCTACTAAATCATGCTGCTGTTCATCAATGACCTTTCTGATACCTTTCAGATCTATATCTTATCATCCACTTGATTGAATAGAGGCAGATAGAAAGCTAAAAATGGAATCACAAAGACCCAATTTGAATCTTGTTTTAACTTTTTACTACTTTTGTGACTCTGGTGGTAGCTGTTACTAGTTCAGTTATTTTTCAGTGGTAACTGATTCTTTGTGACTCCATTTGGAGTTTTGTTGGGAAAAGATACTATAGTGATTTGTCATTTCTTTTTCCAGCTCATTTTATGGAAGAGGAAACTGAAACAAGTTAAGTAAATTGCCAAGAGTCATACAACTAGTGAGTGACTAAGGTCAGATATGAACTTAGTTAAGTCTCATTTTCCTAACTTCAGGTCCTGCCTAGTATTCACTATACCACTCTCTTCTATCACTTAACATCTCTGTTTCAACTTCATCATATATAAAATGTGAAATGGAGATCGGTGGGAACACAATGCACTTTAAGATTTCTTCCTGTTCCATATCTATAATTTTGTGATCTTGTAAATGAATTGATCCAAGTAATTTTATATGGGGAAAATAGGTGACAAATTTCACCTATGTTTAAGAAAAAAAGAAAAAAAATGGGAATATAATTTTTCTGAAAAATTCTTTTCAAAAATGGTTTAAATTTGAGATGGAATATATGTGACTGGTGGGGAAGAGGAAACCATAACTCCTTTAGTTTCACTTGGCACTTGAATCTGTAACAGCTTATGCAGTCAAGTGAATTTAATTGTAATACTTAATTCTTGATGGGCATTAGATTTTTTTTTTTCTTTGTACAAGACTGTTTTTATCCCCTAGTGAAAGGGAGGATATGTTTTGCAGAAGGCTGTCTGCTCCAGGCAGGCAATATTTGTTTATAGCCCACTGTCCTTTATACATTTGCAGCATCATACATTTTAATTAGGAGAGTTTACAACTTGGGTGCCCTCTCTAGCTGCCAAGTGGAAATAAATGTTGCTGTGTTGCAGATGACAGTTGCCCAATGTGCCTGATGACTGAAGACATCTCCGCAAAAGAAGCCACATTTCTACTACCCTCACTTTTGTCTCCCCTATTCCGCTCTCCCAAACCCAGAGTGGCCTGATAGGGTTAATTTGCATTGATCCTTAATATTCACCTCAGTACCTAGAGTGCATAATGACAGTATTCTTGACATCATATTATTCATTTGTGTGCCAGAAAAGAAAGTTTTCTGTGATGACAATAAAGAAGATGAATTGAAAGGGAAGGGAGAGAAAGAAGAGGAAAAAAGATAATAGAAAAGAAGACCAAACTACAGAAACAAGGTCAAGGAAAACCAAAATGGGAGGACAGACATATTAAGGGATAAGCAGCAAAGAGAGAACACAATTCATTAGAAGAAGGGTAAGGTTCTAGTGACAAGAAAGATTACACTGGGGAAAGAATCCCCTCTGACCACAGCACAGGCAAATGAAAAAAACAACAGTGTCTCCCTTGTATGCATGTTAAAATTTAACAATTTCCCCCACAAGGATTGAGTATTAGTGTCTCTTTTGATCAGTAAGTCAATGTTTCAGCCCTGTTATAGCTGCTTTTGTTGCGGCTTTTCATAATTATTCTAGAAATAAGAGTGTTTCTGCAGTCATATTCAAGAGTGGCTTTTCACTTGACTGATTATTTAATCTACACTGAAGCTGTCTGTCTGTCTGTCTGTTTTCCTGACAAGGTATTTATTCAGATTGAAGGCACAGAGCAAGGCAGTGATGAAGGTGACATTTTTAAGGCAATTAGCATATTGGTCCATATCTAAGGCCACAGTTTTTCTCCAAAGCTAAGGAACCTAAGTTAGGCCGATAGTTGTATACTTATGATGAAGAGAAAACTAGACTATTGCACATGCTCGGCATTTAATAAATGTTCATTGAATTGATCATCATAGCTTTCTTCTGAAAAAGATGAAGAGTGATGATTGTCATGAATAATGCATCTTTATTAGAATCATAGGAAATCTACAAAGAAAAATGTTATTAGAGAGAGACAGAGAGAGAGAAAAAAAAAGGAAAAAAATGAAGAGAGAGACACGGAAAAAGACAAAGAGAAATAAAGAGAGAAGAGAGGAGACACAGAGACAGAAACAGAGAGAGAAATAGAGGGAGAGACAAAGAGAGAGAAGGGGAGATAGAGAGGAATGGAGGCAGACAGAGAGAAACTGCTCATCCTCTGTATGTCTGTAAAAAATATTTTTTTAAAAATGCATATGTGATTATGTCATTCTTTTACTCAAATTCCAATGACTTCCTATTGCCTCTGGGATTAAATATAGGACAAAGAAAGGTCTGCAAAAGATAGCATCTGAGCTGAGTCTTGAAGCAAACAGGATAGAGAAAATGGCATGGGCTGACAGGGTCACAGTTCAAAGAAATGGAAGCAAGGAGACACAATCAAGGAAAGTCTGGAACAGAAAATTCAAGTAGAGGATGCAAGATATGCTAGAAAAGTAAATTGAAGCTATATTTTGGAGATCATTGAATATCAGATTCTGTCATTTATATGAACTTTCTTATCACTAAGCATGGATTTGGAAATGTCTTAAAATTCTGTTGAAATTCATTGCATTGGTTTTAAAGTAATCCAAAAGCTTATTTTTAAAACACTGACTTTTAGATTCAGGGATAGTGCTGAGGTCACATGGAATTGAAAGAGAAAAGGTGAAAAATAAGATTTTTCTTAGTAATCAGATTGATTAAATATACAAATCAGGGGCCTCTGTATTTTACTAAATGAGGCAAATCTATGAAATGGGAACAGGAGAAGAAAACTGGGATGCAGCACACTGTGGAGATTTTGAGATGGGGTGAGATGGTAGATGTCAAGTGAAAATTATGCTTCCCCTACTGCTGTTATTATTTATCCTTTGTTCTTAAAGAGGATCATGACATTATAGAGGTGACTCCATGAAATGCATGTGAGTTGGATTTAAATGAGGAAGGGCTGTGCAAGGTCTCCTGTCTCATTCTTTTCTCCAAAAACTTATGGGTCCAGTGGTAAGATATAAAACAGCACAACTGAAATAGCCCTGAATGTAGTGGGAGCTCTTATCTTTTCTAAGCTAAAAGTTTTTTTTGAAAGGTCTTCTTTTGGTTGAGGCACCACATATTCTGTAAATAGGAAAGAATTGAGGCAAAGAAGGACCTCTTTCACTTAGTTAAAAAAAATCCAATCTAGGAAGGAAAGAGCCTCAGGGTTTTTGACCACACCAGAAACACTTATCATTACCATTTATTTTGCATCAATCAAGGGCCCAATCTGACCAACTGGGGCTTGGGTGAGACCTGCTAAAGCTGCCTTTTAAAGATCTCTCACCCAATGATCTCTTTTGGTTCTATTTCTTCTTGAGATTTCAAGGGGCTTGATCTGAACAGCAGTGATTCATGACCAGGTTCTGACTCTTTTCCTTCAGGCCCTGTTCCACCAATATGACATTCTGAGGTAATGAATGGATAATAATTCAAGCAAACTAATCCTCACCTTATCCTCTCCCTCTGCCCAGATGATAAAAATAATGTCAACCTTTAAGGAGAGAGTGTTAACACTGGCAATGAAGTTATAAGCACAAAGATAGCCTAGGAGGGGAATTTGGATCAAGTATACCTCTGAAAGTTTGACATAGTGAAGAGAGAACTGAGAAGGAGACAAGAGATCTGGGTTCCAGTCTGAGCTCTGAGCTTAACTGCTGCATGATACTTGGAAAAATACTTTCCCTTTCTAAACTTCTGATTCCCTATTTGTCAAATGAGGGGGTTAGACCAAAATGCATATGATACAATGAAAAACAGTCATTCAACCTGAAATCAGGGAGTCTGACTAGAACTATATGGATAATCTTGGCCAAAGTACTAATTCTATTTGGGCTTAAATTTCTTTATCTGCAAAGTGATCACATTATTTTAGTTTAATGGTTCTTGGAGGGGGGTCTCAGAATCTCTTGTACTTTTGTTTCTTTTATCTATCAATTTGTTTAATTATTTATTTTATTGCTAGGCAATTAAGGTTAAGTGACTTGCTCAGGGCCATACAGCTAGGAAGTAAGTGCCTGAGACTGGATTCAAACTTAGGTTCTACTGATTTCAGGGTTAGTGCTCCATCCACTGTGCCATCTAGCTGCCCTGTGAACCTCTTATGTTCTTGAAAATTATTGAGAATTCAAAATAATTTTTGCTTTTGTGGATCCTTTCTACAAATACTTACCTTATTAGAGATGAAAGCATTTTAGTATTATCATGAAAATAGTTTTAACCTTTAGACCCCTTGAAATGCAATACCGGAGAAACTGAGGCAGGAGAGAGATTAGAGTTTTGATATTTTATTAATGGGAGAGTAAAATTGACTGGACAAGACTCTCATTTGGAATTATCCAGTCAGACAGAGATAAAGATATACTGGGACCAAGGAATTCACGTTGGTCCCAGGGCTGGAGGAGTCCAGCATACAACTGCCAGCCACCATACTCCAGCAATGAATGGAGAATCTCTAACCTTTAAGTACCTTTTTGGAGACAAAGAAGAGGAAGGGAAGGAAAGTTTCTATCAGGAAGGGGAAGCCATAAAACTCTAAAAAAATCCGGAGACAGGATGCCTGAATACAAAGAAGTAAAGATATTGTGGGTTATCTTGGAATATTCTAAAGGGATATTGTAAATCCTTGAGGACACAAAAGAGTCAGGAAATCTACTCTCTTGTTTATCTTGCTAATTTATAACTTTAGAACAAATAATCCCCCTTACAGAGGGGGATTTACAACTAAAGAGATTGAGACAGAACAGTTAAGGAAACTAAGACAAGGGAAACTCGTACAGAGAAACTGAGTCAGGACAGTTAAAGAGAACTGTGGCATAATAGAAATAGTCTTTGTTGAGGCATTTTTCGGTGGCATTTGGCGCTTTATAACTCCATTGAGGTTTTCTTGGCAAAAACACTGGAGTAGTTTGCCATTTTCTTCTCCAGCTCATTTACAGATGAGGAAACTGAAACAAACAAGTTATATGATTTGCCCAAGATCACACAACTAGTCAGTGTCTGAGGCTGGTATTTGAACTCGGGTCCTCCTGACTCTAAGGCTGAAATTCTATCCAGTGCACCATCCTAGACGCCACTTTGGAAAACAATGGGCTAAAGGATTTCTAAGGCTCCTTCTTATTGCAATGCTAGGTGATTTTTATGATCCCCAGGTTTTCTTTCATCTCTAATTTGTGATTATTCAATTGAAATACATCATACATTGCACATATATAGCATATGAAATTGCTTACAGTCTCAGGGAGGAGAGAGGAAGAGAGAGAGAAGGACAGAATTTGGACTCAAAACTTTGAAAAAAATTTAATACAGTTTTCACATGTAATTGGGAAAAATAAAATATTATTTAAAAAAAAACAAAATCACATCACACAGGCATATAATGGTTAGATATAACTTTTAATTCTGATCCAATGACATATGTGAGGTCAATAATGATGGACAAGTAGCCTACATTTTGCTGTCTTGTATATCCTAAACATTTCATCTTTCTCCATTCAATATTTCTCAGGTCACTGAAGATGTAGTTATGAAAAATTTCATTCTGTACCATATTGTCAGTGGTGACATTGGGAGACAGAGGGGGAGGTATGTATCTGTTCCTACCTGATTTATAAGAATGTAATGATATTATTTTATTCATTATCACTATTAAGAAGACAGGGCAATTTAAATCATGAGAACTACAGGAAGGCAGATAATTGCTGCCAAAAGGGAAACCACCCTTTCTCCTACTTTGAAACTGCCTAGAGGAATAAAACAAGTATAATTTTCCCTAGAAAAGCTTAGGCCCCAGGGCTATTGCCCCTTAAATTGACCCTAACATTACATGACTGGTATTTGTTAGAAAAGAGAATAAGAGAGATAGATGAGACCTCTTTTTGGCAGCCCAGTGAAACTCTTGGGAATAAACTTATTGAGGTGATTTCCTTATGTTTCTGTGTGGGGTTGTATCCCTATAAGAGCCTCATGCAGTGTACTGTCCTATAAGTCACTTGAGGTCTTATTCACAGAATATAACTGTGGGATGAATAATTATGAGTCTATATCACAAGTGAGTGACAGCTGTATCCTGAACAATATTCTCAGATGTTCCCTGTTTTCTCCTGCATGACCATGCAGGAAGTGAACGTTTTCTGGCTTCACAGAACCCTGATTATGTGCTATGTATGGAAATTCTGAAGTTCCTTGCAAAACCCCTCTATCTTAAAAAAACAAACAAACAAAAAGCAAAACAAAGAAAAACATGAGAACCCTACTCTGGCTTTAACATTAGATCTATTTGCCGTTTTCCATAAAGTGCATGTGTCTGTACATCATAGACTTAGCCAGTTGTTCAAACAAAAGGAAAGCATAAATGGCACTTCAGCATTAAGTCCTGGGGGATTTAAGTGATTTGTATTCTATTTCTTCAGTAATATTTGCTGTAAAGCTACTGAAGGTAATATTTAGCAGAAGTAGACATTTTGCCAAAATATCACCTTTTTAATCCTTGGAGTATTTATTTTAGTATCTATCAGCAGTTCATAAAGACTTTAACACTTTATGAGCAATATGTTGGCTTCTTTTTGTACTGCTCAAAACAACAACAGCAAAAAAAAAAAAAAAAGAAATTCTCAAATAAAAATAAACTTTCATTGGAAAGGACGACATCCACAGAAATGAAATTGGGTGATATAACAAATAAAACAAACCGGATCAGAGTGAGGTAAATCTGAGTTTACTTTTATACCCTTGGTTGCAAATGTATCTGCTGGGGACATTTATTTGATTTATTTAGTTAGGCCTTTCCCTAAAAGAAACCATCATGGGATTTTCATCAACCCATATCTAGTATATTAACTGAATTTGATGATTATTGTCCCCAAATGTTGGGGAAAGAAAGACTCAGCACTGTTCTAAAGCATAGTTACACATGCAGGCTGAGGGCAGTATTGTATTGTTCAATGGAAGATTCAAAGATCCCTTTGAGCCTTTAAATAACACCAATGTGCTATAACTTGGTTTTCTAGAATTGTTTTGACAGTAAACCAGAGAAATCTAGAATATTCACAATGACAATTAAAGCTTTATTATTTTCTTCTTTCTCTGAGAAAACAATTCTTTATCTTGTAAATTTTATTTTTCCTTTTTTTTTTTTTTTTTTTGGTAAAACTTCAAAATCTTTCCCCCAAACCCTCCTACTGATTCCTCCTTTATAACAAAGTAACAAAGACAAAGTTGAACAAAAAACAACCAACAAAGGTTTGCCTCTCTTGTGAAAAAAGAATCACAGTCACCTCTGGTTGTATCTAAAAAAGAGAGGAAGTTTGTGACTGTGATCCAGGCCATCTTGCAGATCAGAAATATGGAGAGAACAGGGCCAAGTAAAAGAGAAATACACGAGGTTTCAAGGAAAATAAAGGGAGAATTGTAGCTATTTGACCTGAAGAAGTCTTAAAGATTATTTAATTTAGCAACTTTATTTGTTTATCTATTTATCTACCTATTCATTCATTTATTTTAAATTAATAATATTTTATTTTTCCAGATATATACAAAGATAATTTTCAGCATTCATCTTTGCAAAACCTTGCGTTTCAAAATTTTCTCCATCTCCTTCTCCCTCCCCTCCCATCCCTGCCAGCAAGTAATTTGATATAGGTTAAATATGTACTATTCTTCTAACCATATTTCCATATTCATCATGCTATGCAAGAAAAAATTATATCAAAAGAAAAAAAACACACAAGAAAATTAAAAAAAAAAAAAAACAAGCAAACAAACAACAAAGGTGAAAATTCTATGCTTTTATCCTGTTCAGTCTCCATACTTCTCTTTCTGGCCCTCTCCATCCCAATTTTATTGAAATTATTCTGAATCACCTCATTATTGAAAAGAGCCAAGTCCATCATAGTTGCTCATCACATAATCCTGTTGTTTCTGTATGCAATGATCTCTTAGTTCTGCTCATTTTACTTAGCATCAGTTCATGTAAGTCTCTCCAAGTTTTTCTGAAATCATTCTGCTGATCATTTCTTATAGAAAAATAATGTTCCATTACATTCATAAAGCATAACTTATTCAGCTATTCCCCAACTGATGTCGCCCTCTTATTTAACAGGTAATAAAACTGAAAAAGAGAAAGCTATAGCACCAAACATACTGTGAGGAATAACTGGCAAAGCAATTGGAAAAAAAAAAAAAAAACTTGAAAATAGGACTCCTGATTCTTTCTACTAGGCCTGCCTAAATTAGTTGCCTGAATCATACCTCACACAGAATGACTGGTGCCTCAAAATCTCTTGAAACTTGTTAACTTGTGGGGATTTCATTGATATTAATGTCCCTTTAAAGAGGACAAGGTCACAAATTACTATTTGAAATTGATCATATAACACCTGTCAATGAGTGAGTCATTCAATAAACATTTCTTAAGTATTATCAAGTGCCAGGCATTGTATTAAGCCCTGATGATGCAAAAAAAAAAAAAAAAAAAAAAAAAAGGCAAAAAAAGAGACAAAATGTCTTAGGTCTTAATAAGCTCACAGTCTAATGGGGGAGATAATAAAAAAGGAAAAAAAAAGATCAAATAAATATATACAGAAAAAATAGAAAATAATGTTAGGAGATTGAATACTAGTTTAAGCAGGGTTCGAAAAGTCTTTCTAGGCAAGATAAGATTTTTAGTTGGGGCTTGAAGGAAGTCAGGGAAGCCAGGAGGCAGAGATGATGAGGGAGACCACTCTAGACATTCAGATCATCAAAGAAAATGCCCAGAACTAAGAGATGGAATGTCTTCTTGGTTGAACAACAAAGAAGTCACTGTCACAAAATCAAAGAATATATGAAGTGACTCAAAGTGTTCTTTCAGGAGGGGATTAGGTTATGATAGGCTTTGAAAGCCAAACAACATTTTGTATTTATTCCAAAACAGCAATAGGAAACCATTGAAGTTTATTGAGTAGAAGGTTGACATGATTGGATCTGTGTTTTTGGAAAATAACTTTGGAGGCTGAATGAAGGATGGTTTAGTGGGGAGAATGATGTGAGAGAGACAGTCCCACCAGAAAGCTGTTTTGCAAGAATTCAGGTATGAAGTGATGAGAGGTTACACTAGAATAGGGAGACACTGTGAGAAGAAAAAAGAGGCAGTGTCTGAGTGATGTTGCAAAGGAAAAACTGACAGGCACAAAAGCAGATTAGAAATGGGTATGGTAGCCCAGGAGAAAGAGTACTTTGTCTAGAGTCAGGAAGACTCATCTTCATGAGTTCAAATCTGGCCCTTAACACTTACCACTTGTATGACCCCAGGCAAGTTACTTAATACTACTTACCTCAGTTTCCTCATCTGTAAAATGAGCTGGAGAAAGACATGGCAAGTCAGTCTAATATCTCTGCCAAGAAAACCTCAAATGGGTGACTGAAAAACGACTAAATATCAACTACAAGAGAATACAAGAGTTTAGGATAACTCCAAGGTTGTAGTCCTGACGTATTACCCTCGCAGGGGTCCTCAAACTTTTTAAATAGGGGGCCAGTTCACTGTCCCTGAGACTGTGGGAGGGCCCGACTGTAGTAAAAACAAAAACTTTGTTTTGTGGACATTTAAATAAAGAAACTTCATAGCCTTGGGTGAGGGGGATAATTGTCCTCAGCTGGCACAGCTGGCCCCGGGGCCGTAGTTTGAGGATCCCTGAAGCAATGTGACAATGGTATGTTGTGACCATAAATCTAGATGATGTGGGAAGTAGTGGAGAGCTTAGGGCGAAATATGATGAAATCTGTCTAAAACAGATTGAGTTTTAGATGTCTCCTGCACATTCAGTTTGAGATATCTAGGCATCTAGGCAGTTGGAGATGTGAGACTGGGGGTCAGCAGAAAGGTTGGAGTATAAAGATAGTTTTATGAATCATTAGCATAGGAATAGCAGTTAAATCCATGGGAGCTGATGAGATCAGTAAATGAAGTATTATAGAGAGAGTAGAAAAGAGAGTCCAGGACTGAATGCTATGAGATACCTATGGTCAGAAAGCATAATCTGGATGAGGATCCATCAAAGAAGATCCATGACCATTATATCTGGGATATGTATAAAATTAGAATGAGTCATATAATAATAGCTTTTATACTAGGGATTGGTGGGACCATCTAAATACTGTATAGCATATCCTGCTAGGTAAATGTTTAACAACTGGATCTCATTGGAGGGTATATCAATAGCAAACTTTAAGTGACATTTACAGTATCAATATTCTTTTCACCACTTTTAAAATCCAGACTATTAGAAAACCAATAAATCAAGTCCTGATATGTAGCATTTCTTAGTTTCCTAGATATAAATGCTCATACTGAAAATTTGACGAGTTCTCCCTTGACAGTTTGAGCTGGCTCCAAGAAACCTCTGCCTGCCCTCCCCTTTTGATTCATACCTCCCTTCAGGTATATAAAGAGGAGAGGATAATTTCAACAGTTCATCCCTTCACTTTGGACTGCAAAATGATAGGGGTCCCAAGTATCATGATCACCAAGAAGCTTACCACCTAAGAAATAATATGAATTATCACTGGGTAGGAGGAATGTTTGGAAGCAATAAAAGCTCATTCAAAAGTGAAACTTTCAAATGAAATCATTTGGTATTAAGATCATTTACTTTAGGAAAAAAACAAGTTCCTGTTTTTAAGGCAAAAAAGCTTTAAAAGTCTCATTAGGCTTCCTCAAAAAGCTTCTTGAACATCAAATAGCTTTTGCAAAACACTTCATTGATTTAAGTGTAAATTAATCAGAAATGCATGGATTAAATTTTCCTTAGAATACACATGGATTTTAAAATGTAGATGTAAATGCCTTCCCTGTTTCCATAATATTAAAAGTTTTACAGGAAATTTGAGGCTATCATTTGCTCTCAAACATATCTCAGTCCATTCTCATTGCTTTGAGCTAGGATAAGGTGAGGATTGGAGTTTGGGTACATTGTCAATGGACAAATAAGTAAATAGGAATTAAGGTACCTTCTATGTGGCAGACACTGTGTTAAATGCTAAAGATACAGAGACATAAATGAGACAGTCTCTGCCAGAAGAATGTTATATTCTATTATGGCTGAAAATACACAGCAATGAAATAATCCATGTATATGAGATTGCCTTTGGGCCACCACCAAAATACTGTAAAGAAGCACTTCTTAATGGGATGTATGTATGTGGGAGGAGGAGTATTTTTTTCTTTTT
Source organism: Antechinus flavipes (assembly GCF_016432865.1). Classification (NCBI taxonomy): domain Eukaryota; kingdom Metazoa; phylum Chordata; class Mammalia; order Dasyuromorphia; family Dasyuridae; genus Antechinus; species Antechinus flavipes. The sequence continues at coordinate 70,268,359 of NC_067399.1, forward strand.
TGTCAAAAAAAAGGCAAAAAAATATTTTTTTCTTCAGTATCTTCTGGGTTTTGTTAGGCAATAGCTATCTATATTACTCTTTTCTTCCTACATGTTCTTTAGAATCATTAATCCTCCCCTCCTCAAACTTCAGTTATCACCTTAAAGGAGATGGCTGCCAAGTTGGTATCTTCAACTCCAATCTACTTCAAAAACTTTTGTCTAGTATTTCCTTTTGTCTGCTGAATATCTTCCCTTGAAGAATATATTGTAGGCAGCTCATCTCAGACTAAATAAAATTCATCTTATTCTTCCAAAATCTGACCCATCCCTTGATTTTTATCTGTCTCTGTACAGTATTATAATGCTCCCAATCATCCATTCTCAAAATGTGTGAGACATTTAAAAAAGTCTTAGTAGATTTAATCTATTTCTTAATTTCATCCCACCCTTTCCCAAGTGTAGAGATCACTTCAGAATAGCTCTAGTTCAAGGAATCCATTTTCTTTTCATCAACAATTTTTTTTTCTCCCAAGAATCATCTACATTAAAAAAAAAATCCCTTCAAAGCTAAATTCAGATGTCAACCTCATCCAGTAAATCATATATATACCTATATACGAGTATGTATACTTTATTAGATTTTAGGCACCTTGATGAGAGGGACACTTTCCTTTTTTTTTTTCCTCTTTTTAATTTTTTGCCCCCTTTACTGAACATAGTACCCTAAAACTGAATACATGTTTGTGGAATTAAATTTGGTTATCTCACATATGTGGCTACTTGTGAAATGCTTAAATACTCATAGAATGTGTTCCAAGAACCAAGTGACACCTAACTCTTCTATTTTCTCAATGTTTAAACCCCTTTGGTACTGTTTTCCATTTCCTCTGCTTACTAAACCCGTTGTTTTCTAAAAAAAAAAAATCTTTCCTTTCCTTTAAATCCATCTTATACCTAGTGAATTCTCAGTCTTTTCTGACTCATTGAGACCCACTTTTCTTCCTTATTTCCTAGCTCCCCTCTCCTTCCTCTCTTCCTTCCTTCCTCTCTCCCTTCTTTCCTCTCTTCCTTCCTTCCTCTCTCCCTTCCTCCCTTCTTCCTTCATTCCTCCCTCTCTCTCTTTCTCTTCCTTCCTTCCTTCCTTCCTTCCTTCCTTCCTTCCTTCCTTCCTTCCTTCCTTCCTTCCTTCCTTCCTTCCTTCCTTCTTTCTTTCTTTCTTTCTTTCTTTTTCTTTCTTTCTTTCTTTCTTTCTTTCTTTCTTTCTTTCTTTCTTTCTTTCTTTCTTTCTTTCTTTCTTTCTTTCTTTCTTTTTCTTCTTTTTAAGAGACCTGTGATTTCTTTGATCTAGGGAACTCCTAGAAGATGGGAGTGGGAACCAACCTATTCTTACAATACACATAAGCAACTTCTCAGTAATTTATAGTAATAAAGAGGTATCCAGAAATATAAATACTCAGAAACCATCAGAATTATCTTACCTGTTCCCCCACTTCCTGCCCCACATCTCTCAGGGCATAAAGACATTTGAGAGTCTACTGAACAAAATTCCCTATTCACCACATGGCTTTGCTAACTGAATAATTCACAGCACTATCAGGGTTAGCAAAATCCAGATCTCTTGGGTCCCCTCCTCAACTTTGCTATGATTTTTAGTCCTTCAAAGTGTTAACCCTTGGTAAAAAGATTCTTTTCCTTCAAGCTGAAATGTCAACTGTTAAGCATATCTTCCCTTCTCAGAACACACTTCCTATCTCTTAAGGGGGCAGAGTTTGGCACTTAAAATTTTCCACAAGGCAAACCCTAAGTCATGGGAGCATCCATTCTCAGGAACTGTATTCTCCGACCCATGCTCAGAAAAGAAAACAGAAAGGCAGAAGGCAGCCAGGAATATGGAGTCCATGAACTCCCCTCTCAAACCATCTGAGGAAACATTGGCAGCTTGCCATATACTTCTCCTGTCAGTCACCATTTTCTGCTCCCTTATAGCCTTTGCTGCACTCTGGTCTGGAAATCTGAGAGAGAGAAAGGGAAGAAAGATACTGAGCTGGTGTCTTAGATTGTTTTAATGCCTCAGGGAAAGAGACAGCTCTTCTGACAGAGCTCACTCCCTTGTAAAGCCTAGTCCCTCCCATTCACTAGCAACCTATTTGTAAAGAAACTAAAGCTACACCTAATCAGCCTCAGTTACATGTTTTTCTATTCCAAGAACATAGCAGAGTGCCTTGCACATAGAAGATGCTTAATAAATGCTTATTAAATAATTATTTCAGTTTTATATCCTTTTCGTCTATGACTCTATTTACAAATCATATATATATTGTGTATATTATATATTTACAAGCATATCTATATATATTATATGTGTGTGTGTTTGTAGATGGACAGATAGTTAGATGAAAGTTTTGCTTTTCTTCATCCTGACTTCTTCAGCAAAATGTCATTGACCCACATTAAATTTTGCATTCTGTACAACACACAATGCATTGCACAACCCCCAAAATATATGTGTTGTAATGGAATCAATAGCGGGCTTGTAGTCAGGAAATCTATGTTTGAGTCCCATCTCCATCATTTGGGGTCTTAGTTTCCTCCCCTGTCAAATAAAGAGTTTCAAATAGAAGATCCTCAAGGTTTCTTCTAGCTCTAAAAATCTATGTCTATCAGTAATTGGCCTTATCTTGGGAATAATTACTTAAACTCTCGGAACCTTAGCCTCTTCACTTATAGCTACATGGCAGAGTGGATAGAGAGCTGTACCCGGAGTTAAGAAACAATCCTCAGATATTTACTATGTCTGATTGTGGGCAAATCATTTAACTTCTGTTTGTTTTATTTTTCTCATCTGTAAAATGGGGAGAAAAATGGTACCTACTTCTGATAATTATTGTAAGGATCAAATGAAATAATAATTGTAAAGCACTTAGCATAGTGTCTGTCACGTATTATGTTCTAGATAAATTCTAGTCATCATCATCTTCATCATCATCATCATCGTTGTAAAATGGGAATTGGCATATATTTCTTTCTAGGGCTATGAAGCCCCAATAAGATAATAAATACAAATTTCAGAATTTGAATTGATCTAGGATCTTATCTATAAGTACAACTAGGAGGCACAGTGGATAGAATATCAGACCTGAAGTCAGGGAGACTTATCTTCATGAGTTCCAAGTGTGTGACCTTGCAAATCACTTACGTCTATTTGCCTCGGTTTCCTTATCTATAAAACAAACTGAAGAAGGAAATGGTAAAGTACTCCGGTATCTTTGCCAAGAATACCCTAAATAATGTCACAGAGAATTGGGCACAACTAAATGACTGAACAGTAATAGTAACAACAACTTAGCTCTCCAGTAATGAATTTTAAGTTACAAGCCTGCCCATACTGTAGGACTCCAATTATGTCCTCCTAATTGATGTCTTCTATAGGGACTGGACCAAACATGGATCTTATTCTCCTTAAACTGATTGGCTATAGGAGCACATGCTTCACTTTTGTCACCTCACTGTCCCTCCTTCTCTTTTTCAAATTACAAAGTTCTATATAAATGTTAACCTTAATTTATAATCCCTGAGGGAGGAGGAAAATTGAATATTGAAGCAATATGGACTAACACAATTGTGGAATCAAAGAATTTCTTATTTTCTAGGACTCCATTAGTAATATAGTCCAAATTTATCTGATTAGGATGAGGAGCCATAATATCTCTGACAACTGGCCATCCGTAACAGGAAATTCATCAATTCACAACTAAATTGCCTTTGTTGGTACATAAGAGATGTTGCCTTTTAGCAAGCAAAAATAAAATTTTTAATAACTTCTCTCCATTTGATTTTGTGCTCCAAATCTAAGTAGTGTAAGTCCAGGGATTCTTTCAAAGGATTGAACTTCTTATATCTAAATGCTACTTGCTTTTCTGTTAATTCTGCTAATTTCTTTGGTTTAAAAGTATCCTTTACATATACTTGAGAGGTGGGTTTGTATGTGAGTCTAATTAAGTTACTTACATACCATTTTGCTTAGTTTCTTCATTTGAAAAATGAGAGTGCTAGAATAGTTAATCTTTAAGGTCCCTTTTAGTTCTAAATACTTCTTTCAAAAAGATGAAAACTGATTTTTTCATTATCAATTCATGATACCAATGAGTTTGCCAATATGTATTGATATAAGAATATAGGTAAGAGAAAATTAATACTGTTGTGGAGTTATTGAAAAAGAAAAGCTTTTTAAAATTTTCCTTTCCAGGCAAATTCACAAAATGTTTACATTTATAAGCAACTTATATTGGTACATATATTTCCTGGTTATATAATAGCCATCCAGAAGCAGCTAATGTAGGATTTGGAGTCAGAGGATATAAGTTTAAATATTAATTCAAGTCATCATTGACTATGTGATATTGGGCAAGTAAATGTATTTCTCTTTGGGCCCAAGTTTGCTTATTGGGGTGTTTATTTGTTTTTTCCTTTTTTTTTTTTGAGGGGCAATTGACTTGCCCAGGATCAAATAGCTGATAAATATTAAATGTTAAATGTCCTAAGTCAGATTTAAGTGTTCTCTCCACTGATTCAACTAACTGCACCTTTCTGTTTGTTTTTAAAAGAGTTTGGGGCCTCTAATGTCCTTTTCTGCTTCAAAAATTTTTGTAACAGAAATTTGCCCTTTTAAAAATAACTCTAATGCATGAAGATAGATCCCTGTTTATCTTGCAAGATCTATTTTCTCAATTCCTCTCCTGTAGCTTGATATTCAATTTTAAAAAATATTTATTAAGTACATGGTATTGGTATGGTATTATGACTTCAAAAAGAATAAAATTTAGATTAAGTCTAGTATGGAGGATAATACACAAATAACTATAAAGTAAATTAAAATAATTTCACAGTACCTGAGATACATAGAGAATTAACACAAATATTTAAGACTAGAGGAAAAACATCAATAGAATAAATAGTCTAAAGATAAGAACCAACAGTTCTCCAAAAAAAATAATTTAAGCTATTAACACCCATTTGAAAGATGAATCTAAATCACTAATAACAAGAAAAATGCAAATCAACACAAATCTGAGGATTCATCTCACATCCAATAAATTGTCAAAAATTACAAAAGATCGAATTAGTCAATGTTGGAGGGGTTTTGGAAAGATGATAGGCACATTAATGCACCCTTGGTGAATTGGACCAATGATTATAAAAAGTGATTTGGAATTATAATTAGACAAGAACTAAAATGCATATACCCTTTGATCCAGACATTTTACTGTAGAAGGTTGAAGACAGAAATAAAACTTTCATACACTATACCAAAATACCCACAGAAACATATTTTATAGTAACAAAACACTGGAAACTAAGTAGGTGTCAATCTATAGGGAATAAAAAAAAAACAAATTTTGGTACAAAAGTGAAATAGAATATTAACTGCTATAAAATGATGAATATTATGAATTCAGAGAAATATTAGCAAATTTATATAAATTAATTCAGAAGTAACAGAACCAGGAAAACAATACATATTATTATAACAATATGAAAGGGCAGATCAACAACAAAATGACAAATAAACTGAACATTATACAATTATAATGAACATTTTTTCCAAAATGAACTTTGACTGTAGAACATTGTATATATTGTCAGAATCAATTGACAAATAAACTAGTTTTATAGAGTAGCCTTTTTTTTTCCTTTTTTCTTTTCTTTGTTTTTAGTGAGACATTGGTGGCTATTATGTAAGATGGGATGTATTCAGAAATAAAAGTGATACAAAAATAAAAGTTTCAAAAAGTGTAAAAGTGAACGCACAAAAGAAATGTAAGCAAAGTAGTAAAAGTGACTTAAGAGAGAGATAGATATTATTGCTTGTTGCGGGGATCAGAGAATCACGCACCAAAAAAGTGACAATTAAATGAGCCTTGAAGATGGTTATTAATGTGTTGTTAATTTAAGGTAGTGAACACAATGTGTGTGTGTGTGTGTGTGTGTGTGTGTGTGTGTGTGTGTGTGGTGTGTGTGTGATCAGGGAAGTAGATTCATATAATCAAAGATAATGATGGAGCAGAGGGAGTATATAGAGTGAGGGAACCAATTTGACAAGAGCATAAAATGTGTTTTAATATAGTAAAAACTAAAAGTGAAAAAAATTAAATTGAAACCAGCCTCTGAAGGACCTTGAATGTCAAGCTAAGTTTGGACTTTTTTCAATAAATGAGAAGCACTGGAAGTCCCTGTTTATATATAAGTATCCTGTCTGTATTAACTTTCCTTTAAATTCAAGTGACTAGGTCCAAAAATACTACTTAAATTCTTAGTGATGTATTGTCCTCTGATCTCCATGGTATTAAAGTTTTAATTCTTCCTAGATATAGCTGAAATCATTTGGAACACTCCCCTCCTTATCTCTTCTCTCCATCCCCAGTATTTTATTTGTTTTCAAAAGTTGTTGAGACCAAAAATTTTGCCACTTTGGAAAGTGCATAGTACAACCTTCTAGTTCTGAGATTCTCTATTTTTAGCTAGACTAGTTCATGGCAGACATATATATCCTGTAATAGGATGGCACTCCAAACCTTTCCAGCTTCCTTGGAATACCTGAGCATTCACTCACTCAGATCTGTACCATGCGGAGGGAACCAGAACCCAGTATAAAAATGTAATTGTTATTATCATTATGATATTTTTAAAGAGAGAACTTTGTTTGCAAAAGGAAGCCTATTTTTCTTCTAAAAGTATTCTTTCCTCCTTCAGATTAGTAAACGTCTCCTTAGTGCCTTCTCTTTTTACAATAGAGCAGTTTTTACAACACATTTATGAAAATACATATCTCAATAAGGCCTTCCCTGTGGACTTCCTAAAGAGAGTTTGAAATCTTTTTAGGATCTATGGGATAAAGGAAGGCTTCACTGTACATCAAGTTCTATCCGAGGAGCTGGAATTGTTTTATAAACCTCAATTAGGCCTCATACCTCCCCCCTGAGGTAGAAGAGAAACATTAGACATTTTTATGGAGACATCAACTTAAAACCCATCGAGAGGTTAATCAGCTTGCTTCCAGTCTTACAGCTGGTCTATTGCAGTGTTAGAAATAAAATAGAAGTCCTTCCTAGGGAACAACACCCTCCCTTTGTTTTTCTGATTAGTGGAGTCTACCGACCTTCTGGAAGTAATGATCAGTGCTCCATAGAAAGCCCTAAGAAAGATCAGAGTGTGTTTTCCTGTTTTAAAATAAATAAATAAAAACAATGGCTGTTATTTTTATACACCAAAAAAAAAAAAAAAAAAAACACCCATTTATTGAACACTTAACTTAAAATGACCCTTCTTGGAGGGATAGAGAAGGATGGAGAGAGAAAAGAAATCACAGAACAACTGAGGAATTAGAAGCCTGACTGTTAGAATATTTCCTTCTGATCTCCTCTATATTGCAACCTGCATAGTTATTGCACGCTAGAGGGCACTTGAGGAAGAACAAAAAAAAAAAAAAAATTAAGAAAAAAGAAAAAAAAAGAAAGAAAAGGAAAAAAGAAAAAAAAAAAAAAAAAAAGAAAGAAAAGGAAAAAAGAAAAAAAAAAAAAAAAAAGGAAACCCTTCATCTTCACTGTAACAGGGCCAGTTACCTGCATGAGAAAGGGATGTGTGGAACTACACACAGTTGCTCAGGCTTCTCTCATAGCAGCTGAGTCTTTAATAAACAAAGAAGTCCTTAACGTATGCAGGCTTTGAGAAACAAAGAAATCCTATTCATGTTTTTCTTAATGCAATTTTTCTTTTAACTCCTTGGATCATTTCCCGAGTGCAGTTATCCCAGTCTTTTCCTCAACAACTCATTCAATAATAATGAATTGAAATTGCAAACTCCTTTCTGAGTAAAATTAAATGCCCAGAGTTGGGGAGGGGGGTGGGAACTGAAGAAAGGGTAGGTTGTATTTTCTTTTATATACACTGGATTATTATATGGATTTTGTGTGAATATATATATATATATATATATATATATATATATATATATATATATATTTAGGATATAAGCAAATGATCACACCCCTTTTTTCACAGGTCAGACTTTAAATCTGTATGTCTGGTTAGTGGACACTGAAGCAGTATACCAGAAGGGACTATGAGGCACTGGAGAGAAAGAATAGCTACAAGCCATAGGATGACCTATATGTACTAAATGATCACTTCTCACCTTCACCTGGAATATACACACAATTAGGAAGGAGGAGACAAAATCCCTTTCCAGCAACTGTCCACTTAGAGAAGCCTAAAATGCCAGATGTGCTATTCATAATAGCCCAGAGGCCTTATTTATTTTATTTTTCCCCAGCAGGATTACTGTGATAGCTTTGTGCCAGTCCATCCTCTTGAGTTTCTGTTGAATCTTATCTTCTCTCCAACACCTGGAAAGATGTCAGATAATGTCGTTTTGAAAGTCTTCTCCAAAAGTCTCAATACAGATTTTTCTTTTTTTTAAATAAAAAATGCTAACTGAAGTTCTAATGTTAAGCTTCAGACTAGAAACTACAGTCAGTTTTAAAAGCTACAACACCATATCTCTAGGATAATTTATATGCTATCTACTGTTTGTATTAACTGGAAAACAATCTTTAATGTATGCATACATCACTTGGTTCCCTAGTAAACCACAATCTCTTTATCTCCAAGAAAATATATGTAATGTTTAATGCTTATTGAATTTGTATTTCAGAGGCACCTTGGTGACCCTTTGGTTGAGCCCATCCCTGAAAAAAATGCAGACTATAACATACCTGGCTAGTAGTAACATATAATATGTGTTGAACAGTATGCTTTTATTTCCTGACTTTTCCATAGGATCTATAGAAACACAGGGATATTCCCAAGTTAATTACAAACTTCAAAACACATTATGGAGAAAGTATGAGGAAAATTCTGGCATAAAATATGTCATTAAGAAGATAAAAATTTGGCAAAGGAACTGGGCCAGTCATGTGAGAAAAAAGAGACATAATAATTGGATAGTTGAAATGCTACTCAAATCTCACCAAAATGTTCACAGAAAGGGAGGAAAAGTTTCAGTATATCAGGAGAATCTTCAAAAGGAAATTAACGGAAGCCCAAGGACAAGAAAGGGTATGGCAAAATCATGACATGCATAAGTGAAATAGATCTGTCTAAATCATTATAAAATTGTGTCTTGCCTTCTTCATTTCTTTCTATTCCATTATTTATAGATGAAGGGAAAATTTATATATACATATATATGAATATATTGATTGTCATTGTTCTGTCATATCTGACTCTGTGATTCTATGAACCATAGCATGTCAATACTGTCCATGGGGTTTTCTTTGGCAAATATATGAAGTGGTTGGGCATCTAGGTGGTACAGTGAATAGAGCACAGAATCTGGAGTTAGGAAGATTCATCTTCCTGAGTTCAAATCTGACCAGATACTTTATGATCCTGGGCAAGTCATTTACCCCAAGCTACCTCAATTCCTCACCTATAAAATGAGATAGAGAAAGAAATGGGAAACTCCTCTGGTAACTTTGCCAAGAAAACCCCAAATGGGGTTACTAAGAGTCAAATAGAGTGGTTTGTCATTTCCTTCTTCAGTGGATTAAGGCAAATATAGGTTAAGTGGCTTGCCCAGCTAGGACTCTATCCATTGAGTCACCTCTCTGACATAATGATGATAATCATCCAAAATGATGATGTTGGCCAGCATTTATATGGTGCTTTGAAGTTTGCAAAACTCTTTGCAAATAAAATGTCATTTTCTCCTTACAGCAATCTTGGAACATAGGTACTCATTATTTAACAGATGAGGAAACTGAGGCAGATAGAGTTTAAGTGATTTGTCCAAGGCATACAGTATTTGAGGCCAAAGTTGAACTCAGATCTACCATGATTCCAGGGTAGTGTTCTATTCACCATAATAGCTATTGTAAAGTTGCTCTGGGACTTGACCTCTGATTATACTGATATAGAAACTCCCTGTGAAGAGATTTTCTTTACAATTTATGGTCCTAGAATGTTGCCCAGGTTATCCAGGAAATTTTTATCAAAAGCAAGACTGGAATGCTAGACTACCTGGTTCTAGGACCAGTTCTCTTTTCTCCTATATTATCTGTTATCAGAATTGTCCAAGTAAGTATTAATTCAAAGTTATTTAAATTCAACAAAAATTTATGAAAAATATTATTTGGAGGGAATTCCCTCACCACTAGTTTCCTAAAAGCATGAAATCATAGATCTTGAAGAAAGAAAAAGAGAAAGAAAAAAGAAAGAGAAAGAAAGAAGGGGAGATAAAGAAAAAAGGAAGGAAAGAAGGAAAGGAAAAATGAAGGAAGGAAGGAAGAAAGAAAGGAAGGAAGGAAGGAAGGAAGGAAGGAAGGAAGGAAGGAAGGAAAAAAGGAAGGAAGGAAGGAGGAAGGAAGGAAGGAAGGAAGGAAGGAAGGAAGGAGGGAGGGAGGGAGGAAGGGAAGGAAGGAAAGAAGGGAGAAAAGAAGGGAGGAAGGGAGGGAAAGGGAGGGAAGAAAAAAGAATTCAAGCCAATGTAAAATTTATTTATAACAAATTCCTTTGTAAAGTTGAGAAAGCTCAGTGCAATGTTGTTTGGTCACCCATTCATTTTTATAGTGTGGAAACTAGTTTGGTATTACACAAAGTCTAGAATGTGGAGCTGGAGAGGAAGTTGTCTTACAGTACTAGTTTCCCCTATATGAAATCTGTATGATCTGAAAGAAGTCACTTAATTTTTGAGGGCCTTATTTTCTTCATCTATAAAATTATGGGTTGAGATAATTTCTGAAATTGCATATATCTAGAAGCTCCATGATGTGATGATCATAGGTGTTTCACCTAAAGTTAAATATTAATGAACCTATTTGAAGTAAATCAATAATGACATCTTGTGGGACATGCCTGTATAGCAACATTTCCTCACCTCAATCTCCCTTCCACCCCCCCAAGATTTTCAGAACATAGTCTAATGAGATGGGATATAATCTGAATTGAGTTTCAATAAAGAAGATACCTAGATAAATATGTCAGTAATACTAACACCTACTCTTTGGTGAAGCATTTTCTTAATAACAACTAAATAGTCTTTCCTTACTGAAACATTAGCCAGACATTTTAGGAAATTAATATTTTGAATCACTTTGATTATATTTGGATGCTAAAAAAATTAGCCAGTATCCATCATGTATATATTTTTAGCTCCCTTCCCTGTTCTTCCCTCCCTTCCCTTTACTTTTCCTTCAATTCCTTTTTTATTTCTTTACTTCACATTCCCTTCCCTTCCCTTCCCTTCCCTTTCCCTCTCTTTGCTTTCTCTTCCTTTTTCCTTCCCCTCTCCTTTCATTTCCCTCTCTTTTTTCCCTTCTCTCTCCTTTCCTTCCCTTTCAATTCCCTCCTCTACCCTTCCCACACTTTCTTCTGCTTCCCGTATGCCAAATGTCAAACTACCAAATCATCATGTCACTTAGCAGATATAATAGCTATCAAACAATTCCATCTTTCCTCCCCAACTCTAGGTATATATCCCTGGGTTTGTGATTGATACATCCTCCAGAATGTTTTGGGAATCAAAATGATAATCACTTAATGGGTTAAAAAGGGCCTGGAATGTTAATGAAGACAAGAAATTAATTGAAAATTACATTTATTTTTCTTTCTAAAGTTTCAGATGTTTAAGTTTTATAATATTATTTAAATGATTCTAAATATATTTTTAACAGAACTAAAATCCAGGGATCTTACAATATAGTACATAGAGTATTACACCTGGAATGGTCCTTTTAACAAAAAATGTTAGATTATATTGCAAAGAAAGTAAGAATTGAAAGGATCTCTGGTAGAGCACAGGACCTTGACATTAGAGCTTTCAGAGATCTTAGAACATAAACTATTACCACCTATAGTTACAATTAATGTCAGAGCTGGAAGGAGTTTAGAGGTCCTTTACTATAGATGAGAATAAACAGAACCTTTTTGCTACTGGTTATGACATCAACCCACTATAAGATAATTTTAATCTGTCATTGCTATTGATTTTGTATGAGCTCAATGAATTGAGTGATTGCACCACAGAGAATAGAGTTTACTTTGTTACTTATTGCATGGGAACAGGGAAGGACAGAAAATCTGCATTTTTATGATATAATGATATAGATAGTTCTGAAAGATAAAGCAGAAAGAAGGATTCTTTAATACTTCTTGCTCTGTGAAAACTTCTGGGAATTGCCTAGTTTGCACTCTCTCTTCCCAGGATTTTTGTTCCTTAGAGCCAGCTGTTTTCCCTGCTCCTGTTGTTCAGTCATTTCAGTTCTGTATGACTCTTTGTGACTCCATTTTGGGGTTTTCTTGGCAGTTTACTGAAACTGGTTTTCATTTCTTAATCCAACTACTTTTATAGATGAAGAGCTGAAGTTAAGTGACTTGTCCACAGATAGTGCCTGTCTGAGGCAGAATTTGAACTTTCAAGGATGATAATTCCTAATTCCAAGCCAAATGTTCTATCCATTGAGCCATCTAGATGCTACTCCCCTTCTCTGTAACCAACCAAATTGGCAGAAACTCCACTTGGATTATTGGCAACAAGAGCTAAAATCTGATCAAAGGAATTGGTTTTATAAAAGAAAGTTCCCTCCCCTCTCTCCCTCCTGTTTTCCCTCCTTCTCTCTCCCCTTCTCTCTCTCTCTCTCTTTCTCTCTCTCTCTCTTTCTCTCTCTCTCTCTCTCTCTCTTTCTCTCTCTCTCTCTCTCTCTCAATCTTGGTCTCTCTGTCTCTGTCTGTCTCTCTGTGTCTCTGTCTTTTTCTGTGTGTGTTTCTCTGTTTCTGTCTCTATCTCTGTCTCTTCCTGTCTCTGTCTCTCTCTGTCTGTCTCTGTCCCTTCCTTTCTCCATTCCTCTTTTTCCCCCTTACCCCACCTCCCTGTATCCTTTACTCTGGGTTTATCTTTGAGCTTTTCACAATCTCCTGAAAATAATCACCAAGACCAATAAGATTCAGGTTGCAGACCCCGAATGCTGTACTACTATTTATGAGGGTTATCTAAAGTTATTTAATTAAATAACAAAGTATTTAATTATCCAAAGGACCCCATAAGAAAATTCCTTAGGCCTGGTCCTCCCCCTCAAAAATCTAAACCTAGAACATGCTGTTTTTCAGTTGTCCTTCTTGAAAAAGTCTACATAGCAAATACTTCCCCTCAGCTGAAGGAATGTAACCACACCAAGAGGATGTAAAAATGAAAACACTTTCTTTAAGGAGTATGCTCTCACCATTATGAGATTACACTGCATACCATTAAGAGTGGGTGGAACTGTTAAAAAGGCAAATGCCTCCTCTTTCAGCAACCCCATTTATTTTAGCAATATCCTTATACTGTTTTCCTGTGATCTCAATGCTCTTCCAAATAGCTTATTCATCCTGCTTCCTCCTGTGTATTAGAAGGGAAATGTCTATGCCTTTTTTTCCTTTGAGCAGCAATCAGCAGGTAGAGAGATAAACACAGCCAATATGAGCAATTTTGTCCCATTTCTCTTCTCTTGGGGAAGGATGATATCCTTTATATTTCATCTCACATACTGCCTCTTTCAGGAAGGATTCCCCATCACTAATGGCATTTCTCATCAGATTTTATATACTCTCTAATGTGCCAATATAGCCATAAGTATCACAGAGTTTGAATGAGAAGGGACACTAAAGGTTATGTAGTCCAACCTTCTTATTTCACAGATTAGGAAACTGAGGCCCAGAGAAATGACGTAACTTAATCAAAATCATGTAAATGATAAGTGATAGTGAAAGGATTTGAACCAGAGTCCACTGATTAATAAAGCAGATAAACAAAAACTCTGACCTTTATATAATACCATATTGAGTCTCTCTGTGGCCTATAATCATTACTAGATTTTAAACTCTATGTAGGCAGGACTTGTGCCTTTTCCAAACTTTTATCTGCCTTGTCTGAACTCTTTATAGGGAAGATGCTTGTTTCACATTTGTTGAACTTGATTGATAAAAGTGTTTTCCTTATAGCCATGTTCATCTTTATTTTATACATGGGGAAACTGAGTTTCTTAGAGTTATAATAACTTGCCCAGAACTACACACAGTTAATAAGAACCGATGAAGACTTTATTTTTTTGGACTTTGAAACCAGTATTTCTTCTACCATGCCACATAGTTTACTTTTCTTAAAAGCTGTTTTATTTAATTCATTGTATTATGTGTGTGGGGGGGTATAGCTGACTTTAACAAAAAGAGTACTACTTTTGGAATAAAATGACCAATATTTACATTCTGGAAAGAAATTTTAAATTGTACAAATAGAGTGGCTAAAATATCCCAGAGATTCCACAGCTGGGCATATACCCCAAGGAGGTCATTGGCAAAAAGAAAAATGAGTATATTTCAAAATATTTATGATAACACTTTCTATATTGGCAAAGAATTGTAAATAAAGTAGATGCTTTATGAGAAATGGATAAAAATGTCTTTATATGAATGCAACAGAATATTACTATGCTATAAGAAACAATACATATAATAATAATAGCTAATTACTTAGACATATAGTGCTAACTATATGTCAGGCACTGTGCTAAGCACTTCATGATTGTTATCTTAATTCATCTTTACAATAGCCTTGAGAAGTAGGTCTTATCATTATCCGCTTTTTACAGATGAGGAAACTGAGGAAAATCAAAATGAAGTGATTTGCCCAGCTAGTAAGTTTCTAAGGCCAGAAGAATTTAGACTCCAGGCCCAAGCACTCTATTCATTGTGTCACCTAGCTACAAAGAAGCATGGAAGGAGTGATGCAAAGTGAAGTAAACAGACCTAAAATAATATGCATAATTCTTATAGGAAATATAAATGGAAAGAGTAACAACAAAGACCAAACTTGGCTGCAAGGAAAAGAGATGGGAAAACTTCTCTCTAATCTCTTCTGTAGAAGTGGGGGTGTGTGTGGGTATGACATATTATATATAATGGAAGATTCTTTTTGATGTTTTGATTGTTTTTGTTATATTTTTTTTCTTTTCTTCTTCTTAAAAATCATTCTTTGACTGTCTTGGAGGATAGAGGGAGAGAAATTCAAAGAAAAACAAAATGTACATGACATAAAAGCAAAAGATGTCTATGAGACATACTTTTTAAAAGTCCATGATTATTAGATTTCTGGTTGTTGCATGATGTTGAACAAGTTACCTCACCTTTCTAGGTCTTAAATCTTCACCTATCAAATGCTAGACTTACACAAGATAATTCTAAGGTTCTTCCCAGTTTCCATTCATAGTTTATATTAATGCTGGACTTTATAACAATCTTAGATTTTATAATAAAAGGGAACCTTACAGATCTATCCATTCAAATCCCCTCCATTCCATCATTTCAGAAGAAAGAATTGCCAAAGAGAAAAGTTGCTCTGATCCAAATAACTAGTAAGTGAGAATGTCAGCATTTGAACTCAAGTCTTTTGATTCTAAGCGCAATGCTCTTTTCTTTATGCCATCATATCCACAAGGTTGCTCATCAGAGGCAGTCCTCTCAATCTCACTTCCCTTACCAAGTTACTCCCCTTGTTTTGGTTCTTTTACTCCTAGCCTTTGGTGAAGTAAGAGTAAGGGGATTTTTGGACCATTTGTTCAAATGAAAATACATCTCTGAAAATTAAGCATACAACCAGATATGGTATTTATTTCCTGGTCCACTTGGGACTCTCGGGTAAAGAAGCAGTTATCATTTGATTGAGGGTTGAATTCAGTTTTTATTCCAAGACAGAATTACTCAATTTCAGAGTACTTTGTAAGGAACCCAGTCTTTGCAAAGAGTAAATATATATTTAGTGCAGGCCAGAACAAGACATTCAAAGGCCCTCTTTGGCTTCCCCCTCTAGAACAATTCAGTCAGCATCTTTTCAGTGACAGCAAGAATATAAAATTTTTAGATATCCAGTCAATATTCATTTCAATGCTTCACAATGGGATATAGCACAAAAAAATGTCAAATTTGCATAAATGTTATAAGCATATTGTCCTCATTTTCTTATTCTGTTCACTTACTTTCATTAATTTGAGTAGGACTACAAAAGAAAGTCTTTGGATTTAGTGTCTATTCCCTTATCCCCTTCTCCTTTTTCTGAAATGTTTCCAGAAAAGAAACCCTGCCAATTTTATCATGCACAAGGGTTAGCCAAGAAGAGCAGTGTAGTGTGCAGGAGGTATGCAGGCACAGATTTTGGGGAAAACTTAATTTTTGGTGAATCTTAAATAGCATCCACTCCCAAGAGACTAAAAGCAGCAAAATGACTTCAGATTTTTTTATTTTTTATTTTTGTTTCTCTCTGCTGGAGAGAATAGAAAAAGAATCCAGATCTCTAATAACCTAAATCATTCTCTTAGTCCTGGCAGGTTTGCCCAATTGATGAAGTCACTTATTAAGATTTAGACTCTATTTTGGAGGAAGAAGTAGGGATATGAACTGGGTATAATTGCCCAGAAAGTTTTTAAATCCTTAGAACAAAAGTGACAGCTAGCTAGCTGATGAGGAGGTCTTTGCAGTCTGCTCAGGACAACCTCCATTCCTTACTTCCCAGCTTTTACAAACATTTCCAGATTTTTTTGATTAAGTGGCTTTGAAAATCCTAAATATGAAGGCAAGGGTATTGGAGAAAACTAATGATTTTCTTTTCATATTGGTCATAAAAAAGGCTCATGCACTTTCCCACCATTCTTCCCCCTGGTAGTTGACTCTTTTGTTTACTTTATCCTTTATCATCTCACTTTTCCATGCCCAGGGATTCTGAAGGAAACAAACTTTAAAAGGATATCATTACCATGGTGAAGACTGAGAGCATTCAATTTCTTGGGTCTTCCTGCTAAAGATGTTGTCACATTGCTTACAGGGGGGAAATAGGAAAACCAATTGGAAATGTTCTCAGAAAGGAGGGCCCTTGTCCCATTGCCAACACACTATAAATTCTTCCTCCAAAATAAAGCTCCTGGGAGGGGGGGGGCAGGGTCTATGTCTTTGGAAATCTCTCTAAGAGCACAGATTAAAAACTCATCACTGAATCAAGAAGTGAGAAATCACTCTTCCTTCTTTCCTTCCTTTCTCTTTCTCACATTGGACTTGAACTGCTCCCAAACCCCATACAGCCTCCTCCATGTCTTCTTCCCCAAATCACCTTCACCCATGAAATATCAGAGCTGATGGCTCCCCACTAAAGGCAACTCCATAGCAGGGCATACTCTGCAGGAATGATAGAGAAAAGTTGTGATAGAATTGATGGAAGGAGAAGGGAGAGAGTGGGAAGAGGACGAGAGAGAATGAGAAAGAGACTGAAGGAAAAGAGAGAGAGAGAGAGAGAGAGAGAGAGAGAGAGAGAGAGAGAGAGAGAGAGAGAGAGAGAGAGACGACCGGGGGTGGGGGTGGGGGGTGGGGGCTGCTTACATGAATTTCCAAGCGGTAGACCTGCCTCCGAGATCAGCCCAATAAGAGCTGTCAGGGGAGGCTCCCTGCTCACTTTTCCACATCACTTCACAGTTACATTTGGCAGGCAGGAAGGCAGGCAGGCAGGCCGGCCCGCGCACTGGAACGCTCAGACCCTGAATTAGTGAATTTATTTGGAATATCCCCGCTTCCTTGGAGCTCCGTTACCGCGGCCGCCGCCACCGATTTGTGCAAAAGGAGAAATACTAACTGCACTTTACTCTGCGGGCTCAGCAACCTGAGAGTGGAAGTACCCACCAGCCTCTCCTCCAACATCACCAGCATCAAAAGGCATGAGAGAAATCCGGAGGAGTCTGACCATCCTTCGGAGGCTGGACAATATTCTCCTCTCTCGGAAGCTGACCCAGCGCGTCCATTTGTGAACTGGGTGTCATCTGTCATATCGGGTCCCTGAAAGAGTAAGTATTTTTTGTTTTCTTCTTTTTCTTCTTCTTCTTTCCTCCTCTGTCTAGAGAGGAGGGAAGGGGAACAGAGGATGGGAGCAGAGTCTTTTTTTTCTCCTCTCTCTCTCTCTCTCTCTCTCTCTCTCTCTCTCTCTCTCTCTTTTCTTCTTTTCGTGTTACTTCCTAGACCTTATGCAGGGTTACCGGCTTTACAGGCTACTTCCTTAGAATATTTCCCTAGACGAAAAATAGGAGCTCCAAACTGAAATTTCCAGGCTCATTCATTCGCATTCTTTAAAAAATCCCTGATTAATGGAGATGTCAAGAGAGCTGCTGCCAGTCGCTTATTCAGATCGGTTTCTGCAGGAGGATCAGAAGGAGTTTTGTCTACCCGGCTGCCCGCAACCCCAACCTATCCCATCTCTGTTGGCTTTCTTATTTAGTCCGAAACACCTCGGGGTGCTTTCCTTGGTACACGCAGGGGCTGCAGCCACGCATTACCATGCATTGCCGTTCCCGTGCAGAGAATAGAAAACACCCCGCAGCCGGCTATGGAATCACTGGGAGACAAGAAGCAGCGGAGGCAAGAAAGGGGAAGCCCCTACACCTCCCCCCCACCCCCCTTCCAATTCTCCTTCTGTCTACGGCTGACAGTGCTCCCACTTACTTCCCCGGGAGGTGAGTAAACCCGCAGCGGAAGCGAGCCGCTGACCGAGGTTAGGAGGGAACCCGTCTTTGGAACGCTTCTGAGGAGAGGGGGGTTTTCCCACAAGTGGCATCCCCGCTCCAGTGCCCGAGACTAGTGGGGAGACGCTGTGCCCACCTGAAACTTGGCAACCGTCCCCAGCGCGGGCTCTGGGGCTAGAGGAAGGGAATCTAGCTCTTTGCTTCATTTTGGCTGCGGACCTGTGGGCTAATGGGTTAAAACATCACCCCAGTGCTTTGAGAGAGAAAATAGCTTATCTGTTCCGCTTCACACCTCAGTCTGGGTCTATTCCCATTGCTGCCTTAACCACAGCTACTTCTTCTCTCGCTCCCCAGGATTGTGATTGGGGGTTCAGCTCCAGATCCCCCGAGGCAGTGCAGTGCAAACCCAGGGTCATGTCGCCTGCTGCCCCTTCCTTGGGGCACCATTTCTGCCTGTGTAGGGCCAACCCCTTAGGGCTAAAAAAGCGCAGCCCCATGCAGGGATGGGGGGGGGGATCATATATATATATATATATATATATAGAGAGAGAGAGAGAGAGAGAGAGAGAGAGAGAGAGAGAGAGAGAGAGAGAGAGAGAGAGAGAGAGAGAGAGAGAAAGAGAGACAGACAGAGTGAGAGACAGAGAAAAAGAGAGGGGCGAAGAGAGAGAGAGAGAGAGAGAGAGAGAGAGAGAGTTCGTGGCTAGCGGACAGCCCTGCATGCAGGCTGGAGCGCGCTAGAGCTGTGCCAGGACTTGGGGAACCAACCTCCGAGACCGGCAGAGCCCGGAGCCACACCAGGCTTCAGCGCCAAGGGAAACCCGGGGGCTACTGGGGGACTTCCTCCTACAGAGAGCTCTCTGCCAGGGGGAGCTAGCCAAGGTGTGGAGCGAGCCGTGGTCTTGGAGTCAACACCACTTAGAAAAGAGGGCGCTTTTTTTGTAGGTGTTTTCCTGCATATGTGTATTTATGTATATATGTATGCATGCATGACAGTGTGTGCACGCTGTCAGTGTGTGTGTAACAGGTTTAGTACAATGGAGACCACATTTCCACGTTAAAATCAAGACCGAGAGACAGAGAAAATGTACAACCGACACCGATGCCAACAGGTACCAAAGACTTCCTCTCTCCCCTTCCCAGAATTAAAATCACCTGCCCTCTTTTCACCCTACAAGGTAGGCACAGAGCTAGAACTTTGACTAGAGCGGACCTTCAGGAACTGGCGAGTGGATAAGCACATAAATGACTAGCCATTTGCATCCATTGGGGTTCGGATGCCAGATGTTTGCTTGGGTTGCTGAATGTAAGAAATCAAACAACATTAATTGTTTATTGTTGCAAACGTACAACATTAGTCCTTAATGGAAAAGCAAGCTGGCAGCTGCTCACTTTAGCACCAATTAAAGGATATAGCTGATAATGAAGGGAGCAATGGACAAAGGAGGCTTTCAACTTTATCATTCTCTTGCTAAGATTCTGAAAGAGTTTCTTCCTTTATAGCAACAATCAGAAATATCTATCTGAGGAGATGTTATCAGATTCACAGTCCATTTCTCGGGGCTGGCTACTCAGTAAATGATTGCTTTAGATGGAATTATCCAAAGTTAAGCCAGTTTGGAAAAATTAAAATGTATGCAAATGTATATTATGTATCTATGAGTATGTGCATGTACCTATCTATGTATGCATATTTGTATATTCAGATACTCGAAAATAATCCAAACCTCAGACAGCTCTTAAATCAAGAGCTGATATTTGTTTTACATCCAGGAACCTCATCCTTTTCAGCATATAGGATGTTTTCTAAGTGGCTACACATTCTCATCTCCTGGCTTCGTGATAGGAGCTTTTCAACTGAAAAAAACTATATGTGGAAAATAGATATTTAGGTAATGTTCTATACGATTGTCTGTCCATTCAAGCTTAAGGCTGTACCTCACTGAATGTAAAATGAGCCATAACCTTCTATTCTAAACACAGATGGAATTTTTGCCTGGTCATTCATTTAGTGAACTGTGCCCCATTTCTGGTTTTAAATACAGCATAAAGGGTTTTGAAGGATCTCATTTAGAATTTTTTGGGGGAAGCAGGAGTAATTCAAAAGACTGATATATTAAAGGATACTCTTTGAGAGCTATTTTCTGTAAGAGCTTGTCCCTTGATAATCTGACAACTAGCATTCTTCCCTTCCACCAACTCCCTGAGACCAGGAGCAGGAAGAAATTTGGGAGAAATCCCTAATTTAGCAAAATGTCTGAAATACAGTAATTTCACTCTGACATTCTATTTCTTTGGGTCTGAAGCCCCTTCAACCATGGACACTTTATGTTGAAAAGATCAAGGATATTAGATAAATATGACCTTGGTGGGGAGGAGGGATGGGGTTGGGAAAGAGAGAAGTGAGGAAAAACCCCTTATAACAATGTGACAAGGAATCCTCATCTTCTGTCTCTGGTTACTGCATACCTAGCATACCATTGTATCTTCACTATTCCTTTTCCTGGTATCTATGGAAGGATTGTCAGAGTAGCCCAGTTCACATTTAAAATTACTTCTTTGTATTTTATGATTAAAAAAAAGGAAAGACAATCTCAAACAATTTATGAATGGACTGAACTTTGAATTATAACAGTCATGGTATAGCTAATGTTCTGGGGAACTGTAACCAATTCCAGATGAATACATCAGAGTGATCAAGTCTGCATTATGGGCTTTTCCCCATCAATGATTTTACTTTAGGTTGAATTGTGAACATAGTAAAAGATCTTTTTTATACCTAGCCTTAGGCTTCAAGCCTTTAATTCTCCACAAAGACAATGTAAAACTTTTTTTTTTTTTTCAATTCATCTTTTAGCATTAGGAATATGACCATTAAATCCTTGAAGGCTTTTGATAATATATTCTTCTGGAAATACTCTGATAGTAAGATGGCAACTCTATGTTCCTAAATATCATCTCTGAAAGGGAACACTTTACTCCTCCCCAACCCACCAAGTAACTTTATATTAGTTGGTCTATGGCAGTATTGTCAAGAAATAACATTTATCTAGAGCAATTCTTCAGGGATAATAGTTGAGCATGCATTAAAGGTGTGATAAGCACATAGAGAAACTAAAAATCATGATTGGTTGAGTGAGGCAACTTATTTTGAAAGAGATTTGATGTAAGTTGAGGCATACAGGGCACTATTTAAAACTCATATAGGACTCTGAGCTTTACAAAGCCTTTACTTCAAGATGGTCTTGTGAGCTAGGTTTCCAACATTATTATTATCACCCCCATTTTATAGATGAGAAAACTGAGGCTCAGAGAAGAAAACTGCATTATCCATATTCACAAGGCTAGTAAAATTCAAAATAAGAACCTAAACTAGATAATCTGGCCCCACATGCAGACTTTTTTCTTATAACAGTATACTTATATGGAGAGCTGTTTACTACTTACTGTTTTATCTTAGACTACATATTAACTTTTTAGGATTTGATCTTTCTAGTCAATAGTACTAATTATTGTAGCAAAGAAACACCTTCAGCTTTAGAAATGCATGCAATGATTCAACTAAGGAAATTGTTTTTGATTGCTGGGACTTTCAAGGTAAGTATGGTTTTGTCTGGAGAAAAGGAGTCCAATTCAAAGGGCAAAGAAAATCTTCATCCCTGATTCTCAAACCTATATCAATGTATTCTGGTGTGTGTGTGTGTGTGTGTGTGTGTGTGTGTGTGTGTGTGTGTTTAACGTTCCTCATTTTCTTATGTGTTGTTGCCATAGAAAAGGTAGCATAGCCTGCAGCTTTATCCATGTACCTATTTGAGGAAATTTAGCCTTTCAAAGCTTTGGTTGTGCCCAGAAAAAAAATGACATTCAAATTTACATTTCCACTATTCTTTCCCAGGCCTTCAGCATAGTTTTTAGTTTGACAAATGGAGGCAAAGAAGCAAGCACAGTAGCTTTGCAATTACTGGTGCAATTGGAGTTTGTAAGGCTTCCTTTAGAAAATATTGTACTCACTGGGGCTCCAAATGTGCACTTTAGCCACTTTCCATTTTATCAAAAGTTAAGTGTGTCCAAGAGGGGAGGAAAACAGACGTATCACTCTGCACTTTCATGCTCCCTTGAAAGAGATTCACTTTGTTTCTGAATCTGAAAGGGAAAGAAGCCTTTGGAGAACTTATGTTTTCAATGCTATTTCTTGTAAAGAACAGCACAAATTTCTCTCTCTCTCTCTCTCTCTCTCTCTCTCTCTCTCTCTCTCTCTCTTTCTCTCTCTTTCTCTCTGCGTGTGTCTCTGTCTTTCTCTGTCTCTCTCCCCTTCTCTCTCTCCCTCCCTCTCTTTCTTTCTTTCTTTCTCTCTCTCTCTCTCTCTCTTTCTTTCTCTCTCTCTCTCTCTCCTCTCTCTCTCTCTCTCTCTCTCTCTCTCTCTGCATGTGTCTCTGTCTTTCTCTGTCTCTCTCCCCTTCTCTCTTTCCCTCCCTCTCTTTCTTTCTTTCTCTCTCTCTCTGCTTCTTTCTATGATTTCTCTCACTATCATCTCTCAGCCTTTATATCTTTTTGTCTATCATTTATCTATCTCTTTAAGTATGATCTAGTTGTGTCTCTGTTGTCTCCCATCTATCTGTCTATTTATCTATCCACCATCCCCATCTCTAGCCAATTCCTTGAAAATATACTTAGATGAGTCACTCATTTCATTAGTGATTTGTATCCTAAATTTTTATCTGACCTTCTTAGTTATTATGCCTGCCTAACTAAGATGACTGAGCCTAATTCTTTCTTGCCTTTGTATTGTTTTTATAACTTTGGACAAGCTCAGAAAATCAGATTCCTCTAGAAGTACCAGGCAGATCACAGATTTGCTCCAGCAAGCAAATGTCCTTGGAGGTGGTGGTGGGGAACAAGCTTGGTTTTGAGGAGATAAAACTACCTTCTGAGCAGTGGGGTTTAATTAGTCAAAAGGTTATTAGTCCTTTATCATTTCATTCTCAGTGAAAGTTACCATGAGCACTATATTGCTTTTGAATTGTAGGCTCCTGCCTCTGGGATCCTGCCTTTGGGATCCTGCTTCGAATATAACAGAGGAGAGAAAATTAGTTGAACCTGGGAACTTCAAAAGGTCAGAAAAGAAATAAGTTTAAGGGATGCCACTTAGTTACTTCCCCCATATGTTGTTGCTAACTAAATCTTCATCGCCTCTGTGTGGTCCCAAACTGTTATCAATATTGTTTTCTCTTACACACGAGCTTTTGTTTTCAGAGTAAAGGGCCACATGTGGTTTCAAGCCACAAACAGCATCCTTGTTTTTGATGCATGACTTGTCTTATGTCCACTTTATATATGTAGGTAGAGAAATAAAATTTCATTTCCAGTCTAATTTGCTTCTAAGCAAGCAAATAATTTTCTTGGAAGGAAATTTAAGATATTGAAAAAGGACTGGAAGACCCATCAACAGATCAGTAAACATACCATTACTATGTCTTTATTAATACCTCTAGAATATACAATAACCTCTATTTCAACTAGGGAAACTCTTGGCATTTTTCCATGCTATCACTTAATTTCATTTCTTAACTCTGGATGTGTTTTCCCCTACACATAACTTGGTTTGTTTGTTTGTTTGTTTTAGTTTTATTCATCTTACATATAATTAATTTTCCTCTCTATTCCCCAATCTCATCTCTATCCCTTTAAAAGTAGAATGGGCATTTTACAATCACCGAGATAGAGCCTTCTAAAAGTAAGTGGATCTCAGAGACGAGACTGGTATAAAGGAGAGCTATTGAGCTTCGTATGTGTGGTCCCAAGCTATGTTTGGTGAAAAGAAAAATGACGTACCTTTACTTCAATGTATAGGAAAAAACAAACAGCTTTAGATATGACTGATTTTTTTCCCCGTGACAATGTCTTCTGGGCTCACTTCCTTTTCTGCTCTTCCTTTATCCACTTTTTGATCTTCAACAGAAAAGAGTTCACTTTAGCTGTATGTATATGAGCTGAAAGTTTGAGGTTCATAAAAGCAGTGTTATGTTGCTCAGTACTGATCTAAATCAGTAGAACTGTCCCTAAAATACCAAAAAATCAAACAAAAATAAGAACAAAAAAAGCAAACTTTTTAGTCTCTAAAAGATGGTTAATTTTTCTTGTTTATAAAAGCTTAAAGATGTGGGAACACCAAATAACCTGCAATTTTTTTCCTGTTTTTTAATAGGTTGAATGCTTTATTATTATTTGTAACTATTACTAGATAATCTGTTTTCGTATCTTTTTTCTTTCTAAGTAAAAAGGTACATAAAAAGCATGTTATACAATTTTTGTCATGCCTGAATATTAACAGTATAGAAAATGTTCAAAGATAATACCCAATTAATTTTTTTGGGGTCAAGGGCAGGTGGAATGATATTTCAGGTTCAATAAGTGAATGGCTCTTTTTATTCAGAGAGAGCAATCTCTGTAATCCTTTTAATATCCAATATGTGACATGGAATTATTTTGCAGTTCATTTACAGGACAACTATAAATAGGACAGAAGATCATTTTCTATCTGTAAATTTCAACTTGGAGGAGAAATAACTGGTCTCTCTCTCTTTTTTTTTTTTTTTTAAACAAAAGTGTAGCTGTGTTCCTTTGATAAAATCACTTAACATCTCTGTGTCAGGTTATTTTTCTTGTCTTCAAAGCAAGATTATTTCCCCCCTTGAGATGATGATATTTTGATGGGAGGTGCAAAAACACTTGTGGAGGTCTGTATAGTGTTTCATTAACATGATTTTCCATGTGAAGATAAAATACTGTTTTAGTATTTCTCCTAGCAAATTTCTCTCTATATATGATGAGTGTTTTCTGTGCAATGTTTCAATATTATTTTTGACAAATGATATACCTATAATTTTCCTATAGGTTTGCCAAAATATGTAGGTGGTATTTTTTTCTTTTAATCTAGCAGCATTTTTTTTAAGGAAAAGAATTATAGGTAAGATATATTTGTAAGGATAGCAACTAGTCAACATTACTTAAAAATAAGATAAGTCAGTATATTAGAAGTTTTCATTCCATTTCAAACTAAGTATCTGGCTGTTTGACCCAGGTTAAATAATTTAACTAGCTTGAATAGGTTTAACATCAATAAGAATAGAGAGGAAAACTATAATTTTATCAGTGTAGGGAAATTCCAGGTGAGGTAATGCTCTTTATCAGTACAGCTCAGTACTTTTTCTGCAGCTTAGAGACTTAGAGAATTGCCTTAACCACAGAGAGTTTAAATAACTTTTTCAGGGTCAAATAGCCAATAGGCTAGGCCTTTTCAGCTTTTAGACTGGCTCTTTGTCAATCAGTCAGTCAATTAGCATTTTTTAAATGCCTACTATGTACCAGGCACAGTGCTAATAAGCACTAAGGGATATAAAAAGAGTGAAAAGAAAGTCCCTGTTCAAATTAACTCACAGTCTAATGGGGAAGACAATATGCAAACACTATGTACAATTAAGATATACACAGAATATATTGGAGAAATTCTCAGAGGGAAGGCACTAAGATTAAAGAGGGATGGAAAAAAGCTGCTTGAAGAAGGTAGGACTTTCACTGAGACTTAAAAAAACCAGGAGAAAGAGATGAAAAGGAAGCGATTGTTCCATAAAGTCAGTGAAAATGTTCAGGTTAAAGAGACTGAATTTTGTATGTGAGAAACACCAAGAATACAGGCAACACTGGATCACAAAATACCTGGAAGGAAGAAAAGTATAAGAATGCTGGAAAGCTGGGAAAGGATCACTATCCACTACTCTCCTCTACCTCTGGGAAGTACTGACTTCTATTATTTCCCAACAGTGCTATTAGAATAAAATGAAATGAATTTGTAAAGAATACTAGTGTTGCGTATTAAGATTCTGGTTGTTGTGATACTCACAGGACTTGTTCACTTTTTTGCCATTAAGTTTTCTTTTGAGAGATGGTGTGACATAACAGAAAGAGCCGACACTTAGAGTTAAGAAACTCTGGGTTCAAACTTCATGACTCTGGACAAATTGCTTATTCCATAAATTCCTATAATTCCTCATTTATAAAATTAAGATGACAATATTAATTAAAATCACCTCATAGGATTATTGAGAGGATTAAATGATATAATATATGTAAATCATTTTTAAAATTCTAAAGTACTATGTATACATGTGTATAATTATTACATATGGTATTAAGACCATGGATCTTATGTTTTATTTTTAGGAAACTAAAAGGATAATCTGCACATACACACACACACACGAGACAAAGAATATATTGATTTGTTATATCAAAGAATACTAGATCTGGAAAAGGTTTTAGAATTTAGAGTACTATAATACAGACTATTTTGAAATAGAGTTATAGAGGACTTTTAAATATATACAACAATAGAGCTGGAAGGACCATTAGAAATTATTTAATTGAATCTCTTTCTTTTGCAAAAATAAATAGGCAAATATGTTCACAAAAGAAAAAGGAAAGCATGGAAAGGAAGAAGAAAAAGAAAAGACAGGAAGGAAAGAAAAGAATGAATGGAAGAAAAAGAAAGAAAGAAGAAGGAATGAAAAGAAAGTGGCAAACAAACAAAGAGGAGATACAGATATTTAAAATGGCTTGCCCAGAATCATATAACAATTGGGCTCTCCTATAAACATGATCAACCATAAATACAAATCAAAAATTTAATGTCCTAGTTATTATAATTTAAATTTAAATGCAAAGTCTAAATAATGGATCCAGAGCATATGCATCTTTCCTCTGACCAAAAGAATCTATGGGTGTGTGAAGGACTTTTGTAGAAAAGAAATGCAATGCTTTTTCTTTTAAATGTGTTGAATTACTATTAACACACACACATACACACACACACACACACACACACACACACACACATACACATACACATTGGGCATTTATGTGACCCAGTGGCTAGAGCACATGTCCTGAAGTTAGGAACCCCTGATTTCAAATCCAGCCTCAGTCCCCTAGCTGTGGGACCTTGAACATGTCACTTAATTTGTTTGCCTCAATTTTCTCTTCTGTAAAAAAGGGGAAACGATTATAGCATATATACTTCAGAAATTTGTTGTGAGAATCAACTAACACAATATTTGCAAAGTATTTAGCGCAGTACCTGGTACATAGTAGGTGCTATTATATATCATTATATAATAACAATAATAATTATTAATGCAAATTATTAAATTATTTATTGAATAATAGAATAAAATATTCATTAATAATATTAGTACATTAAGTGATATTAATATATATATATATAGGTTATATAGTACATTAAGTGATATTAATATATATAGGTTATATAGTACATTAAGTGATATTAATATATATATAGATTATATAGTACATTAAGTGATATTAATATATATATATAGGTTATATACTTATATATGGAATTTTATTTATCATAAAATATTCCCTCATACAGATTTATGACTAATAGAAAATAGGAAATAAAATCAAGATTATAATAAAAACAGATTTAGACTAATTAACTGAATTAAAGAGTGATAAATGCAAGAACAATTTTCTCGGTACTGTTTGAGAAATTTAGGTGGAGAACA
Source organism: Antechinus flavipes (assembly GCF_016432865.1). Lineage (NCBI taxonomy): Eukaryota > Metazoa > Chordata > Mammalia > Dasyuromorphia > Dasyuridae > Antechinus > Antechinus flavipes. The sequence goes on from NC_067399.1 coordinate 70,296,509, forward strand.
TAGCCATTTACAATGATTAGGAGCTACATCTTTGCTTTTTATACTATGGTTTTGAAAATATAGTACAGAATAGGAAGCATCACGTATCAAGTATGTGGTACAACCTGAAAGGACTTAGACCCTATAAAATACTTATATGGATCATAGACAACATTGTGAGTTTATAAGTAATAAGAATTTACCTCTACAGAAAGAGTGATACATCTAGGGGTACAGGTAGATTGCGTCTAACATTAATAAAATAAGGTAGGCTTTGTGAATTTGAAAAGAACATAGCAGTTGTGGAGGAAGGCCAGAACAATATGGGAAGGGGTGGAGAGAGAGAAAAAAAAAAAAACAAAAAAAAAAAACAAATCCCTCTTTATTTTGCAATGAATCATGAAACTAGACCAAGGTTTATTGTCAGTATAATCAACAATGATGACAGTAGAAATCATTAAGGGTTCTCAAAAGTAACCCTGGTATACTTTATCAAGCCAAAGGCAAACAAGAATATAATTCCCAGTATTCTGATATTAACGACAACAACAAAAATCAAACTTTTTGAACATCATAAATCTTCCAAAACACTTTCCTTATTGTCTGTTAGAAGAAATCTTTTTATATTTATCTCCTTTTTGCACAAGAGGAAAATGAGACTTGCTGAAGGATGAAGAAGAGAAGAAAGAAGGGAGCAAAAGAAGGTGGGAAGGAAAAAGTCAGGAAAGGTGGGAGGAAGAATGGGAAGGAAAAAAGGGAGAAATAGAGAAAGAAAGGGAGGAAAGAAAGAAAGAAGAAAGGGAGGAAGAGAAAGAAAAGAGGAGAAAAGGAAGTAAGTAAGGAAGAAGACAAGCATTTATTAAACATATACTATGCGTCTTCAAGCTCTTTACAAATATTTGGGAAGAAGGAAGGAAACATTTGTTAAGCAGCTACCATTTGTTAAACACTTTACAAATATTATCTCATCTGATCCTTACAACAACCTTGCCAGGAAGTTGCTATTTTTACCCTCATTTTATGATCAAGAAAACAAATATAGTTTCCAAGATCACAAAGTTAGAAGTGATCACCATTGTATCTTAAAGCTTCATATGAAGAGATTTAAAACTGCAGTCTTCTTTCCTTTTGAAAAGACAAGGATTTTTTGTTTTTAAACAAGAATGCAAAAGTCAATGATAGTATAGAAGAAAGTGGGTTTTGCATGTTTTTCTATAGGTGATAAAAAGATAAGAAGCCATGGAAGGCTGAATAGGTCTGTAGAGAGGAATGAATTCTGAAGGATTAACATTTTATTTAAGGAAATTCTCTTCATGACAGGACATGCAAAAAAAGAAATTAATACTCAGACTGAGTCAATAGTAATTGAGGCATTGTACTTTGGCTCAGCCAGAAATAGATCTTAGGATTGGATGGACCTCAGAAGTCTTGAAGGTAAACTTCATCATTTTTATAGTTAAGAAAATTAATGATTCAGTGGAAGTTAAATAAATTTCCTATACTCGTGAAGGCGCTAATCACTACAAGGGAGATTTGAACCCAGATCTTCTACTTCAGATTCAATGTTCTTCTTACTGTCTAATTGCTGCCTCCACTTGTATGAAGTCCCTACCAACTTTCATATTTTCTGTGAAAGGATGCAGTCAATAATCTCCAATAAAAGCGTAACTTGCTGTCACCTCTAATTATTTAATGCATTAAGTTTTGAAGTACCTGTAGAAATCTGCTTTAGACTTGAGAGTTTAATAGATTCGAGTTAAGAGTGCCACATTTTAGGAATGATATTAAATTCAGAATTATATGCAGAGTAGAAGCTGGGCAAAAAGATTGGAGACCATGAAAACTAAAGAATTGATTATTTCCAATCAGGAAAAGAGAAAACTTAGAAAGGACTCAAGTTTTTAAAGTTTTTTTTTTTTTTTTTTTAATTTAAAGTCTATGATGAAGAAAAGGGAAAAAGAAAAGAAAAAAAAAATGAATACAATTTGTTGTGTACTATCAACAACCTAGAACCAGTGGGTCTAAATATTAGAGACTGTTTTGGGGTAGCCATGATGAAAAACTTTCTATACAATTTAGTCTGTTGAAAAGAAAAATGTTCCCTCCAATGAAGAAAGTGAAAGAGTGAGCAAGAATCACTAGCACTGAGGGTCTCCAAGGGAAGGCTGGATCATTACCTGTCAAGTATGTTGCAGAAAGGGAATTCAACACCATATACTAGCCAGATTAAGTATGAAGTCCCTACCAACTTTCATATTTTCTGTGAAAGGATGAAGTCAATAATCTCCAATAAAAGCATAATTTGCTGTCACCTCTAATTATTTAATGCATTAAGTTTTGATGTACCTGTAGAAATCTGCTTTAGACTTGAGAGTTTAATAGATTTGAGTCTCTAATTCACATTGTTTGTGAAGTTAATGGGCCAATATTTTTACATAACTGCACAAACAATCAAGAATTGACTAAATTCACCTTAACAAAATGTTGGGGTCAGCAGACTTAGCAGGAGCCTGTAATAAGAAGCATCTCCAAAAAGAGTAATGAAGGAAGAATGGGATTCACAGTAAATTGCCCTGGAGACCATGTAGTTCTTAAAGTGAAATCTAAACAGTCTCAATGTGTAGGAATTCTGAAGAGGATGTATATTTTCCTCCTTTTGCTATTGGGGTGTGAATCAATGTTGCAGCATTATAATAAAGTGGATTAGTTGGCCAGACATCATATTGTGGTTGGAAAATCTAAAAATAAATTGATTTTTTTCCTGCCAAGCTTTTATGACCTTACTCAATTTATTTCTCATTGAATATAGGTAAGCAGTTTTTATGTTCAACTATTTCTTAAAAAGTTTATTAATTCTGATAAGAGATCTTTAAAATTTTCTCCTCTGTCAAGAAGCCTACGCAAGGCTCTCATCTAAACCCCCAAAGCATTAATTAGTGCTTTTGATAATGGCTTTACAAAAACAAAATAAACAAACAAATAAATGAAAAAAACAAATCAATGGCTTTGCTTAACTGGAGAACATGTAAGAAGACTTCATAAAATCATATTTTTAAGTCAGAGAGTACACTGTGTATTATTTAGTCCGCCTATACTCATGTTTCAGAAGAGGAAATTAAGGTCCAAGTGGAGGTAAAATGGCTTAGTTCATTTCCCTCAGCTTTATGAAAGAACATCTTTTTCACAAAAGTCATTGCTAATGCTTACTGGGCCTCTGCTGTTTATTAAATCGGTCAAGTTGCTTCATGTCCTTAGGTCACAGTTCCTTCATCTAAAAAATAAGTAGGTTGGAATCACTGACAGTCTCTAAGCTTAAATTTCTTCATCTATATAATGAGGAGGTTGGAGTCCTTTTTACTCTTTCAGCCTCAGTTTCTTTGGCTTTAAAATCAGAGGGCTGAACTAGATGATCTCTCCAGAGCCTTTCCAGCGATGACATTCTGGGAGCTTGTAATTGTCACTATTAAATCTTATCTTTCTTAACAGCTCAGCCTCAATTCTTGAAAGTCAAGTTCTTCTTTGCTATGATGGTATGTGTGAGAATGAGGTCACATCAGCTAGCAATTGCAATTCCCTCAAGTGTTCGAAATAATGCAGATGGGAGAGATACTGTCACTGATGGAGTCCCAAATGTGACAGCACTTACTCTGAGTAAATACTATTGAAATGATTGCCCCAACTTATTAAAGGATTCCAGTGAGTCAGAGACATGAGCTCTCATTGGAGTGCAGGCAAACGAGTCGTATGTTGTTGGGTATGTCTCTTAAACCTTCAGTTCCTTTATCTGTAAAAAATGAGAACTTTGAGCTATTTCAGGCACTCCCCAATCTTTTTGTGAGGGAAAGGTAGTTTTTAATTTTCTTCAATACCTTACAATCACTACAAGGTCAGGGAAACTTAACAGAAGAATCTTGGGCTATGTGGGGAGATATTCTTTCTAACAGCAGTTCCTCTTTTAGCATGGAAACTCAGGGAATCCAGCATGGAAACAGAAGCATGGCAATAGCAACTGGATCAGAATCTATTTAAGATGGCTTTGAGATTTACCCTGCATTGTCACATACTTTTTGGGAAGCCTCATATAGAATAGCTTTGTTATCTTTCTTTTCCCCATTTCTATGATTTGTAGATTTATGCTGAGAAATTCAAATGGGTACATGTTTTTGTGTATGTAGGTATATAAAATGGGTACAATTTTATAAATGGGTACATGCATTTGTGTATGTATATATATAAAAGTATGCATGCATGTGTTTGCGAAAGCAACCTCACTGTGAAGCTTAGAAAAATAAAATAAAACTGAAATAACATTGAACTCATAATTAGAAGATCTGAATTTTTAGTTCCCCTATCTGTAAAATAGAAGTTTTGATAGTTACATTCTGGGGTCAAATGAGAATATGAATATTAATGTGCTTCATAATTTAATAAAAATCCCCATATAGTTAATATATAGTTGTTACCCTTAAAATAAATAAATAACACTTCTGAATTTCCTTTTTGCCCTTAAAAAATAAATGTTTAGAATGTTTGTTCTGTTAGGCTGGAGTAGACTGTTCTTATGCAAATTAAAGGCTATGAATTAACACCTGAAAGGAAAGGAGAAAATGGTGTTTGTGAATTTCAAACTTCTAATGCTCAGAAAGACATCCATTTTCTCTGAGCTATGTTTCAGACTCACAAGTTTGGGGGAAAAAGAGGATAACTAGCACAGAAAATTGTCCATCTTTTTTATGAGAGTTTGGCCTTGCTTAGAGCCTACTCAGGATGTCAGTCTTATGAATAGTGACCCTTTGAGGTTAAAGGTATTTCAGTTCAACCTGTGAGCCCATGGGAAGAGTGACAAGAGGGGTGATTACAGCGGTCATCTTGTTAAATTAGAGACACTGCCTTTATTTGTAGCAGAATCAGTCCCAAAGCAATCAGCTCTTTTCACATAGGTGGCTAACCAGCTCATCCAAAGATAACGACTTTCTATCACTGCAGTCCTGGTACAGATTTGAACTGGTGACCTAAAAGTGAAAGGTTCCCTATCCCATTATGAATTCCCTGAGTCAACCAGTTCCCTCTAGTTTCCTAAAGAATTACTTTCACATTTAATCCAATCTAGTAGGATTTCCTCTTAAAAAAAAAAAAAAAGAAAGAAAGAAAGAAAGAAAAAAAAAAAAAACTGGAGTGATTATGTGTCCTATTAAAAATGTATTCTTGGGGGAAAGAAATATATTTTTGCCACATAGAAGTAAGCAAAAAAAAAATCTATTTGACATCTCCAGTAATGGGTTTTTATTTAATTTTATTTTGGCCATCCCATCCATTTCTAAATCTTCCCAATTGAAAAACTGCATTTTTAACACGTTTTATTCCCAAAGGAGAGCTTTTTCCCCCCTTCCATAATTTAAATCTCCTGCTCAACTGTGCATTTAGTTTAGGAGCCCTGGCATGACCTTGATTATCTCTGTGTACAAACTGGACACTATAGAATTTCTTCTGGGAACTTTCTAATTTTATTCAGTCACTATTAGTATCATGGTGGAGGATCACATTTATAGACTGAATTGGAGCAATTTTTAAAAGTGTGTGTGTGTGTGTGTGTGTGTGTGTGTGTGTGTATGCCTGCATGTGTGTGTGTGTGTGTGTGTGTGTGTGTGTGTATAACAGCAGAAAATTGCAGCATTTAGAGATTTTTCCCCTTTTTCTTGAAATCATAGACTATTTTTCTTTTGCGTTGACAAAGCCAATCTCTTTGTCTTGCTTGCCTAATAGTAGTAATTGTTCCCATGAAAATTGGGAAATAATGTTTGAATTCTTATGAAGAAATAGGGCTTCAATGATTTCATTAATATCCATGGAAGTTTGCATTTCAAAACCTTGAACTGATTTGTCTTCCCTTTTAAAAAAAATGTGGAAAGAAAATAATTCCCTGTTATAGTTCTTATTAATAAGCAGCTCATGAAGAAGAAAAATTATACTTGACGAACACAGATAATAAAACTATGACCATTGGGAAGAGGCTACAGAAAAGAAAATTTTAGTTTAATACACAGGAAAAATAATTAGAACTGTTCAACAATTGACTGTCTTAATCTACGGAGAGTTATTTCTATGTAACTGGAGGTTTTTGAACTGAGCCTTCATGACAGGATATTAGAATTTTGGAGTTATCAAAAAAGCCTCAGAGGTCAACTAATCCAATCTTTGCCTGACCATGTAAACTGTCTGTCTCTCTTTTAAAATTTATATCCCTACTGCCTGGCATATGAGCAGATGGTAATAAATACTGGTTGACTGATCAATAATCCCTTTTATAATACTCCCAACAAGTGGTCATCCAGGATTGACCTGAAGACCTCTATTGAGAAAAAACCCATTGCTTCTACTTGTCAGAAGCTTTTAAAGAGTATTCTGGTTTAAGTAGGATGGAGTTTGATCCTTTCCAAATGATAAGATTATAAGATGTCATTACAGAAAGTAAATGCTTAGATATTCTATTGATATGATACTAACATACATTCACTAAACTTTTACCTGAAGAAAAGTGGGAAGCATCTAGATTGGCCAATTAAAATTTTCAGCTAAAGGATTTTGAACCTAAGTGATTTTTTATGAATTATTTCCATGTATTTTTAGCTGGTGTTTTCCTTATTTTGGCAGGAATCTTCAATGACCAGGAAATCTGATGGATTGTGGTCTTGTACTCTGAGCTGTTTTTATTCATGTTTCCTGTGCCATAAACGCCTGGTGGAACTGTAAATGAATGTTTGGTACTACATGATGAATTGGATGGCCAAAGGCTGGAGGCAGGCAAAATAACTGTTTCATTTCTGTGGCAATTTGCTTAACTGGGGGTACAATGCCAGAACGCCTAGCAGAAATGCTCTTGGATCTCTGGACTCCATTAATAATTTTGTGGATTACTGTTCTTCCATATATTTATATGGCTCCAATGGCCCCATCTCAGGTTTTACCAAGTGGATCCAGTTTGGGACTAAATGGGTTGAATGAAGAACAGCGAGTTTTGAACCGCTCCAAGAGAGGCTGGGTTTGGAATCAAATGTTTGTCCTGGAAGAATTTTCTGGACCTGAACCAATACTAGTTGGCCGGGTAAGCTTGTTTTTGTTTTTGTTGTTATTTGTTTTGTTTTGTTTTATTTTAAGATAATAGCTTAATAGTCAATCCATAATATTTACTATTGACACAAAATCAAAGGGATTTTTTATTTGTTGTTGTTTGTTTTGTTTTGTTTTTAATAGATTACTTGTTTAAAAAGTTCATTTTTAATGTCTCTTTAATAATTATGCATCATTTCAAACAGGGTGGTATGTTCCTGTAATTGCCATTACCAGGCATTCTAAGACTGGTGGATTACTTCAGTTTGAGACTTCTGGATGACAGTGTTCTAAACTGATCAGATACTTTCACTATGAATGGCACAGGCTGCCAAAAGTAGGGTAGTAACCAGCCCAGGGTGAAATGGAATGAATCAAATTTTCAAGCATTAGTGGGCTTACAACTGTGAGTTAACATTGTACTTTTAATTTTAGTGAGATAGGGAGATTTGATCTTCAATGATGGTAATGATAATAATAATTGTTTAATTATTATTATTAATTATAGAGCATTTTGAGGGAAGTGATTTCCTAGCATTTTTAATAGAAATAACTTTGTATGCAGCTTTATTATATCCAAATTACATGATACCTTGAAAATACCACTTATTTTTCTGAGTTGTATTTTAGTAGCTATATTAATGGGAAAAACAACAAAAATAATTATATCAATAAACTCCCATTTATTCAGTACTTTGAACTTTTCAGTGTTTTTCTTACAACAATTCAGGGAAATTGGTAGTAAAGGTGTTATATACCTTTTATAAATGAGAACATTTGAAACTTGCAAAGATTAAGTGGTCTAAGCAGAGCTAGAAAGTGTCAGATCCAGATTTAAACCCCAATGTGTTTTTCCCCCTCTGTATTGATATATAGTCTGACCTGTTTGTACTCAATTCATTTTAATTAAATACAACTCAGAAAGCATTTTCTAAGTGTCTATTATATGCCTGGTACTATATCAGGAAGAAAGAACACAGACAAAAAACAAACTTAAAAAATGAGCTCTGACCTATAGGAGCTCACATTTTACGTTTTTCCTAGGTTATTCCTTATCTAAGGCTTGTATTTCTGTTCTTCTGTCACCAGCTATCTTGAATGGGTGAGCTTAGCCGTCCCTTCTGTTCAGACCTCAGTTGGGCAAGATATTTTACATTTTTAAGGACTCAGTTTCTTATTATGTAAAATGAGGGTATTGGATCATCTAAGATCCCTTCTGGCTCTAACTTGTACAGTTTTATAAGTAATGATTTATGCTATTTCTCAGAGATAATTAGAAGTAATGGGAAAGGCAGGGTTTAGTGGATATGTATTGTGAGAATCACAGCATTTTAATTCTGCTTTTCCTTATGGTAGAGTTCTTACTCTATGAAAATATTAGGATTTAGGATAGCTTGAGAAGTTTTTTTTTTTTTTTTTTTCATGTGTTTGGGATGTGTGTGTGTGTGTGTGTGTATGTGTGTGTGTGTATTTGCCTGGATAACATGTAGGTGTTATCTTTGAGCCTTTTCAATCTTGTCTGGCCCTCTTTTCCCCCCCCAGCTAGGATTGTTTTTCTCAATCAGCATTTTCTGGGCTACAGCAGTGATCAGTAGAAGCCTGCTATCTGCTAGCCTAAATTACACGGAGCTCTGCTAGATGCCATAAATGCCAGGCAGCTGCTCGGCACCGTTCTTCAATCTCTGTCCAAATGCTCACAAATAGAAAGCTCGCCATGATCGGAGGTACTTTGCCATGGCTTATTTTCTGATAAGTAAAATCTAGATGTTACTCTGCCAAGTCCTTTCTTCGAAAGGGTAGCAATTTGAAAGGTTTCAGAATCCTCATCAAAGAGATTAGATAGTACACTTGGAGAGTTTCATTTGCTCTTCCAATTTGATGAGGATATTAAAATCAAAAAATCATAAGAGTCAAAAAGGATGTTAGTGGGCATCTTGTTCATTTTCCCTTCTGTTACCTCAGGGATTTGAAAGAGGTAATGCACTTCAAGAAAGAGCCTGATTTCTTCCTATGACCTAATTCGGACTTCTGAGATCATAGTGAAGGGAAAACATGGGGGAATAATATTTGGAACTAGTAAAATAATATTTGGAACTGGTAGGAATCCTTACTCCAACCATCTTATTTTTACAGATGAGAAACCCGAGGCCTAAAGAGGTGAATGAACTTGTCCCAGATGATACAAATAATAAGCAGCAGAGCCAATATTCAAATTGGGATTTTTCTGGATCTGAATCCTATATACTTTTCCATCACACTACATTGGACCTCAAATCCAGGTCCCAAAAAATAATTTGTACATAAAACTGCTGTTGGAATTCAAGCCAGCATGAAACTATCAACCTTTATTTTATATGGAATTATCAAATTAGATTAATAACTCAATCCTAATTAAGATTTTACTCAGTCAATCTTTAGTGACAACCAATTCAGAACTAAGGCTAGGCAAGATATGTAGGTAACAGATCTAGCAAGAGAGGAGATGGTGAAATGAAATAGGATTATAGAATTATAGAGGCAAGGCAATTTAGAGATCATCTGTTTCCTTTTACAATTTAAGTAACTGAGATACTAAGAGATCAAGTGATTTGTCCAAGGTCACACAGGTACTAAGTACAAATAAATGTTCAAACTCAGTTCCTTTGATACCAAATCAAATCCTCTCTATTTTGTCATAGTTTTATATATCTTCTAAAAATGTATACATTTTGAATGCCAGAAAATCCCCCTCCTCCTTGACTAAAGGGATTTATCTTGAAATAAGAAATTCTTTCCAATGCTTTGAGAACTCAAGCCTTCAGATGATAGGAACATAAAGGAGAGTGTTAAAGAGGAGGAAATAATTTTAAAGGTTATTTTTTCAGTAATCTGGCATTTTTCCTTACATCTTCTGGGGAAGAAGGAAAGAGGGAAAGCAAAAAGGAGGGAAGGAAGGAAAGAAAGAAAAAAAGAAAGAAGGAAGGAAGGAAGGAGAGAAGAAAAAAAGGAGGGAGGAAGAGAGGAAGAAAGAAAGAAAGAAAAAACAAGCAAAAGAAAGAACAAAGAAAGAAAGAAGGAATGAAATGAAGAAAGGGAAGAAGAGAAGGAACAAAGGAAAGGAGGATGAAAAGGAAAGAAAAAGAGAGAAAGAGAGGAAAAAAGGACAGTTAAGCAAAACATATTTCTACATTGGTCGCATCCAAAAATTATATTTATTATTCTGTATATTAGTCTATCTATTCTCTGTCATGAGAGAGGCAGCATTCTTTCTCATTGATCCTCTGGAATCTGATTAAATTTCTTAAATCTATCAAAATGATTATTTTTATAATATTATTTTTACAGTATAACTTGTTCTTCTGCTTCTGTCCATTCAAACCTGTCCATGTTTCTTTGAAACAATCCCCCCCTCCATTTCTTACAAGAAATAATTCCATCACAATTATGTTTCACAAATTATTAATTCATTACACAATAAATAGGGATCCCTTTAGTTTCCAGTTTCTTGCCACCACAAAAGTAATCACTATAGGGGGATTTTTTTCTCTTTGATTTCTTTTGGATCTTTTAGATCTAGCAGGGCTGTAGCTAGGTCAAAGTGTATGAACTGCTTGCTTGTTAACTTCTGAGTTATTTGAAATTGCTATCCATAAAGTTCCATCATTCACAATCCTAACTCTAATAACTAGTTGGGAATAATTTTCTAACATAGCCCAATGTGGAATGTAACAAAAAACAAAGCAAAACAAAGACAAACAAACAAGCAAACCAAACTTGTTCTGTTTTCACCTAAATATTTAGGTGAAAAACACACTGTTAGATATGACAAGTAATAGAAAAGAAATATTGATGTTCTTAAACTTTCTCACACACACACACACATCCACACACACACATAAATCTACATCATATCCACATATAAACCACTGACAATGTAATATATTAGTAAATGAAGAAAAAACACAACATATATCTCTTTCTGATAGAGTACAGAAGTTTTCTATGAACACTAGATAAAGAGAATTGAAAAAAGTTAATTGAGCTCTACCCTTAGAATATTTGTGGGAAGTAAATTGTAGAAGTTTAAAAATTTCCATGTTTAGAAGAATGATGAGCCGTACTCTACTCAGGATTTCTTAGACCTGTATTTTATGTGAGGGAGAGAGGGAGAGACAGAGAGAGACAGAGAGGGAAGGAGAGAAAGAGACAGAGGGAGAGGGAGAGAAGGAAGAAAAGAGGAAGGGAAGGGAAGAGAGAGATAGAGACACAAGGAGAGATACAGAGAGACAGAGACAGAGAGACAGCGATATACACACAGAGATAGAGACAAAGAGACACAGAGACAGAGAGGCAGGCAGACAGAGACAGATAGACATAGAAACAGATAAAGAGACAGAGATAGAGAAACAGAGAGACAGAGACAGAGAAAAAAAAAGGGAAGGAAGGAAGCCCTTCAACTCAAAATGAAAAATGAATAGCTCTTTGCTTAATAATCATCAGAATACCCAACTGTCATTGTTATCAAATGCCATTTCATTGGATCTTATTTGAGCTTTATCATTACATTGCTTTTTGGGGACTTTGGGAAAAAATGGTTCCTTGGGATTGAGTAGAATTGAATTTTAGCTAGTGCTCATTAACGAATGCCCATTATGTTACTGGCAAAGTCACATCTTTTCAGCCTTTAATTCCCTCCTCTGTAAAAAGAAGAGATTGTATTAGGTTGTTCTTCAAGCATCCTTTCAGCTTTCATATTTTTTTCTATTTCATATTCCATTTTCTAAGACAGCTTCTAGATGTGACACTACCTATTTGAAGATTCTTTCTAGAAGTAAAATTTGATAATAACATCCTTTGTAATTTTGATGTTACCTTCCAGATAGCTTTGTATCTCTCCCCATGATGGACCATTTCTACATTAATGAGGATATCTGGCATTCTGCTAGCATTTTAAATACTAATGTAAATGGAAGCTTGTTTCACTCATTAGCATACAGGTAAAGAGATCTTAAAGGGCCTATCCATGACCCACACCTAGTGATGTATTTATGGGGATAGGACTTGAACCAAATCTTCCTGACTCCAGACCAAGCAGTCCATTCACTGAGCCATGATGCTTCCAATTGGTCCATGTTATTAATTATCATCCATCATAAACTTCCTCTACCACCCTCATTTTCATGCCCTGCCCAAGTATGGTACTATTTCTTATTCTTTTTCTCAAATGAGGCATTGTAAGCACAGATTTTCTATCTAAAACCCTATTTTAGAATCTCAATTATGTCTTTGAAAGGGAATTAACAAATTTATTCATTAGTATTTGATAAATACCAAAATAATTAGAAGTTGGGGGAATTATTTGTACTGAGGGTGGTATAATTTAACTTTTTTTCCCTGTAGGAGAGTTAAATTGATTCTAAACTTGGAGAGAAAAAAAAAACTTTCAAAAAGCACTTCAAATAATTCCTTTTTTTCTTCTCAAAGAAAACTGCTCTTGCACAGTTCTACTGTAGTCTTTGTGGAACTGAATTGTAGCTAAGTCAAAAATACATTTCAGGTTACTGCTTCAGAATAAGAGGCAGGCTAAGTGCTTGAAGCAATATTGCTTTGGGGTCCTTACACCTTCTATAATAGCTTTCTCCCCTCCCTTCTTGCATACTGTTCTACTTTCAAAACTTTAATACAATTCACTACTGAGCCTTTCCCTGGGATCAAGGTGAGAAACAATGTTTATTTGTTTATATCACCAAAGCAAGCATGCTCTTTCAAATGTTCTCACATAAACTACTGGAGTATTAGAGCTGAAAGGTGATGGAAGTTGAGTTTCAACTGAAGGCTAGATCGAGATTTTTGGTTTTAGTTTTTTTTTTAATTTGATCTGATTCAAATTAGAACATAGAATTTTAGAGCTAGATGAGATTTTAGAATATGTTTTAGAATATGTTAGAAGACAATATAGATGATAAAACAGTAAATAAAATGTTGGAACAGGAAGAAACGTTAAACATCATTTAATCTGGTTTCCTTCTTTGACACAAAAGAAAAATGAGTATTTCAAGGTAATACTGTTAGTAACTAAGAGAAAATTAAACCTGATTTGTTTATTGTAAGGCTAGAGCTCTTTCTTTTAATGAATGGCCTTATTGTTACATTGTGGAAATGGATTGTAGATATCTTGATATAGGTTTTTATTTTATTTTTAATGTCGTTTTTATGAAGGAATTTTTTGATGTAGGGTTTTTTTTTTGGTTTAATCTTTGCCAAGCTCAATGTCTAGTATTATGTAAATAATTTTAGTCAGTAACAGTAAGCTTACTAAAAGCTTTTTTTTGGGGGGGAGGGGGAGGACTGGATTTTTACCTTTCCCCTCTTATTCTCTAAAGCAGTTACGTTCTCTTTTCCTCATCACTTGTCTGTTTTCCCATTTAATGTTAGATTAAGAATTTCCCAGACCAAAAAGAAAAGAAAAAAACAAGCCAAAAAACGAGGAATAAAGTCTTGTGACAATATTTATATGGGAGCAATATGAAAAACACCATTCTAGTTAGTTATATGATTTTTTTGTTCATGAAGCATCTTTAAAAACAGATAACATAGTTAAGTGCTTAGTATATGCCATGCACAAAATTGAAGCAAAATATATAGTGCTAATTAAATTAAATTAAAATTCATTGGTGGCAGAGACCAATCAGAATTACTATTAATCCTTATGCATTCATTCATTTATTCATTTGTTTATTTTTAATCTTGAAATGTCAGAGTTAGAAGAAATCACAGAGATTATTTAGCTCAATCTCCTATTTAGATAAAGTTAGTGCTCCAAACATTCCCTGGTAAGTGGCAGTCTGGTCTTTACTCAAAGAATTTTACTTATGAGAAACTCATTCTCTTATTAGGCAGTCTTTGCCAATTTTGGACAGGTCTAAATGCTGGGCAGTCACCCTTTCCCCCTTTGATGTTGAGCTGAATTTGACTTCTCTGAAACTTTCTTCAACTGCTTTTTTGGCCTGCCCTCTGGGGCCAAGCAGAACAAGTATAATCTCTTGTAATAGAAAACTAGAAATATTATTTTACCACTTTCAAAGTCATACAGTAACTCAAATTGAGTTAAAGGAATGATTCCTTTTAAGTGGTAGTTCATTGATAGATGAGGATGCTTCTTAAAGAGTCTTCATTAACTGTTATAAATGAAAATGAGGATTTCCAAAAAAGTATAAACACAATTTGTACTCTCAAGTATTTTGAAGGTTCCCTTGCAATTGTTTCTATTATTAATTTTAATTTCTGGGAAAGAAACATTTGCCAGAAAAAATGTTAAATACATGCAAATTATCACAAGTTCAAAAGCCACAGAATATAAATTGAGGAAGGTTTTCTCCATATATGAATTAAGATGTGTGTAAGATACATGAAATTCAGAGTTCCTTTTTTAAGGGCTGAACAACATCAGAGCTGAGAGAAAACAATGTTCCAGATTTCTTTCTGCTCCAGCCCAACTCCATATAATATTTATACAATAACATCTTTTGGAATAACTGAGGAAGAAAAAGCTCAAAAGGGAAGGGAGACATATTCTTTGTCACAACATCTGAAGTATTCCCATATGGTATAGAGAAGTGGATTTGTGTTATTTGACCCTAATGTTCAGAATTTAATGGAGTACAAGTTATAGGGAAGCATTCAGAATTTAATGGAGTACAAGTTATAGGGAAATAGTTCATTTTAGGAGAAAACATACTAATTATTAAAGCTGCCCAGAAAGGACTGCTTTAGGATTTTTTTTAGGAGGGGGTTCTCCTTCCCTTGATTTCTTCAGGCAATTGTTTGGATTTGCCAAGGATGGTATATAAGTATTTGTTTCTCATGCAGGCAGTTTGATTATCTGACCCCTTAGGTTCTTTCCTGATTCTACCTACCCCCTAATTCTGCATCCAGCCAAACGTTGCTCCTTTAGCATTCAAAACCTTATTCTAAACCCTTTTCTTTCATTATCCTATCACTCTCCTTTTTCTCATTATATTTTCCTCCTACCTGGTCCTACCCAATGATTCCTTATTTGGATATAGCTCCTTCACTTGTGATGCCACATCTATTTATAATTCTCTCCCTCCAAGGCACTGACTCATTTTCTCTCTTTAAATTTGACCTTCTAACCTTCCTCCTTCACTTTAACTGGTAAATCATTTGGGTGGTGCTTTATATGAAGGACACGGAATACCAAATAATTACCCTGTATTATGGTATACAGTGTCAGTGGCTGCTGAGAAAATTACACTTGACATACCATTATTTTTGCTGGCCGTTTGCATGTTAAGTGTACTGGGCCAAATAGTTGGAGTAAAATTGTATTCCCAGTCTTGCGAGTACAATTCATTTTCGGTTCAGTGAAGCTCCTGCCTACTCAGTGTTGGTGTGCCAGCCAGCCTGTTTTCAGGGATTGCAAGTCAGCATCTCCTCCCCCCAACTCAGAACTCTAGAATATCTCACCTGTGAATCACTCACTGGCTGACTGTTCCATAGGGGGAAAAACAACAACAACTACAACAACAACAACAAAACACACAAAACCCCCCAAAATAGGAGTCTCAACACTACTGAAGATTGCTTGGTGCTGAAGTCTATTACAATCAATGGAATTATATCAGTTATGCAAAATAGCACTGATTCAAGAGCCTCAAACCCAAAGGAAATTTGTCAGACGATTAAAAAAGAAATTATACACTGAGAAATAATAAATAAGATAAATTTATAAAATGAAATATAGTAAAATAAAAATAAAATGGAATAAAATAAGCAAACAACATACAAAATGAAGTCCCAGTTCCAAGTATTAATGCTGATTAAAAGGCAGTATGATATAGGATAGAGACAAGAATTCTGGACATGGAGTCTAGTTACTTTAGTTCAAATTGCTTTATTTTTCAATACTTCAGTGTCTTCTTTTTGTAAAATGAATATATTGGACTAAGATTGGTTAAGGATAATGGAAGAATATAGGACTAAGGGGACCTGGATTCAGATCCTGATTCTGCTAATTACCGGGGAAACCTTGGACAGAAAATGATTCTGTTACTTCCTGCTTGTGAAGAATAGCTTCTTAGATCTTTGGTTTCTTTATAAATTGAAGGGTTGGATGAGAATTCTGCAAAGATTCCTTCCAGTTCTATATTCTGTGATTGTATGCCTGTTGAAGATCACAATTACAATTTCCATACCTATCAGACGTATTACCCTAATTCACTCTCTGAGACTCAGTTTTTCTCATCACTAAAATAGGGATGATAATAATACTTCAGTTTAACCAACTGCCAGACTCATAAGGAAAAGTGCTTTGTAAAATCTTAAAGATTTATATAGTTGTTTAAACTGAGAGATCCTTCAGTGTCTAGATAAGATTTTTATTTGTTTACATGTATTCCCAGGGCATAGACAGTATTTGGCACATAACAAGCAGTTAATAAATGTCTAAAATGCTTTTTATTGTATCTGTTCAGTGAATTTTGAATCATTTCTGATATTCTGAACTTTTATATGCATTGAAGAACCTCAGATCTAGCAAATGGATCACAGGTCATTTAATGCAACTTCTATTTCAAATAGGAATCCTCTTTGAAACATTTTCTGTAATTGGTTATAAAACAAATAACATGCAGAAAGTCAGTGTTAAACAAATATAATAATAATAATAATTCTTATCTTAGGGAAATAGTGAACTTTGCCCCATTCTCACCTTGAGGTTTTGAGTGACTCATTTTATCTCTGTCTAAATTTTCTCATCCGCTAAATAGGAATAACCATATTTATACTGGGCAGCTGACTGGGTGCAGTGAATAGAATACTAGGCTTGGAATCAGGAAGACTCATTGTCATGAGTTCAAAGCTGGTCTCTGACACTTAATAATTATGCGAAGCTGAGCAAATCATTTAACCTTTGTTTGCCTTAGTTCTTTATGTATAAAATGAGCCAGAGAAGGAAATGTCAAATCACTTCAGCATCTTTGCCAAGAAAACCTTAAAAGGAGTAACAAAGAAATGGACACAACTGAAACAATTGAACAATAATATTTTACTATATAAACTTTATAGGATGATTAGGAAGACCAAATGAGACAATAGATTTCCAAAGTACTTTGTAACCACAAAGTGATGTGCCAAGGTCAGCTATTATTGCATAATCTTCATATTTTGATATGGAATAGGTTTTGGAAATTATATATTCTATCTCATTTACTCAATAGATGTCATTAATCAAGAAAGGTTGGTTACTTGATCAAAAATCATATAGACAGTGAGTACTACAATGGAATTTGAATCTAGGGCCTCTGATTTTAACCTAATTTTACTTTGTTTAAGACTTTTCTATATTTAATACATTCTTTAATTAATAATGATCAGGTCATAGAAAATGTAAGGACTCATTACTGATTTTTTTAAAGTTATGGGTACCCTAAGGAAAATATTCAGTAAATATAATTTTCTTTTTAAAAACTTTATTTGGAATTTTAAATGAACTTTAATAAGAACTGGAAGAGCTACTCTTATTAATCAACAAATTAACATCATAAATATCTTTCAATAGGTTTTATAATGAAATTGTTCAGAGAGAAATAAATGTTGAGCATTTGTAAAAATATGACATCACTATAGAATGAAATGCATTTAAAAATTGACAGAAACTCAGTATCATATAAAGGAAAAAAGAGAATGTGTTTTGGGTCCTAAAGACAGAAAGGTTGAATTTTGGCTTGGAAGGAATATATGATGCTCTATGAAAAATATGTGACTATTGTATTTAAGCATACATTTTGAAGAAGAAGAAGAAGGTAGAGGAGGAGGAGGAGAAGGAAGAAGAGGAGGAGGAAGAGGAAGAAGATGAGAAGGAACAGGGGGAATAGGACATCAATGATGACAAAGAGGAAGAGGAGGAGGAGAAGAAGAAGGAAAGAGAAAGAAAGAAAGAAAGAAAGAAGAAAGAAAGAAAGAAAGAAGAAAGAAAGAAAGAAAGAAAAAAGGAAAGAAAGAAGGAAAGAAAGAAAGAAAGAAAGAAAGAAAGAAAGAAAGAAAGAAAGAAAGAAAGAAAGAAAGAAAGAAAGAAAGAAAGAAAGAAAGAAGAAAGAAAGAAGAAAGGAAGGAAGGAAGGAAGGAAGGAAGGAAGGAAGGAAGGAAGGAAGGAAGGAAGGAAGAAGAAATTTTGGGAGAAAAAATCATAACCTAAAGAAGATCGAAAATCAGGATGATGAAGATCCAGAAATTAGAACAAATTGATGTGATTGTTATTATTATTATTATTCTTATATTTTATTAACCAGCATTCATTAAGCTCCTATTATGTTCCAGGCATTGTGCTAAGTGCTGTAGATACAAAAAAGCTAAATAATGACAGCTTTTGATGTCAAGTAACCTACAGTTTAATAAGAGAGACAAAAATAACAAGAGTTATATAAAAATAAACTGGAGATGAGCAATAAAGGGAAAGAATTAATATTAAGGGGGGGTCAGGAAAGGTTTCTTTCAAAGGATATGATTTTAACTGAGGAATGGAAGAAACCAAAGAACTAAGGAGGTGGGAGTGAGGGGAAACACTATGCCATTCAGCATCTATTGAATGAATTGGGGCTGTTTAGTCTAGAAGAGAGATGATTTAAGATTGTTGTCTTAAAATACCTGAAAAACTATTGTATGTAAGAATTAGATCTAAATGTTTGGAAACTGCAGATTAGTAGATTTCTGCTGGATGTGAGAAAAAATAATATGATAGTTATCCCAAAAATGGATGTTTGACTGTAGTTGGTAATGAGTTTTTCATTACTAGAGAAACAAAAAAAAGGAGGGAACTGGGTGTTATGTATAAGGCTGCTATACTCCTGTCTATCTATGGATTGGATTAGGTAACCTTGAGTATGTCTTTAGAATTCCATGGCATTTTGATTATATAATAAGTTTTTTTGAAAAATATTTGGCAAAACTCCGTTTTGTAAAAAATGGATCCATAATATTCAGTAACAGACAAGAATTCATCTGATGAACAATTAAACATATCCAAATGTCCTCTTTAGTTTACAGTGCTGCAGAATAAATAGATTGTATGAAATCAGTGTTGTCAAATTCAAATAGAAATAGGGCCTTTAAATCAAATGTAAGGATTACTGTAGGCCACATGTTGATTTAGAAAGTCAAAAGTTAATATTATCGACGTTCAATTATATTTTTATTTATTTTGTCAAATATTTTCCAATTACATTTTAATCTGCTTCAGACCATTTTGGTGAGTGTTTCATAGATTACATGGTTCATATCATTGGGTTAGATAATCTCTAAAGCCCTTAATATTCTATATTCTTTGATTCTTTCCAACTCAAAGTCATAGAACTTTATGTAAGGCTCAAAAAACACATCAATATTTGGAAGAGTAGTATTTCTTCATATTCATTTTCCTTACTAATTTTAACATCTATAGGATTCTTTTCATGTTTTTATCCTAGGTAGAAAGAAAGAGAAAGAGAAAAAGAGAGGAAGGAAAGAAAGAAAGAAAGAGAGAGAGAGAGAGAGGAAAGGAGGGAGGGAGGGCGGGAAGGAGGAAGGAAGGAAGGAAGGAGGAAGGAAGGAAGGAAGGAAGGAAGGAAGGAAGGAAGGAAGGAAGGAAGGAAAGAAGGAAGGAAGGAAGGAAAGAAGGAAGGAAGGAAGGAAAGATGGAAAGCAAAGAAGAAAGAAAAAAGGAAGGAAAGGAAGTAATGGAGAGAGAACGGGAGAGAGAGAGAGGGAGGAAGTAAGGAAGGAAGAAAGAAAAGCCTTAGGATATGATGAATTCTTATTCCTCTCCTGTAAAGATCTAAATTGATCTTTTTTATAAATAAATAACAGTTTGCTTGAAAGGATACCTTTTTTCCCCTCTGACCTCTATATCTTGTGATTTCTTTCCTTTGATTCATATATTGCCAAATAGCAGGGTCAGTGGTAATCATTTTTCGAAGTATTGAAGTAGAATTGGGCCCTGGAGACCCACAGGAGATATTTGATGAAAAGCATGTCAAATGTAGGAGCTAAGCTGTATATGCTAATTGGATGTTTGCTAGGAAATTTGAACTGGAGTACGCCTGTTAAGGAGCAGTAAATGTACAAGTGCCACCTGGCAGGAGGGAGAGAATATAAAAAAAGAGAGAAATAATATCAAGTTCAATATGGTAAGAGCAGGTGAAGGACTTCCAAATTGTTTTGGATTTTGGGGGAGGAATTAAGTTTAAAGAGGTGGGTAAAGGTGGAAAGAAAGGATTGAGGGGAGATTAAGCAAATGAAAGAGGGTCAAGGTCAGGGTCAAGGGTAAGATAGCACTTGTATATGATTCTGAATGATGTTGTTTGTTAGATGGCACAGTAGAGAGTGCCCTGGGCCCCATATTAAGAAGCTTTGGGTTCAAAATCCAGCCTCAGACACATAGCTGTGTGACCCTAGACAAGACTCAAGTTTTGTTTGCTTTAACTTTTCTCATTTCTAAAAGGGAGATGATAACAGCACTTACTTCCTAAAGTTGTGAAAAGAAATAATACTTGTAAAATGCTCTCTAATGCTTAAGGCACTATATAAATGCCAATTATTATTCCCTAAAAATACCACCAGAACTGAGATTTTTCTGAATGTGCTCTGGACTACTCTTTGGCTACTAGTAGTGAATTAATGCTGCATCAAATACTTGATCATAAAGGATATGATCTTGAGAAAGAAAAGCAGAGACCCATCATCTCTGCTCTTTTCTAGCTCTTGGGTACTGCAGAATGGAAGGGATGGAGTAGCTCTTTGGGGGTAACTGATGATCTCATTCAGCTATGGAGTGATGTGTTGTGTGACACTGCTGACTGTCCCCATGGACTGGATTAGTCAGAGGGAACTTTTACGTGATATATGCCACTGAGCGTTCCCAGCCTCCTTGGTCTGCATTTACAACTCCACAGCAGATGTGCTATGAAATCTGTGGTGTATCAAATGTCACTGTTCTTTCACTGAGACAACAGCAGAATTCACAATGAAGCTGATAATAAAACCTAAGAAATATGAGGAGCTGCATGATAGAAACCCATGTATAGATATATCATTGTTCTTTCAGTGTTTCCATGTCATAGAGCCTCAGTGTATATTATATATGCACTTGTTGATGTAATAAATGGGGGACATCATGGTAGGAAAGCCACTGTTAGATGAAATAAAAACTATCGAAACTTTCTGATTTTCCCATTTTGGGAGAAAGTATTATTTTCCATTATTTCCAAGCTGAAATGTAGGTTTGTGTAAGTCACAATTCCTATTAGTAGCCACTGCTTTTGTATTTTCTCATTTGGGCCTAAGCTTTCAAAGTTATATGATTGGACAGAAGTTTGACATTCATACCTGTCTTTTGGGCTATGTACAACACATGCCCTATTTTATAGATTATCTACACAATGCCTTATGATATGTGAGCACCCTGCTTGATGGTGTATGTACCAACTACCTTTAAAAGATTTTCATAACACGCCTCACAGGGTATATGTGATGTATCTCATGGGATACATACACCCTTCATTATGAGGTATGGATATGGCATTCATACCCTCTATGAGATATATTTTGTTAAAACTTCCCTCATGGGTATTGCCAAAATTGATAATTAAAGTTGAATAGTTTTCATCTTAAATCAGGCCCTGATTGCATTTCAGTCATGGATCAAAGAAAGGGTAGAATGAAGATTCCTTAATCTCTCGAGTTTGGTCAGAATAAAAAAATAAAATCCCAAACCAAAAGACTGGAACAGAAAGAAACTCTTCTTCTACAGTCACTTCAACTAATTATTTTAAGGGTAAATAATTTAGTAACAATTTGCTCTCCCATAAAGGAAACTGGTCAAGGGTAACTCAGGTTGATAAAAGGCACAATTTGTAATCTATAATACTCTCTGGTGCATGTCTCCCAAAGTCCCATGGCTCAACAAATTTCTTGTTGCTTACCAAAACTAAAATGAATTCCTAATCTATTGCATTCTATCATTCCTTTTGCCTACCCCTCCAAAAAAATGAAACAAAAAAGCATGATGCAGGTTGACATAAGGCTACCCTCTTCTGATATCGAATAGCTATCCTTTAGATAATAGGAACACCAGACAGAAGATTAAAAGTACCTCACAGAAAATCATTTACATGGATAAGTAATTAGTAGCATTGAACAAGTCCAGAATTTGCCACTCCACAAAATGGGGCACATTTTGTGGCACTGCCACATTATGTAGGAAGTCTTTATATAGAGTGTGTAGATGGTATGTACAGAAGAGTTTTTCTTCTCTTTGAATTAAACCCCTACCCCAATCATTTACTTCTGGAAATAATAGTAGAAATAAATTTCTCATTGTTGCTTTTTTCTCATGCTTTTCCCCCTCATTTTCCTCCCTTAGTATTAGAAGTTCTTTTGGTTTGATGACTTGAACAGCTTTACCTTTTTAAAGCATTTTTTTGGTCTTTTTTGGTTGTTGTTTATTTGTTTTTCTGTTTTTTAAAGATGAATTTACTTTGATCATGAACTCCTCCTAGGAAAATCCATTGTGTTTTGGATGACTAACTCTAAGGAAGTTTCTTCTGACACATTAAATAGCACTTTATACATAATGTGTTATTTGATCCTTAAACATTCCTATGAGGTGAGTAGTAGAAATATCATTGCCTCCCTTTTACACATAAGGGAACTGACACCAAGAATGAATGAATGAATGAAAAAAATATTTATTAAATGCTTACTATTTACAGCATTGGTATATACTAATATACTAAGCATTGGGCATATAACATCAAAAGAGAGCTGTCAACAATCTCATATTCTAATAGAAAAATAAAACTTATAAAGGGAGTAATAGCCAGAAATATTGTCTTGATACTGGAAGTTATAAAAATGGAGAATGGGACAATAGGACCATCCATTGCCATTGAGTTTCTGGAAGCCATAATAATATTTATTTGATTACATTTCTCAGAGTAAGAGTTGGAAAAGAGAAAGTGGTCATTGCAGTGTGGAAAATGGAAAATGATTTGGGGGAGCGGGTAGTGGGAATAGAAGGAAGCTGAAGATTTCTGCTTCCAGAGAGCAGAGAGCTAAGCAGCTGAGATTTTCAGTTCATGGTCCTTGTTGGTCCTCAATGGAACAGCCCAGGTCAAGGCAGCAATAGTAGCTGAAGGGCATAAAAAACAAAGAGTAAAATACTATGTTCAAGGCCATAAGATTTTTCACTGTGACACTACCCTCCTTCCCAAACTGTGCATCTGTGAGAGTTCCAACAACTCTGACTTCCACTACAACTGCACCGTGACATTAAGACTGCCCTTCATGGAAACCTTCTCTTCAAAACACTTTTTTTTCCTTTTTGCCCTAGGTTAAAAAGATCTTAGTTTTGGGTTCTGCTTCCCTCCTCTTTCTCCCTTCAAAAACAAAGCAAGAGAGCACTTGAAATTTTCTTTAAAATCTTATTAGTCCCAGCTTGACTTCTTTTAGGAACTTGGCTTAAATATAATGAATAATTTCATGGCAGTTCTGATCATGAATGGTATTTTTTTTTTTTTTCTGAATAGGAGGATTCAGGGTCTGGCATATAGCATTTGTTGAATAACTCCTGCTGGCAGGACTAGGCGTATGAGTCAGAACAATTTTAGGGAACCTGCAAACATGATGGTGATTTTCCCCCCTCATTTTCCCCCTTAAACTTTTCCAGGGAGAGAACAGCAGTTTTTAAAATGACGTTCTTACTGGGCAGGAGCCAGAAACTAGATCATGCACATTTTACCTTGGGTCACATCTGGAGCAGAATAGTCTGACATTGTCTCATTAAATAAAGTTATTCCAAGTTTCAAACTTATCTACTACGACATTGGCTTATGGGGGAAGGAACACGTTGAAACCCTCAGATTTTCCCAAAGCAACCCCAAAACCTCGGAACATTTTTTAGAATAGTGAAAAAGAAATAAATAAGCTGTTTCATTAGAGTTTGCATTTCCAGGCTGAGCTTCTGGCCGTTTTTGTGTTTTGGATTTTTAAAGAATCATTTAGAATGATCTCAATGTCAAGACAGGTAATGTACTAACACACAAACACACACACACACACATAATCTTGTACCCACCTCCCCTCCTTCCAAGAATATATTGGGAATATATTCAAAAGAATGTCTGTTTTTCTATAAGCCTATATTACTTTAATCATGATCTTTTTCATTTACATAACTTCAAATTTTCTTTACTAAGATACCAAAGATCTTTATAATAATCTCATGAAGGAAAGGGGAGAGAGTAAATATTTTTTTAATCATTCACTATGTATCACACAATATACCAAGTGCTTTTCAATTTTTTTTTTTTTGTTGTTGTTCTTCACAAGAATCCTATGAGGTAAGTACTATTATTCCCATTTTAGAGTTAAGGAAACTTGAGATAGACAGAGGTTAAATGATTTGCCTAGACTCATATCAGTAATAAGTGGCTAAGGCTGGATTTCAACTCAGGACTTGCTGACAGTAGTGCCTACTGTTTTATCCACTGAATGACTTAGGTAGGTCAACAAGAAGCACGATATTATGAGAGATAGAAGGAATGATAAAAATCACCTGGTCCAATCTCTTAGTTTTGCATTTGAAGATAATTAGACTGAAAGAGGGGAAGGGTTGTGGCCAACTTGACAAAAGCAGATTGGAACAGTGCCCCCAGCCTCCTCATTTCCTATCTAGTACCTTTTCCACCATATCATTTATCACCCACATAGTTGTTTCTAACAACTATATAGATCTAGTATCAATATTTCATATTAATATGCTGAAGATTGGGGTCTATTAGCGATGGTAACTCCCTCTACACAATTAGAAGCATTCACAACCATCTGTCAAGTCCAGAAACATTTCTTCATCATTTACTATGTGCCAGGTATGGAATAAGCAGATTTTAGGGAGTGGTCTGAGGATGAGAATGGATCAGAAATTTGACCATAGTCACACAGCTAGTAAATATGACAGGTAAAATTTGATCACAGGAGAAGTATACAGCGAATTAATGACAAGTCATGGTCTAATACTCAGGTTTAAATTTCTCTGAGTTCCTAATGAACTACACTTAAGGAGTCTTGCACCATATTCTGTAATATAGAAATATACATGGAATAATTTTATATATGTATATAGAATATATATAAATATATAACATACATATTATAAAATATAAAATATGATATATAAATAAATATAACTATTACCATATGAATCTGTATATGTATATATATATACATGTTTGTGTCTTATAGTAGCCTTCTCTAGGGTGGAAGGAGGCTGTTAAGGGAAAAAAAAATAAAATTTACGTGATAATTATTACCTATTTAAAAGGAATAGCAAGTTGGACATGAGTTACATTTCATGTACAATCATCTTTTAAAATTATGCTATATTACGAAAATGCTTGTTTTATTCTGTAAACTAAAAATTAAATAAAAAAAACACAATTTTTCCATAGAGTAATTTAAAAATGTACAATGCTTTTTGTTAATCAATAAACATTTACTAAGTGCCTACATTGTTCCAGGCACTATGTTAAGTATTTAGAATACAAAAAAGAGGCAAAAGACAATCAGTACCCTTAAAAAACTTACAGTCTAATGTGAGAGAAAAAAGGCAAACATAAATACTCAAAGCAAGCTATATTATATATATGTATATATATATTTGCTATTTTTCCCAAATATATGTGTATATATATATGTATATATTTATGAAAAATAGCAAATAATTAAGAAGGATGGCATTAGAATTAAGAAGGGTTAGGAAGGCTTCTTGTGAAAGGCAAGATTTTTGGGGGGGAACTTAAAAAAACCCAGAGAGGTCAGTAATTCAGAGTTGTGGAGGGAGAATGTTCCAGTGATGAGGGCTAGCCATAGAAAATGCATGGATCTGAGAGATGGCGTTTGTTGTTCATGGAATATCCAGGAGACCAGTATTTCTAGATTGAAAAGTATTTTTTGGGATGTTGGGGAATAAATATGTAAGTAGACTGAAAAGGTAGGAAGAGATGAGATCAAAATGGACTTTAAATGTCAAACAGAATATTTTGTATTTATTCCTGTAAGCAATAGGAAACCATAGGAGTTTATTGAGTAGGGGGTAAAATGATTGGATCTGCACTTCATGAAAATCACTTTAGGGCCTAAATGGAAGCAGACACCAGCAGGCTTTACAATAATTGAGGCATAAAGTGATAAAGGCTTGTACTAGAGTGGTAACAGTGTTGGAGGAGAAAAGGAGAGATACTTGAGTGATATTGCATAGGTCTTGGCAACAGCTTGGATTTGGGGGATGAGAGTGAGAAATTCAGGATGATTCCTAGTTTGTGTGCCTGAAGGACTGGGGGGATGGTGTTGCCTTCTACTGTTATAGGATAGATAGTGAGAAAATTTTGAGAAAAGATAATGAGTCATGTTCTGGACATATTGAATTTAAGATGTCTACTGGACATGCAGTTTGTGGTGTCTGGTAAAAAATAATTGGAGATAAGCGATTAGAAGTTAATAAAGACATTGGGACAGGAAAAGCAGATTTGAAAATCATCTGCATAGATATGGCAATAAAGTTCATGGGATCTGATGAAATCATCAAGTGAAGTAATATAGAAGGAGAAGAGAAGAGAAAAAAAAGAGAAGATATTTAGAATAGAACCTGAAAGACACTTATAGTTAAAAGATGGGATTGGAGGAGAATTCAGCAAAGGAGGCAGAGAAGACTGGTCAGATAGGGAAGATGAGAATGAGAAAAAGAGTAATATTCCAAAAACTTAGGGAAAAGAAAATGTAAAAGAAGAAAGAGCAATCAATGGTGTCAAAAGCTGCAAAGAAGTCAACGAGAAAGAAGATTGAAAAAAAAAGGCCACTAGATTTGGCAACTAAGAAATCATTAATAAATTTGGAGAGAACATTTTCAGTGGAATGATACAGTTGGAAGCCAATTTATGGGATTTAAAAAAAAAGTGAGAAGAAAGAAATGAAAACACTATTGTAGATGACATTTTTGAGGAGTTTAAGTAGGAAGATAGGTAATGGAAGAATCAACTAAGGGCCCCATCTTGTTTTGTTTTATTTTGTTTTCAGAGAGGACATGGGGAAAATTTGTAGTCAGTAGGAAATGAAGCAAAAAAGAGTAATTAAAAATAAGTGAAATAGTGAAGGTGGAAAATGAGTCAATCTGTTGGAGGAGAAAGGGGGAGATAGGATCATTTAAACAAGTAGATGGATTTGCCTTGGTTAGGAGTCAAGACACTTTATCCTATGAGATAGAACTAAAGAAGGAGATAGTGGTAGAAAACATCTAAGTGATAGGAGTCAAGGAAGAGGAAAAAGAGAGTTCATGCATAGTAAATGGTCTCATTTTATTTTTTGCCTTATGGTATAAGTCAAAGTCAGAGAATAGGGGGAGAGGGAGCTATGGCAAGTTCGAGTAGGATTGAAATGCTGTGGAGAGCATGATAGTAAGTTTATTAGAGAGAGATAATAGGACCATCTAGTGGAAATGAAGACCCAGTTAAGTTTTTGTAATAATTTTGCAGTGGACTCAGTTGAAATGATTGTGTAATTTTCTCCACTTTTAATCATCAGTGATTCAATTTAGTAAACATTTATTAACACCTACTTTATGCCAGACATTGTGCAAAGCATGTGTGGAGACCCAAATTCAGTGATTGATGGGAGTGATCCAAGGCTGAGAGCTGACTCTTTATAATCAGTAATATGGTAAGAGACCTAGAGATTCAATAAAAGAGAGGTAGTGTAGAATTGAACTGATTCACCAAGCAGTCAAGAGGAGAAAGAGGCTAGTTCAGGGGAGATAGCCATGGAAAAGATTTGAGTGGTCAAGGTAAGTAAAATACTCATGATTCTACTATTTTTACAAGCCATCTTAAATACATAATTTGCACTTAAATTAATATCAGTAGTCATGTGTTTAGATAGAATTTTAAGGCTTGCAAAGACCCTTCTTTTCCACAAACCATCTAGTTTCTTTGTCAGGTATTTTGTTCAAAGATATTTATTATCTCTTTGAAGATGAAGAAACTAGTTCAAAGAGAGCAATTTGTCCACAGTCATAGTCCTGTCCATGCAGCAGAGTGTACCTGCCTCCACAAGCATCATGTATAAGTCCTGGTCTCCCTCCCACTCCTTATAGTGAACTGAGTAAAAAAATTCCATCTTGACACATGCACTGGGAAGACAAAGACAGAAGAGGAAAGCATCAGGCCAATTTTTCCATTTCTAATCCAGAGAAGCTTCCATTTAAAAAAAAAAAAGAGAGAGAAAGAAAGAAGAGAGAGAAAAAGGAAGATACTTCTTAATTTGCCAGAAGTTTCATTTCTGTTAACTTTTCAGGAAATGGTCTTTGAACATATTAGAAAACTATTGATAACAACTCCAGTGTTATATGTAGCACACTTCTTTGACTCCTTTTACAATACCTTGTCCTCTCTCTCTTTCCTTCCTCTCTCCCTTCCTCCCTCCCTCCCTCCCTTCCTTCCTCCTTTCTTCCTTCCTTCTTGCTTTCCATCCTCTCTTCCTTCCTTCCTTCTTTCCTTCCATCTTCCCTCCCTCTCTCCCTTCCTTCCTTCCTTCCTTCCTTCCTTGCTTCTTTCCTTCCTTCTTTTCTTCCTTCTTTCCTTCCTTCCTTTTCTTTCTTCTTTCCTTCCTTCCTCAAGTATTTTTTTCCTATTGCCTATTATATATCATTATTAACATGCATGGGAGTGGACGCTAGATAGTTCAATGAATAGTGTGAATAGAAGTTAGGAAAAATTGACTTCGAGTCCTCCTTGTGTGATATCAGATAAGTCACTTCTCTCAGTTTCAGTTTCCTCTGTGGAATGAGTGAATGACTCCTCAACCTCACTGTCCCTATCTAGTTCTAAATCTCTGATGTTCTAATGCCTTTTCCATATACCCATTAGGAACAGTTTTAAGATTATTCCCTCATTTCTATGGGCCACTGAGCAGTCACAGAAGCTCTAACCTTAGCTAAATCCCTGCCGCTGAAAAGATGTACATGCATATGATGCTGAGGCATTTAAATGGCACCATCCTATTAGTTTTTGTACTATCTCAGAAAGCCTGGAAGCATTCAGCATTCCCATTTAGAATTCAAAAAAGAAGTGCGATAAGAATTTTGAGGAATAATTGTTGAGCTTAAGTAAAAATTAAAGAATGAAGCTTTCAGAAGGGGTTGTATTTTAGTCAGCTTGGTGGCACCTGGCGAGCACAGAGTGACATTGTACACTGGACCTGGGAACTACAAATCTGAGCCTGCTGTTTTTGCTCTCTAGTTAATGGTCCAGAAAAGGCCGCACAGTTTAATCTTTGTATGGGAACTGGTCACCAGCTTAGCTGCAGGGGGAAAG
This sequence comes from Antechinus flavipes, assembly GCF_016432865.1. NCBI lineage: Eukaryota > Metazoa > Chordata > Mammalia > Dasyuromorphia > Dasyuridae > Antechinus > Antechinus flavipes. The sequence continues at coordinate 70,325,989 of NC_067399.1, forward strand.
TCAGTAATGGCAGCAGGAGCCAATGTCTCAGCAGTGATCTACTATATATTTGTTGGTATAGGACTCTTACCTGGAAGTTAGCAGAGAAAAAGAAAAAAAGAAGCATCTTTAAAGGAAAAGAGGAAAAGAAAGAGAAAGAAATCATGCCATAGTGAAAACTGATGAGAAACTCCAGTTACAGAGAGAGACTTCTATGAGTCTATGCTATTGCTGTTGGTAGGGAACACTGAAAGATGTTGTTGGGAAATATTCTTCATGAGAACTTTGGGTACTTGAACTATGTAGATTCTAAAATGTCTCTTTTTGCCTCCAAGGTTTAATAATGCCATACATGTCCTTTTATTAAGCTGGAAACATGATAAAGATTATGTTGCTCAAAAGTCACCTGGAGTCAAAAATGTTTGCTCTTTTCCATGAGTCATTACCATCTCACATCATCTCTCTCTCTCTCTCTTTTTTTTTTTTTGGTCCAACCTTTCCCTCTGACATGTCTTTCCTTCCCTCCTTTACCCTCCTATTTCCATTCACTTTAAATCTCCAATTCTTCTTCCTCCCCAGTTGCCTGTTTTGTACTCTTTTCTATGCTCCCTTAATCCTTACTAATCTCACTCTATCTCTCTCCACTATTCAATTTTTTCTAATTATCTCCCATCTTTTTTTTTTTTTTACATCCTCAACTCTCTTCCTTTTTTTTTTTTTGATTCTCTTCTGTTTTATTTCTTCCCATTTACTTTTCTTCTTTTTTTTATTCTCCCTCTTTGTCTTCCATACTCTTTTTTCTATCTTCTTTTTTCATTCCTTTTTTCTCTCTTCCCTCCCTCCCTCCCTCTCTCCATCCATCCCTTCCTCCATTCCTCGCTTCCTTCCTTCCTCCATTCCTCGCTTCCTTCCTTCCTTCCTTCTTCCTTCCTTCCTTCCTTCCTTCCTTCCTTCCTTCCTTCCTGTTTCCTTCCTTCTTTCCTCTTCCTGTTCTTGTCTTTTTCTCTCCTTTACAGTTTCCCCATGCTCCTGCCTTTGCTCCTTTTCCTGTCACTGCATTACTGGAAAATACCAAGGGAATTGGTGAAAAAGCAGTTGGCCAGGCTTCCTCTTTACAACAAGGGACTAAGATTTCTATGAAATGTCTCCAGCTAAAAGATTGCTAAACTAAAATCTTCAATTTGGACCCCCTGCTTGTTATAAATTCCTATTTACAGGAGCCCACCTATAGTGTTTTCATTTAAACTGGCCTTGTTTTAGATTGAAACCTTCAGTACGGGTGCAGAACTGAACTTGCACAATCGCACGCACACAGACCCACACACAGAAAGGTACACACACATATTTTATAGATTATACTTAGCACAAGAGGCCCCTATATGTAAGAGTAATAAGTGTCTAAGACTCCTCTGTATTTCTTTGTAGTTATGACCCCAATGACCTCCCTGCTTTCCTTTTTCTCTCATGGGGTGAATGTCTCATGGAGAATATAACTCACTGTAATAGAAATCACCCCAGCAGATCAAGAGAAGAGTCTTCTGTGTCCATTACTTAACTTGTATCTTTTTCTAAGTGTCTTATTTCACAGCTAACAAGTGGAAACCAGTCTGTGTCTCAGTATTTCTTCCCCACTTAACAAAATAGACCTTCAGATTGTCATTCGCTGGCTATTTCTGTTATTTCAGTTTTCTCAATTGTAAAATGTGGCAATAGGAATAGGTGTTCTATAATTTTTCTCCAAGTGCTGACATTTTGTTTTCTAAAACCTCTTCTAGCTATATAATCCTAATTCTTTATTCTAACATTCTTTGTCCTAGGATCTCTTTCAGTTCTGATTTTCTTTTCTTTTCTTTTCTTTTTTTTTTTTTTACATTTCATTCTTTTTTAGGTTTTTATTTTTTTTTTAATTAAAGCCTTTTTATTTTTCAAAATATATGCATGGCTAATTTTTTTGCCATTAATCCTTGCAAAACCTTGTGTTCCAATTTCTCCCTCTTCCCCCACCCTCTCCCCTAGATGGCAAGTAGTCCAATATATGTTTAATATGGAAGAAATATATGTCAAATCCAATATATGCATCCATGTTTATAAAATTATCTTGCTATACAAGAAAAATCAAGACAAGCCAGAAAAGAAAATGAGAAAGAAAATAAAATGCAAGCAAACAACAACAAAATGAGTGAAAAGGCTATGTTGTGAACCACACTCAGTTCCCACAATTCTCTCTTTGGGTGTAGATGGTTCTCTTCATCACAAGATCATTAGCCAGTTCTGATTTTCTATATTATAAATTTGAAGATTTTGTGTTAAAAATACTTTTCATCTTTGAAAGTTTCTGCTCAGAGTTCTAAAATTCAGCCTCTGACATGCTATATTCTGTGGTCACTTCTAGTTTTAACATTGTGTGACTTTATAATTCTTAGTCATTCAAATTTATAATGAGCTCAATTTAAGGACTAAATAAATCCAGTGCAATAAAGAATTTTTCTTTTTAGCTTGCTTCCCCATAGGAAGGCATTCATTTAATTATGTGCTATTCATCAGTTGTGAAAGAGATTTAGTAAAAATAAGACAGAACAAAGGTACGTAAATAATCATGTAATAGAAAAAAAAAGTCACATTGTCAAAAGAAATAAGTAATGTCTGTGGTGGGGATTAACATTTTAAGAAGTACCCCCTCAGTAAGTAACAGACCTCATCACCTCTGCTTAAGGCCGCCTCCCAAGAACTGATAAAAAATGATCTTTTCTTTGAGTTGTGTAGGAGTTAAAATTATTTCTTATTCCCCTTGCCTGCCTCCCTCCTCTCTGCACCCCCCCCAAAAGAAACTCAGGTATTATGGAGCATTCCTGAAATATAAATACAAATCACAACCATCACAATAATACTAATTACAGTGAAATGTATAAATCTATACAGCTTTGTAAGGAGGCTGAAGAAAGGGAGCAGCCTATGAAAACACACTTCAAAAAGCTATTACATCTAAATTGCTTTAACTATATTCAACTACTTAATTTTTTTCCCCTAAAAGCTCAATCAGTAGAGTCCTTCAACATACAGAACTAGAGGTTTGAGATTTACTAGAATCATCTTTAAATACGGGCTGACTCTATACTTGCAGATTACTTGGATAATTGAGGTGAAATAACATTTATTGGCTATAATTGTCACAAGTACTTTAGGCAAGCAACTTTATTTTATTTTGTTTGATTTAAATTTTAACAATTATAAGATATCATATTCATGTGTATTATTGATCTGAACTATACTGACAATTTTAGTATAAATAACATCTCACTTTTATGCATGGCATCAAGCTTTGCAAAGTGCTTTAGCTACAGTATCTTATTCAGTCCTCATAATCGCCTTGTGAAGTAGAGGTTATTATTACCTGTATTTTATAAAAAGTAAAGTGAAGCTCATAGAAGCTAACTGACTTGCTCAGTATTATAGAAGTGGAATTGGATCCAGTTCTTTTTGAGTTTGAGTCAAGCCCTGTGTTTATTGTACCATAATGTCTTTAGAAACCAACTAATTGATAAATAAATTGTGGTATATGCTTGTGATAGAATACTACTATGCTGTAAGAAGCGATGAGTTGGTTGATTTTAGAAAAACATGAAAAGACTTGCATGAAATAAGGACTAGCAATATCATTTAAAGCATATCATTCACAGAATAATTGTGAATGACCAAGTTATTCTGAGTACTATAAATATTCAAATCAATTACAAAGGACCAATGAAAGATGCTATCTACTTTCAGAGGGAGAACTGATAAATAAGGGCATGCATATAATAGTTTGTTATCTATTTATATAATTTTGTCAAATTCTGGTTTGCTCTAATATGGGATGAAGAAAGAGAGACAGACAGTTTGGAACTTAAAATGCAAAATATGTTTTGTTCTTTTTTATTAATTCTAATTTTATTTATTTAATATTTTCCCCCAGCTCTACATTCATAGCAAATTTTTCTTCTTCTTCTTTTTTTTTTTTTAAGATTTTTGAGTTGAGATTCTCTCCCTTATCCCCACCCACAATTAAGAAACCAAATATGAAGTTAAATAAACATTTCCATAAAAGACAAGTTGTGAAAGAAAACATAGATCTCCTAAACTAATGAAAATAAAAACTGTTAAGAAAAATTAAGTTCAAAATAAAGAAAGATATATATAGAGAAAAAGAGAATTCTTTGGTCTGTATTCAGACTCAAACAGTTCCTTCTTTTAGTATGAATAGTATTTTTCATCATAAATCCTTCAGACTAGTTGTGGATGATTACACTACTGAAAAATAACAATAATTTATAGTTGGTCATCCCAGAACTTTACTTTTACTTTGGATACAATAGGAGGACTTTTCAGGTTTTGTTGTTGTTATTGTTTTTTCCTGAGAGTCTCTTGCTTATCATTTCCCATAGAACAGTAACATTCCATCAGAAAAACTTGCTTCAAAATGTTTTTACAACTACTATTGCTAATTGTATTCCCCCCACCCCCACCCATTTATCCTCTCTCTCCTTTCACGGAGACAATCCTCAAAAGTATTTTGCTACTCACCACTCCCTCCCCCAATATGCTCTCTCTTTTATCCGCCTCCTTCCTATATCCCATTCCCCTCCTATTTTCCTGCATGGTAACAGATTTCTATACCCTATTGAGTATATATGTTATTTCCTATTTGAGCCAATTCTGCTGAGAATAAGGGTCACTCACTTCTCTTCTCCTCTTTCTCTTCTCCTCCACTGTGAAAGCTTTTTCTTGCCTCTTTTTGTAAAACAGATAATTTGCACCATTCCACTACTTCCATTCCCTTTTCTGAGTACATTCCTGTCTTACCTCTTAATTTCATCATTTTTTTAAAAAAGATATTATCCCTTCATATTCAACTCATACCTGTACCCTCTATCTACATATACTTCTTCTAACTGCCATTATAATGAGAATGTTCTAAGTTACAAGTATTATCTTGCCATGTAGGAATATAAACAGATAAACCTATTAATTCCCTTATAATATTACTTTCCTGATTACCTCCTTATGACCATCATAACAAATCAACATTCATTCATTAAGCAATACGTGACAGGTAAAAGGAAAACAGTCCTGTCCTCAAACAGTTTACAATTTACTTGTATAGGGAAAGGGAAAGAGAGAAGACACAGGATAATAAGTAAACAAATAAGCACAATATAACTGAGAAGGAAGAGAGTATTAATAATTTGCAAGATCTGTAATGACTTCCTGAGGAAGATAGTACATAAATTGAGCCTTGAAGGAAATTAATACTAAGGGATAGATGTGAGAAAAAAGACATTGCAATCAGGATTAGCATAGGGAAAGGCCTTTAAGTTCACATTATTTTAGGTAGTAAGAAATTTGTCATTTTGGCTAAACATAGTTCATGAAGGGAAATAATTTGATATATATCTGAAAAGTCAATCTGGAGATGAAATATGAAGAGATTTATATACCAAACTGAGGAGTTTGTATTTTTTTCATAAAAAGTTATAGGGAGCCACAGAAATTTCTTTAGCAAGATTATGAGATAGCAAAGGCAGCTATGTGACACAATGATTAGAGCATTGAATCTGTAGAAAGGAAAACTCATTTTTTGTGAGTTGATGTTCAATCCTAGGCACTTACTGGCTTCATGACTAGGCAAGTTAATCTTGTTTTTCATTTATAAAATGAGCTGGATAAGAAAATGGGAAATTATTATAATATTTTTGCCAAAAAACCCAAGTGGAATGACAAAGAATTGAACATGGTTAAAAAAAACTCAAAACAAGAATGGGATACTAATACATGCTTTGCTAACATATTTTTACAACTTTTAGAAAGGTAAAATGGAGGGAAAGGATACTAGATGAATGTAGTTCACTCATATCTATAAGATTTACAAAGTTGACCCAAAAGAAAAAAAACTTATTAGAGGGACTGATGAAGAAACAGGCATACTGATAGGCTATTGATGGAATTGTGAATGAGTACAATACTTCCAGAAAGCAATTTGAAATTAAACACCATACAATTATTTTTTAAATGTGTGCCTTTTGGACTAGCTACAAGTCTAGTCATTTTATAACCAAAATAGGTCAAAAAAAGAAAAAAGTATTTATTTTTTATTTATTTAGGGAGGTGGAACATGTTTTTAGAAGCTTTGGTTTTATTATTTAGAGCATGTATTTTTGTAGTGACAAAAAACTGTAAATCAAATGGATGGTCATCAATTGAAGAATGGCTAACCAAATGAACAATTTATATGATGATATTAACATTATAAAAATGAACAATTTTGATGACTCTATAAACTTGTGAAGAATGAAATGAAAAGATAATAGAGGACAATTTATTCAATGACAATATCTTTGTAGAAACAATAGCTTTCTAACTTGTTAGAACCATAAAAAAAGACCATTTATGATCCAGAATACTTATCATGAAACATGTTATCCACTACAGAGAGTTGATACTTGAGGATACACAGTATAATGTATAAATTTGTGGTCAGTCATTGGGTAAATTTGTTGTGCTTGACAATTTATATTTGTTATAATAAATTTACTTTCTTTCCTTCCCCCTCACCTCAGAGTATTAAGGGCATACTATAGATATGAAATTTTTCATATACTTTCAGAGGAAATAACATTATTAGTTTTATTGAATTTGTTTTTACATTATTATAAAAGGATTTTTAGATAATTGTAGTAATACGTAATTATTTATAATGTAAAAACAAGATATACCAATAAAACTTTTAAAACAATGATTAACCATATGAAAGGAAGGCCAAATGAAAATTTCCTTTTCACTCTCTAATGAATTGTTATCAATTGTTCATCTAGCTTTATTTAAATACTTGAACATATGAAAGAACTTACTACTTAAACCCTTTTACATCCATGAACTCCATTCCCATTTAATTTTCATGTGTATGTGTGACTTTTATTTTTATTAAAAGAACTCAGGGCATAACTAAGATGGCAGAGAACAGTCAGTCATTTGCCTGAGATTTCCCTACATTTCTTAAATACCTTTAAATAATGCCATAAAACAATATCCGGAGTAACAGACCCCATAAAAGGATGGGGTGAAATAGTATTCCAGCAAAAGACATTTTAGAAAGTTAGGAAAAGTCTATTTGTGCAGGTGAGAATGGAACACTATCCCACATAGGCTATATCAGTGCAAATGGACTTCCAGCAAACCAGGAGGAGGCATTGTGAGTCAGTGAATCATCAGTGCCAATAGCTGCTTCTAGAGCTCTCAATGCACAACAGTAGGGGAGGTGAAACAACTGGTCAGAAGGGATCTATTTGTTATCAGTGAGCCAGGACTCTGTTGCTCTGCTCATAATTGGATCCAGGTTCCACTCCTAGGTTTCTGGGAGAGGAGTAGCACTAGGATACCAAAATTTGGGGACACAGTGACACAGGAACCTTCCTCATAGTCCCAGAGTAGAAAAGAGTGCTTATGTTCACTTTCAGATCGGATTTAGAGACCAGAAGTGTAGTGAACACCTTTCCTTAGATGATATGGTAGCATCTTGGGGGAATTGAAACATTACAAGTCTTTAGAAGTATTTCTGAAAAACTCTCACAAACTCCCTGAAATATTATATATATATATATAGATAATAATTTTTTATTTGCAAAATACATGCAAAGATAGTTTTCATGATTCACCCTTAGAAAACCTTGTGCTCCAAAATTTTCTCCCTTCCTTTATGTACCCCACTCTCCTTCCCTAGACAGCAAGCAGTTCAATATAGGTTAAACATGTGCAATTCTTCTAAGAATATTCCCACATTTATCATGCTGCACAGGAAAAAAAATCAGATCAAAAAGGAAAAAATGAGAAAAAGGAATCAAACAACAGTAAAAAATAAAATAAAATACTATGTTGTGATCCACATTCAGTCTCCACAGTCCTCTTTCTGGATGCAGATGGAAAAGCCTTAATTTTAAAAAGAGTTAGAAGTCACTCAAGAAATAAGCTAGAAAAATGGAGAAACAAAAAATTTCTGACCATAGCAAGTTACTATGATGACAAGGAAGATTAGAATACACCCAGAAAAAGGTAACAAAACTAAAGTTTCTATATACAAAACATTCAAGAAAACATATTGCTTTCAGGACATGAAAGAGCTCAAAAAGGATTTTGAAAATCAAATAAAAAAGGTAGAAGAAAAATGGGAAGAGAAATAAAAATGATGCAAGGAAATCATGAAAAATGAAAAATATCATTCATTACAACTTGATAAAAGAGATAAGCAAATGACACCTTAAAACAAACAAACAAAAAAAAAGACCAAGTTAAATGGTAAAGTACAAAAAAAATGAAGAGAGTAATATTTAAAAAGCAAAATTGAATAAATGAAAAAAAAGAGGCATAAAAATTCAATGAAGAAACAAACAAACAAAAACTCTTAGAATTGGCCAAATGGAAAAAAGATACAAAAGCTCACTGAAAAAAATTCCTTAAACATTAATCTTGAACAAACATAAAATAATTATGAGAAATTAAAAAAAAAAAACAAAAATGGAAAAACTAGAAGACAATGTGATATATCTCACTGGAAAAATAACTGACCTGGAAAATAAATCCAGGAGATATAATTTAAAATTTGCTGGATTACCTGAAAGCCATGATCAAAAAAAGAGTCTAGACATTATTTCCCAATTGAGGGAAACTTCACTAATATTATAGAAATTGAGAGCAAAATAGAAATTTAAAAAATCTACTAATCACCTCCTGAAAGAGATCCCAAAATGAAAACTTTCAGGGGTAGACAAATTCCAGAGCTTGCAGATCAAGAAGAAAATATTGCAAGCATCCAAAAACAAACAATTTAAATATCAAGGGGCCAAGTCAGGATAACTCAAGATTTAGTAATTTCTACTTTAAAAGATCAGAAGGCTTGGAATATACTATGAGGGGGAAGGAGTTAGGATTGCAATCAAGAATTACCTACCTAGCAAAACTGAGCATCAGCCTTCAGGAGGAAAATGGATATTCAGTGAAATGGAGGACTTGCCAGCATTCTTGATGAAAAGAACAGCACTCAATAGAAAATTTGACTTTCAAATTCAAGACTCAAGAGAAGTATAAAAAGAAAAACAAGAAAAAGGAAAAAAAGAGAAATCATAAGGGACTGAAGGTTAAATTATGATACTTGTAACATAAAAATTTTCACACTTTGAGTGCCATTGGAGTATAGGTAGACAGAAAACACAGATGTGAATTGAGTATAAAAGAATGATATCTAAAAAAATAAAATTAAACAGTGAGAGAGGAATGTATTGGGAGAAAGGGAAAGTTGGAGGTAGAATGAGATAAATTATCTCACATAAAAGAAGAAAGAAAGAATTTTTATAATGGAGCAGAAGAGGAGGGAGATAAAATGGAGTGAGCAAACCTTACTCTAATCAAAACTGGTTCAAAGAAAAAATAACACATATACACTCAATAGAGTAGAAAAATCTATCTTACCCCACAGCAAAGTGGTAGGAAAGTAGACAAGAGAGGGCAGGAGTGGTAGAAAGGAGGGCAGATTAGGAGCGGATAGTCAACGACAAAGCCCTTTTGATGAGGGGCAAGGTAAAAAGAGAAGGAGAATAGATTAAATACAAGGGTAATAGGGTAGAAGGAAACACAGTTAAAAAAATAACTGAAAAAATTGAAGTAAGTTTACCTGATAAAGACTTCATTTTTCAAATATATAGACAACTGAGTCAAATTTATAAAAATGAGATCCATTTCTCAATTGATCAATGATCTAAAGACATGAATTATTTTCAGATGAAGTAACCAAAGCTTTCTTTAATCATTTGAAAAAGCTAGCTAATTCACTATTGTTTGTAGAAAGGTAGATGAAACCAATTCTGTGGTACTATCTCATACCTGCTAGATTAGTTACTAAGGCAGAAAAGGAAAATGAAAAATAGTGGAGGGGATGTGGGAAAAATGAGACATTGTTGTACTGTTAGTGGATCTGTGAACTAATTCAACCATGAAATAGAGCAATTTGTAACTATGCCAAAGTGCTATAAAAGTGTGCATACATTTTGGCCTAGAAATACCACTACCAAGTTTGTATCCCAAAATAGATTTTTTTAGAAAAATGAAAAGGAAGTATACATACAAAGATATTTATAGGAGCTCTTTTCTCAGGTCAAAGAATTGGAAATTGAGGGGATACACATCATTTGGTAAATGGTCATACAAATTGTGGTACAAGTATGATGGAACATTAAAGGTTCTATAAGAAATGCTGAGCAGGACACTCACAGTCACTGAAAAGACTTACATGAGTTGATGCAAAGTGAAATGTACAGTATACAAAGTAATAGCAATGTTATAAAATGATCAGCTGTGAATGATTTAGTTATTCTAAGCATAACAATGATCCAAGACAACTCTCAAGGACTTATGAAAAATGCTATCAATTCCTAGAGAAAGATGGTGTCTGAATACATTTTGAAGCATACTTTTTTACTTCCTTAATTTTTCTGGAGTTTTTTTGTCTGTTTTCCTTTACGACATGACTAATATAGGAATGTTTTGCATGAGTAGAGAGATAGAACCTATATGAAATTGTTTGCCTTCTCAATGCAGGATGGGGTTCAGTAGGGAGAGAGAAAGGGAGAGAATTTGGAAATCACAATTTAAAAACAAATTTAAAAATTGTTTTTACATGTAATTGGAGAGAATAAAATACTAAACTTCCTTTTAAAAAAGAACTAGAATTAAAGCCAATAACAGAACTGTTCAATTTTATTAAGAGTATATCATTCATTGGAATTATATTAAAATATTAGTCTATTTATTGTCATTTTCTATTTTTTATGAAGACTGCATGTTTAGTAAAGAATTCACTTTCCAGCACATAAGATTTATTCATTATTGGACTTTCAATTAGTTTCCAAGGCACTAATCTATTGCTAGCTTAAGGATAGTAGAACAAAGAAGACAGAAGAAATTTGAAATTATGTTCTTTCATCAAAAAAAAAAAAAACAAAACAAAACAACAGTGTTCCTTGGGAATCATTATAGCATTTTTTATTTGTTAATTGACATCAGTGTAAATACAGGGTGTCAGTTATTGGAAATCTGGCTTGTAACAAACCAAGTATCATCCTGATTATTCCAGGCTTTCAATGCTCTATCCCTATCCCTATGCAATCATCATTCAACTTTGATATTTCTCCTTTCTTTGTCCAAAAAAAGAATAGCTATCATATACCACTAAACTGTGTCTCAACATTTTTGGTGCTTTTTTTTTTTTTTTTTTTTTTTTTTTTGCTTTCAATCTCCACTTTTCCCACAACTAGAACTTTATGACAATGTCAAAAAAACTTTCCTTACTGATATATCTAGTCAGATGTTAACTCTTCTCAAACCTGTTCAGGAATGCCTATTGAATCATGGAATGAACATTGGCAGGGATCTTATGTTTCATTCATTCTAATTTGTACATAAAAAGAATCCTCACTATACATTTTTTTTTAATCAAGTGACTATCCAGCCTCTGCTTGAAAATCTCCAAAGAGAGGGGGAAACACAATCTACTAGAGGAAACCCATCTGTTGCTCTCTATAACTTCCCATCTTTTTATGACATTAAAAACAACAAATATTGTTATAACTTTTAGTCCCTTCAAATAATTAAATGTGAATATTATATCTTCTCCATCCTGGAATTTTCTTTTCTTAAGACTATACAACCTCCATTTCTTGAATAGATCCTCAATGGAGGTAGATCCTTCACTATTCTGATTTCCCTTTTCTGAACACTGTCTGGCTTATCATTTTTTTTTTTTTTTTTTTTTTTTTTTTTACAAAACAGAGTTTGAATTCCTTTTTTGGTCAATCCAAGCTATCTACAATCTAGTGACACAATCCCTTTATAAAATTTCCTATTATTTGGTCCCCCTAAACAATCTGTAAGTTAGTCCAATTGAGCTAGTCCTTATTCCTCAAGAAAAAATAGTACTATCTGGCCCCTGTGTCATTATTCTTCTTATTCCTAGAATGCTTGCATATCTCCCCCTTACTCTCTTGCATTCCTTTAAACCTTAAATACAATTTAAATACAAATAAAATAGCACCTCATATAAGTTTTCCTTTGTTCTTTTATAGCAAATTACCACTCCATTGTATACTTTATGTAGTACTTAGTTTAACACACCTTTAATGAACTAATAGTATAGCATTATATATTATAATTGTCTATTTAGAAGTATATTCCATGAGGGAATGGAATATATATTATAAACACTCAATTTGTAGCACAATTCTTTTCACAAAATAAGTGCTTAATAAAAGATGTGCTTATTTAGCATAATGGGTAATGTGCCAAGTTTGAAGTCAGGAAGATATACAATCTAATTTTGCTGAGTCACTTGCTAGCTGTGTCATCCTGAGCAAGTCGCTTAACCTCCCTTGCTTTTAGTTTCTTAATTGGCAAAATAGTAATAATGTTAGGATTTTACAAGGGTATTGTGAGTTTCAAATGAAATAATTTATATAATGCATTGCACAAATGTTAAAGTGTTGGGTTAATTGTAGCTGTTAGTTACTAGCATTAATAAATGTATTTTTTTTAATGAATTCATGAATATTTTAATTTAACATTGACTTCCATCCCAAGGGTCACCAGAGTCAATCCCTTTCAGTACATTCATCATTATTAGACAAAGTTTACTAATCATAATCAGCCTGAATTGAGGGAGTTATCCCAACTCTTCTCCATGGAGCAAATAGCTTAAAGCTAATTCAACTTATTTAGGCAGGGAAGGAATCACTATGTAAATCATTATCAGTGACAAGTTAAGCCTGAAGTGATAAGCAGAATGTATGTTTTGTATATTTACCTCAGGCTCATTGTCTCCTTGGGATAGCTTTTTTAAAAGATGCAGATTTATCAGGTGGAGATTCAAACGTGAAAAACATATTCTTCTAAAGAGTAGGTCTTGTATTCCTTCTGAATAGTCAAATGCCAATTCCCTAAGCCATTCTGAAGTCCAGCTTGCCTTTCTCCTTGCCATTCTTATACAGAACTCCAGGCAAACAAGATGACTAAAACATAACAACTAAAAATAGTTTTCAAGCAAAAAATTAAAATAACAAATACCTTTTTAGCTAAACAGAACAAAATGAATTGATTGGCTTTTTTCCTATCATTGAAAGAAACACGGTTTTCAAATGACTTTAATACATTATCATGATATAGAGGTAACTCTGGATTCCTAAAAGTCCTACCATATACAAGTCTGCAGGGTATTACCAAGCTGGAAAGACTAAGATCAAAGAGTGTGTGCATGCGCACACACATGTGTTTATGCACACATGTATTTTCTGGTCATAGTAACTCACAAATAATTTACTAAGCACAGAGAGGTGGTGATTTGCATTGTGAAAACATAAGAATAGGGATTATTGATGATTTCATTATTTCTATTTGTAACGTTAGCAACTTGCAGAGATTAGCATATAGTAGATGCTTTAAAAATACTTATTTTTTGATTGTTTGATTAGTAGAAATACCTATGTTGATTAAATCATAGATACTTCAAATATTATAGAAAATATTGCCTTTATAAGTCAAATGTTCATTTTAACTTGTGTAAACATGGCCTTTCCTTATACATTAATCCAAAATCTATTTAACAATTAGGTGGAAAATCATAGAAACCTAGAGATGGAGAAGTTTTAGAGGTCAGCTACTCTAAGCCCATACTCAATATACCCAATGAAAGATCTTTATTTAAAGAACATTAATAAATAGGATGTTTTTGACTCCTTAGGCAATCCTTATCATATTGACTAGTCTAATTGTTGGGATGTGCATTTCTATATTGTTTAGGAATCTGCAGTCTTCTTTGAAACTTTCAACCTGTCAGCACCATGGCCAGTGGCATGAGTGAAAGAGGAAGCTGTGAGCTGAATTGGCATTTTAGCAAGAAGTAGTGTAGAGCTAAAGTATTTGAAAATGAGCTGCTTTAGGCCACCACTGGGGGGATGGATAGTGTCTAAGCTTAGAAGGGGTATTTAAGGAGGAGGAAATGTAGACTTTGCTGCTGGCTATTAGAGACCAACAGCTTGAACTTTTGAAGCATTATAGTAGTTTGGCTTGCTTTCAGGAAGTTAAGACCCAGGTGAGGCTTTGGGATTATAGAAGGGCATGAATGCATTATTGTGATTTCTTAAAGTTTTCCTGACATTGGTTTGTCTCTGTGTGTTTCTCCAAGCATTCCAGCCCTTGGAAAGTTAGCCAAAGAAGTTCTCTCTCTGTTTTTCTTCCTTTGGATATTAAATGGAATGTGGTTATGCTTGGTACTTTCCCACTTTTTAGGGATAGATCTTCCAATGTTAAATAACTCTGATAATAAATCCTTCATAAGACACTTTAAAGTTATGGTACCTCTAAAACCTGGAACCCATAGAACTTTGGCATAGTTGGGAATTTCAGATGTTATATAATCACAGGTTTAATTTCTATGTTTTATGGTTAATCTGAACGATTTTCCTACTTGTCCAACATTTGAAGGAAGTCTCCCTCCCCTCTGATATTCCTCTTCTCAAGGGTAAACAAACCTGGTTCTTTGAACTGATTAATCAATTTGAATCAAAACTGAAAGATACCTTAGAGGTAATTTAGTTCAAGTGCTTCATATTACATATGAAAATATCATGCCCAGAGATGTTAAGTATCTTAAATAAAGTCACACAATAAATTAGAATTAAATTTAAGTTTTCTTTCTTTTTTCTTTTTCTTTCTTTCCTTCTTCTTCTTCTTCTTCTTCTTCTTCTTCTTCTTCTTCTTCTTCTTCTTCTTCTTCTTCTTCTTCTTCTTCTTCTTCTTCTTCTTCTTCTTCTTCTTCTTCTTCTTCTTCTTCTTCTTCTTCTTCTTCTTCTTCTTCTTTTGGCTGAGGCAATTAAGGTTAAGTGACTTGCCCAAGGTCACATGGCTAGGAAGTACTAAGGGTCTGAGATCAGATTTGAACTCAGGTCCAGCTGACATAAGGGCTGGTGCTCTATTCACTGTGCCACCTAGCTGCTCAAAATTCAAGTTTTCTGATAATGAATTTAGCTTCTTAGCATAACAATGTACCAGGCTGTCTCTAGAACATCTTTTGGGTTTTTTTCATAGCCCAATCATTCTCCTCTAGACAAATTCCAAATTATCAGTGATATTTGTAAAATGTGGTGCTTGCTGATAAAATACAATATACTAAATGTTGTCTGACTAGGGGAAATACAGCAGGACTATTACCTCTCACATTCTGGATATGATGATATTTAAAACAATGTTATTTTTTTTATATGCTAAATAATGTTTTTACACTGTACTAAACTCCTCATGTCTTCTTCATATATGTCACAATCTAACAAATTTTAAATCTTGTAGTTTAATAGGACTATTTAAAAAAGTTTATCAATTTTAAATTTACTTTTAACTTCATTCAATTCATTGTACCAATTATCTAGGATCTTTATGGATGGGAATTTTATTATTTGGTGTATTAGTCTCCTTGCTTTTCCCTGAAAAAGACACTCCATCTCCCATTTCCAGATATTTTTACAGGCTGTCCCTCATGCCTAGAATGTTTTCTCTTCTCATCTCTGCCTTTTAATTTCCTTCAAGTCTCATGTAAAATCTTAATTTCTACAGTCAGGCTTTCCTAATCCCTCTTACTTAAAGTGACATACCTCTTTTGATTATTTCCAATACATGTGTATATACATATACACATATGTGTGTGTGTGTGTGTGTGTATATATATATATATATATATATATATATATATATAGAGAGAGAGAGAGAGAGAGAGAGAGAGAGAGAGAGAGAGAGAGAAAGCATGAAGCATGTTTGCATATAGTTTTTTTTTTTGCAATTCATTTCCCTCAACATACAGTGAGCTCCTTGAAAGTCAGGATTATCTTTTGCCTTTTTTTGTATTCCCAGCACTAAGCACAGTGCCTGGAGCATAGTAGGTATTTAATAAATATTTATTGACTGATTATCTGAGAAG
The DNA here is from genome assembly GCF_016432865.1 of Antechinus flavipes. Taxonomy (NCBI): domain Eukaryota; kingdom Metazoa; phylum Chordata; class Mammalia; order Dasyuromorphia; family Dasyuridae; genus Antechinus; species Antechinus flavipes. The sequence goes on from NC_067399.1 coordinate 70,342,007, forward strand.
TGGCCACTAAACTTCAACAGAATGTTAAAGGTATATAAAACATAAAAAAGCCACTGAATTATACTCACAATTTAATAAATGGTTGCTAAACTGAATTAATTGAATCAAGGAAAAATGTATTGGAAAGAGGTGGACTATTTGGGTGAATTGGGATTATTCAAAGAAATTGTTAATTGTATGAACATTAAGCAATCCATTTTCCCTAAGGAAGATTTATTACTTTTCTTTCTTTTAGAAGTAAAAGTATATATAAAATATGATGAGCTAGACAAATGCTAAGAATGATACTCATTAAGAGTTATATCCATTATTTAATTTAATCTTCATAATAATTGGGGGTGGGATTTCAATATGATAATTTTCATTTTATGGATTAGTAAAATGAGATTCTGAGAAATACAGTGATTATCCAAGGTCTCAGGACTAGAAAGTATCACAGCAAAAACTCAAACCCGGATTTTCTGATTTCAATGATACAATGATTTTCAGTGATCTAGTTACTATACCAGAAAATATTGCTGACATTTTCTTTGTTTGTTTGTGATTAAGGGTTTGAATCTGAGAATATATACATGATTTGTTCAATGTTTTTTCCCTAAATGAGATCTTCTCACAGAATATAAGAATGTTTTAGAAATTTTAAAGAGCTATAATAAATGTAAGAATTTATTATATAGTTTATTTTTTAAATTTTGTGGTCAAAATAGGGTAAGTCACTTCATCAAAGGCACACAACTACTAATATAGCATATCTCAGTTCTCAGTTCACTAGCTTTTGCATCACATCAGTTTTTTATTTTATACAAAAACAACTTCATGATATTTTGATTTTTTCACATTTTGTTGTACTGTGAAGTCTGTGAATATATGAGCCATATTTCTATGTCTTTGCTCTGGGCTTTAGGTCCTTTAAAGACATCCAGGTGGCCAGGGAGGATTATCAAGTGCATAATTATAGCCTAGTCTCTAGAGGAGCTTGGTTTTTAAATAGGAATAGCTTTCTCTCTTGATAGGGGGAGGCAGCAGGAGGGATTGAAATATACACAGAAGATTTTGAAGAATGTAACTTGAACCCCTGTGGTGTTTGACACTTTAAAGGCAAAAGCATTTTACTCTTTGATGACTCTATAATAAAATCTCATTCCCAAAGTTTGAAGGGGTATCAGAAGCCATCTTGTCCAATCCATGAATCACATCCTGGCTTCAGATTCAGTAAGAATCTAGGGGCTGGAAGGGAAATAAAAATTGTCATGTACATGAGCAAGAATCCTTTCCACAAAATCCCCAATGAACATACATAACAGGTTTTTTTTTCCCTGAAGTCCTAAGATGAGCTCACTATTCCTCAAAGAAACCTACTCTACTTTCAACTTTAATTATGAGAAAACTTTTGCTTTTATTGAACTTAATTTTTTCTTTCAACGAATTCAACTTTTTGGTTCTAGAAACATTAAAACAAGATTTATTTCTCCCTGAAAAGAATAATATTAAAGTATCCAAAGTCAATTACAACCCTACATTTTCCAGGTTATTATTGTTGTTTAATTAATCCAACTGTGTCTGATTCTCTGTGACCCTACTTGATTTGTTTTTGTCACATGTACTGGAGTGTTTTGCCTTTCTTTTTCCAGCTTATTTTATGGAAGAAGAACTGAGGCAAACTGAGCTAAATGACTTGTTCAGAGTCATATAGCCAGTAAGTATAGTAAACTGAGGCCATATTTGAACTCAGGTTCTCCTTACTAAAAATCTATCCACTATGTTACCTAGCTTTCCAAGATTAAATACTACCACTTTCTTCGATCAAATCTCACAGGCCATGATTTCCATCATATAACGTTCTTGTTATCCAATTCTGGACAAGTTCAAAATTGTTGATGTTCCCAAAGGAAATATAGAGCTCAGGAATGAACACAAGGCTTGAGATGTGGTCTGATGATAGAGAACAATAGTATTATTATTCATTATTTGAGGTAGCACACCTCTCCTACAGTAATATAAGTTTAAATAGATCTTAATTTTTTCTTATACATTTAATATGTTCCTCAACTGGAGGAATTTATGACATGATGGATTCATATTGAATTCACAAGTCCACTAAAACTCCAGATATTTAAAAATATTTACTTAAAGGAATGGATCCTAGAGAAGATGCCTTTTTGGATAGTTATAGTCCTATTTCTCCAAAGTTTTCACCTACTAAAGATTGTTTAAACAATTGGTTTTGGGAGATTCTATAACAATAGTCATCCTCAAATATTGAATTGTTAACATATTCTCACTTTGTTTTCTTTGCTAATTGAATCTATATCCATAATGAACTTTTCTACCATGTCGTGTTCCCATGTTTTAGTATCTATATTCACTTATATTTAAGGTTCCTCCGATTTTTTGCTTTATTGATTAAAAAAAAAACTTTTAATCCAATGAGTCATTTGAGGGCATGATGATGATTAGCTGTTCCCTAACTCTTTTAGGAACCATTTTAGTTCTTCAAAATTATTGAGAATTCTTTCAAAGAACTTTGTATGTGTTATGTCTCTCAAAATGTATTACATTATAAATTGAAAGCCTTTGAATTATTATGAAGATAATTGACATTGTAGACTAATTGAAAGAATCTTAGAGACTCATAGACGTTCCCAGACAACACTTTTGAAACCGCTATCTTAGACTAAGAAGTTAGGTTTTATTCCAATTGATCAACTTTGTCCCTTGGTCAGTCTAGGTCACTTTATGAAGTGATAGTTTAAGATTTATAGATAAGAGATAATAATAATAATAATGACTAATTTTTGTAGTACTTCAGAGTTTTTTCAATATGGTAAACTTCCAATATGTTAAAACTTTCCTATCTATTTTCCTTTCAAGTAAGCTAGATGTTACCATCATCATTATCATTATTTTCATTTTTAATATTATCCTTCTTTGTATTATTATAATCAATAATATTATTTATGCTATCACCCTAATTATCATCATCAGTATTAGTAATAGAAGTGGTAGTAGTGATATTGATGGTGGTAGTGGAGAAAATGGAATTCAGAATGATTGCCTAACTAATACAGCTAGTTGTGGTCAAAAGGGGGACTTTGATCCAAATCAACTTATTAAAAAACACTCTAAGCAATACAATAAAACCATTCTGTCCAGTGCCATATCCAAATATTCACCTTAGCCAAAATAATATAACATTACATTTAAAAAAAAGAATACTGCCATTTTAAAGAGTGTCAAGCATGCTGAATGCACATGGTAGATAGAATAGGTACAAGGAGTTGGTGAGTAAGCTCTAAATATGCTTTTTGATGCACAATTCAAAGGAAAAATAACAAAACACACTAAAATGTAGGATCCACAAAATTAGGGCTTTTTCTCAATTCTTGATATTTTACTTTTTCTCTGTATATTTTTCCCTATCCTCCAAGTAAATATGTCAAGGATTTGTCTTTCCATTGTACTTTTTTTCTTATATATGCAATATGTAATTATCATATTCTACTGAATATACAAACAGGCACACATACGTTATCTCTTTTTAAATTCATAATTCTATGTTCTAATATTCTATATTCGATTCCTCTTCCTAATGCCCATTTTATACATCCTAACATTCCATGATCTAGTCATCTTTCTAATTAAATTGTTCCACATTTTCTATTCTAATAATCTATATTATAAGGTCCCTTGCAGCACTAACATTCTATAAGTCTGTATGTCTATATATATAATTCCTTTTTAGTAATTATTTTTGGAACTCTAATATGCTATGTTATTTCTCAAGTACATGAAAGTGTTTATTTACAAATCACTAATTCCATATTTGATATGAATATGACAATGAGACAAATCTTCTGATTAAAGTTCTATCAGCAATGAAATGATCTTTTGCTGGGATTTTGTAAGTCAGAGACGAAAATTAATTCAACTTATAAAATTTTTATTCTCACTTAACTTTTCAGACAGTTCTATGACACAAAATGAGGTAAGCACACACTACGTTGTCTAAATGGGACAGCTTTTCTCTGCCACTAGGTGACCCCTGATCTAGGTCACTGTTTCTAGAACATCTTCAGAGCATGGAATGGCAACTGCTACATAACTAGAAATAGTAGGCATTAATATTGCATGAGTGCACTTTTCCAGGTAAGAACTAATGAGATGAGCCCTCCTAAAATTGCTTTATTGTACCTGTCAGAGGACTGATCATTTCAAAAAGGGACAATTCCTGAGTTTTCTGACCAGCCCTGCAACTAGTTCCAAGTTCTTTTCAGGACTCGATATATTTTTTATTGAATTTTGAAGAAATATCGTTAAGATACCTCTCATCACAAAAATTATGTCAGAACTAAAAAGAAACATTAAAAATTGAATCTATGATTTTATGGATAAGGGATTCCTGATGAGAAAACTTTCCAATTCAACCCAATCCAATTCAGGAAACATTTATTAAGTATCTGTTATGTGTCAGGCACTGATTATGATAAGTACTGATGATATAACTAATAAAAAGAAAAGACTTTCCTTATCCTCAATAAGTTTACAATCTAAAGGGAAGATAATATATAGTACAAAGGGGAGACAACACACAAAAGGAAGCAGGATAAGTAGGGAGGGACTGACACCAATGGGTATCTGGTCTGGGATCAGTTATTTTGTTTTGGAGTGGAAATCAGACAAAGCAGCAGATATAGAATGGAGTGAGCCAAAAGTTCAGTTATTGCCCTCTATAAAGGAAGGCATTGGGAGGAGTTTGCTATGCTACCTCCCAGTCTTCTAATTAAAGAGAAAAGAAAGCTCAGGGAAATGGGTACAATCAAGGTTTTAGTTAGCAACATGGTAATGAGATTAGAATTAAAGAGTTTAACAAACAGAAGGGCATCTTAATCTGTGGAGTTGGAAAAAAGCAAAGAACAAAGGGGCAGAACTGTGAATATTATTCAGTATTTAGCTACTAAAGTCTTAGAGAATTGCCTTGGGAACACCAAGAAATTAAATGATTTCCCACAGGCCATTTGGGTAGGAGATTGAATCTCAAGTTATCCAGAACCTACTACACTATAGTTGTCTCTCAGAAGAAAGAACTTGAAAACAAAGAATATTAGAAGACAAAATGTCAGACCAGGGAAGTTTGACCTTAAGTCCCTACTTATCCTGCTTCCTTTTGTGTGTTGTCTCCCCTTTGTACTATATATTATCTTCCCTTTAGATTGTAAACTTATTGAGGATAAGGAAAGTCTTTTCTTTTTATTAGTTATATCATCAGTACTTATCATAATCAGTGCCTGACACATAATAGACACTTAATAATGACCTTAAGTTATCTATCTATCTATCTATCATCTAGCTATCTTTTTACCTTTCTATTTGTGGGCATGGCACACTCTCTCTCTCTCTCTCTCTTTTTTTCTTTCTCTCTCTCTCTCTCTCTCTCTCTCTCTCTTTCTCTCTCTCTCCATATATATATATATATATATATATACATATACACACACACACATACACACATGCATATAAATATGTATGTGTATATATACACACAATCACTATATGTATGTGTGTATATATATATATCTCACTATATTTCAGTATACTTGATTTATTTTGTGACTTTGTTGTTGATGTTGTTCAGTAGTTAGTTGTATATGACTCTTCATGAATCCATTTGGCAATACCTTAGGAAAGATATTGGAGTGACTTATTATGTTCTTTAGCTAATTTTGTAATTACTAAGTGTTTGAGATAAAATTTAAACTCAGATAGATGAGTCTTCCTAACTTCATGCCTGGCACTTTATTCACTGATCTACCTAAGTGCCCTTGTGTTATTTTAGCAATGCATTTCATTTTATTCATTTAAAAAACAATTATAAAAATGAAGGGACCACAGGCTTCGTCAGACTGCCAAAAATGTTTTAAAAATCCCTACTTTGGGACTTAAAGGAAACAAAGAACATAAAATATTAAGTTGGCAAAGAACTACTAAGAACTGCCTTTTAAAAAAGCATTTGCAAGCTACTTTTCAAACATTATCTCAATTAATTCTTAAAATAACACTGTAATTTGTATAAATCCTTTAGGAATTGCTATTCTCACTTTAAAGAAAAGGAAATTTAAGCAGAGAAATATGAAGTGACCTATCCTTAGTCACATAGTAAATAAGTCCCCAAGGTATTGAACTTAGCTGAGTATCTTCAACCTCTGTGCATAAGATTCCACATTTATCATATACTTCTGTTTGGAGGAACAAAGAACATTTGGGAAAATAAAATATTATAGTTGAGTTCTGAGTAAAGTAACAAATATTTGTTACTTGTCTACTATGCCAGACAATATGCTAAATACTTTTCTTTTTTTTTAAATAGTAGTTTTTTTTTATTTTCAAAATATATGCAAAGATAGTTTTCAACATTCATGCTTGGAAAACCTTGTGTTGTAATTTTTTCTCCCTTCCATCCCCCCACTCTTTCCTCTACACAACAAGCAATCTAACATATGTGAAACATGTGCAATTCTCCTATACATATTTTCACAATTACCATGCTGCACAAGAAAAATCAAATCCAAAAGAAAAAAAAAGAGAAAAAAAAAAGCAAAAAGCAAATAAACGACAACAGAAAAGGTGAAAATAATATGTTGTGATTCATAGTCTGTCCCTACAATCCTTTTTCTGGATGCAGATGGCTCTCTCCATCACATGCATATAGCAATTGGCCAAATTACTTCCTTGTTGAAAAGAGCCACATTTATCAGAATTAATCATTGCATAATCTTGTTGCTGCTATGTACAATATTTTATTGGTTCTACTAACTTCCCTTAACATCAGTTCAAACAAGTCTCTCCAGGCCTTTCTGAAATCATTTTGCTAATCATTTCTTAAAGAATAATAATTTCTCTTTTTTTATGATCTCTTTGGGATACAGGCCCAGTAGAGATAAGGCCTTTAGCAAAACTCTTGAATATAAAAATTTTTCCTAGTTTTCTGTTTCCCTTCTAATGTTGGGTGCATTGGTTTTGTTTTTTACAAAGCTTTTTAATTTAATATAATCAAAATTATCCATGTTGCATTCCATAATGAAATCTAATTCCTCTTTGGCCATGAAGTCCACAAATCTTTTGGCCATAAATCTGAGGGGTAGACTATCATTTATTCTTTTAATTTGCTTATAGTATTACTCTTTATGTCTAAATCATGAACCCATTCAGACTTAATTTTTAAATAAAGTGTTACATGTTAGTCAATTCCTAGTTTCTGCCAAAATAGTTTCCAATTTTCCCAGCAATTTTTGTAAAATAGTGAATTCTTATTGCAGAAACAGGAATCTTTGGGTTTATAAAACAATAGATTACTGTAATCATTGACTATTGTGTCTTGTGAACTTAACCTATATCGCTGATAATTATTCTATTTCTTAGCCAGTACCAAATGATCTTTGATTACTGCTGCTTTATAATATAGTTTTAGGTTTGGTATTGTTAAGCTGCCATTCTTGGTATTTTTTTCATTCATATATTTCTAATACAATATCGAATAGTAATAGTAATAGTGATAGTAGGCAACAGTGTTTTACCCCTAACCTTATTGGGGATGATTCTAGTTTATCCCCATTATATATTATTTCTTTCTAGCCATTTGCAGTAATTTCTCTTTGATCTGATAATTCTGTAATTTAGCAACAATATTCCTTGGAGTTTTCATTTTTGGGTCTCTTTCAAGAGATGATTGGTGGATTCTTTCAATGGATATTACCTTCTGGTTCTATGACATCAGGGCAGATTTCCTTGATGATTTCTTGAAAGATATTGTTGAAGCTCTTTTTTCCATTGTGATTTTCAGTTAGTTTAGTAATTCTTACATTGTCTTTTCTGTATCCATTTTCCAGGTCAGTTGTTTTTCTGATGAGATATTGTATATATTCTTCTGTTTTTTCAAGTTTTTTGGTTTTGTTTGACTGATTCTTGATGTATCATTGAGTCATTCACTTCCAGTTGTTCAATTCTAATTTTTAGTGAATTATTTTCTTCAGTTAGCTTTTTTGCCTCTTTTTGCATTTGACCAATTTAACTTTTAAATGAGTTGTTTTGTTCATTTGATTCCCCTCCCCCTCCCCACCTCCCCATTTCACCAACTTTGTTTTTTAGGGAATTGTTCTCAGTTTCCATTTCAGCAATTCTGTTTTCCAAGAAGTTGTTTTTTTTTTTTTTCTTCATGTCATTAAATATATTTTTAAGGAATGATTTTCTTTAGACAATTTATGTGTTTCCTTTTCCAAAGCTCTCAATACCTTTCCCCATTTTTCTTCTAACTCCCTTTTAAGATTCCTTTTGACTTCTTTCATGAGAGCCTTTTGAGTTGAAAAGCAACCCATATAACTTTTTTAGGCTTCATCTGGAGATGTTTTGACTTTAGTGTGTTCTTCCTTGTCTTCATAATAATTATCCATGGTCAAAACTCTTTGCTTTTTTGCTCATTTTTGAAGGTCTGCTCTTAGAGCATAGGGGAGATTGTTTCAAGTTTCCTCTACAGACAACAGTGATTTCATGTTGCTCTGGGGCCATTATTGCCAGCTTCTTTCCCATGCTGGGTAGGCCAAGTCCCATTTGTTATGCTGGGATTCAGGGGCTCACTATTTTTCTTCTGTAGTTACATTGGAGGTATTACAGTCTGCTGATTCACTGGCTTCTGAACGAGGGCAGAATAGCCAATGCTGCTGTATTTTGGCTAAGAACCTTCCAGGAGATTCCCCAGCTTAGTGGAAGAGTCTCTGCCCTGAGCTTTTTTGTGTTGCATCTGCTTTGGGCCACTTTCCCCTCACCACCAATCTGATTGAGATAGGCCTTTCCTGAACTTATTCCAAAATATCTTCTTTTGGAAACTTGTTGCACTTCAAATATTTGTGGATTTTTTTCACTCTAAAGCCCATTCAGAGGCTTGATCTGGTATTGATCTGATAGAAGCCAGGAAGAGCTCAAACAAAGATTTGTCTATTCTCTGCAAAATTGGTTTCATCCCTGCTAAATATTTTTCAAATATCTCATTTGATCTTTTCAACAACTCTGAAGGAAGGTGATGTATTAACCATTTTACAGTTCAGGAAACTGAGGAAATAGTAGAGTGATGGACAACACAAAGAGTAAGACCTGTTATCTCTGCATTTTCCCTATACTGCATCATACTTTGCCCATATAATCTTTTTAGCATTAAAGAATAAGAACAGTAGTCAATAATAACTTAATAATGTTTTTCTCTCTTCTTTAGTGAAGCTTTAGCTACATTAGGCTTCAGGTAATTATCTCATTCATAATCCTCTATCACAAGTAATATTTTCTATGTCTTATGAAACATAATTGGAAAATATTTTCTTTGTACATATACTATTTGTATTCCCTCTTTAATCTAACTTGGCCCAGCAGTGCCTTGCCTAGAAACAACAGAATGAGCATGATCCTTTACAGGTAATCAAATCTTTTGAGTGGAGATTCATTTTTCTTAATCTCACTGGGACCCAAAGTTAACCTTGAGACAGACCTGCATTCTGATAGGAAGTATTGTGGGACACAATTAGAACTTCAATAAAATTTTTGAAGGATATATAAATGAAAGAGTTATTGTGTCATCCCAGGATTACATGCTAGAAGTTTATTTCAATGTGCCTCTAGAATAAGTTATGTGATATAAGATAGTAGGATTCTCTTTCCATGGAACTGCAAAATAGAAATGCTTCCTTCATTAGGGACCCATGATATAGGCAGGGTAGTTGTCTCAAAAATGGAAGTATCCAGTCCAAGGACAAAGGCTAACCTTTCATAAAACTAAGATTCACATCAACCTTAAGACTTCTAACCTAGTGCTCTCTATGAATTTCTAAGTATTTTCGAGGTTGAAGGAAAAAAGAAGCCTCATAAGAGACCCAGACATTACTAAAGATAGGAAACCCACTCCCACCCCCAACTACATTTGATTAAAACAAAAGTTTTAGGAGGTGGGGAAGTATGTAGATCACTGGAATTGGAATTAAAAGAGGAGGAGAATAGGAAAATGAAAATGAAATGAAGATATCATATCATTGAGAATCAGAATACCTTAGATCAGCCTTCAGACAGTTTAATTCTTGTCTAATCCAGAATAAATAATGTAGCTTCTATGGATCTCATTTTCTTGAACTGTAAAATGGGAAAGTTAGCATGATGTTCTATTCCTATAAATCCCAAAATTTCATTTCATGATTTGGAGGGTATAAATTATGGACAGTTAAGTGCTGTAGTCAGTCACCATGTAAGTGTTGAACTTGGATTCAGAAAGGTCTGAGTTTGAATCCTTCCTTAGTTATTTACTAGTTGTATGATCCTAGGTTTAAGTCTCATTTTTTTGTAATCTATAAAAATGGGGATAAAAATAGTATATACCTTTCAGGTTTGTTGTGAGGATCAAAGAAAATTTCAAAGAACTATATAAAATGTTAGTTATAATTGTTAAAACAATTTATTTAAGTGTCTGGTGTCAGTTTTTTTATTTATGTACAAGAGAACTCTGCAGTAACTTGGAACATCTTGTATAAGCATGAAGATAGGTAAATATTTTCTTGTCTATCACCTGGTGTGTGGAAATGTGGGAGTAAATGTATATGGGGGAGACCAAACTTAAACTGAAATAACTCCATTTTTCCTAAAATGAAGATAGCTATCCTTTGAAGATGCTAGATTTTTGTGTATATAATTTACAACTAAATTTTATTCTTACAAGTCTAAAGCTAAAGAAAATTAAAATAGTGGAAAGATAGAAAGAATAATAGAAAGAAAGAAAAGAAAAAGAAATTCAAGAAGTATGAATTAGATACATGACTCAGTTAATAGCTCCTGCAATACAAGTTATTTAACATGCTTAAATCTCAGTTTTCATATCTGCAAAATGGGTAATCATAAAAATTTTATTGATGGATTACTAAGTGTTGGTATGCAATCATATATGGAAAAGTGCTTTTTACAGTAAAGCCACTAAGCAAATATGAGGTGGTATTATTATTGTTTTTGCTTGAAAAGTAGAATAGCCTAGTAAGAGACAAAATAGCATAATATAGAGCTTGAAGAGTCAGGAAAACCTAGATTTAAGAAATGGCACCTGATTTCTCAATTTTCTAGTCTGCTCTCTGAGATTCTAAGTTACTGATGAATTATGAATCTGCGTGAGTAGATGTTGTTTCCTTGCAGGAAGTTGTTCATACTGAAAAAAAATTACAGGTCCAGCACAACAAAAAGGTTTGAAGTGTACTTTGAGTCAGAAATCCTGTGAACATAGGACTCATGCTCAGAAAATACTCAGAAGTCCCGTGTTCAAATTCTCGTGTTGTCATTCGGTCCCCATATGAGTTTGAGCAAGTAATTCCTTTAGGTTCTTCATCTGTAAAATGGGAGGGTGGGGGAGGCAGGGAAAGGTGCAGTCTGCCTACTTCATAAGGCTATTTTGAGGATCATATAAGATAATGTCTATAAATGTCTCTGGAAAGAATGATAGCATATAAACCATTAGTATTACTTCTCAATAACTGTTATAAAAAATTAATATCAATTTCCCATTGGAATCCTTTTCTAGTACCTCTTCATGATGTAGAAGCATTCCAAAGCTCTATAAGAGTGTTCTAATGGAGCTTTGATCCATTTTACCAAGATAGAAAGTTGTCAGTCTTGGGTTTGGCAATGGACTATGGGACTATTGTCTGAGAACTAGCCAGATTAGGATTCAGTGGTCCATCAATAGCAGTTGTCCTCCTGCTGGTATAGCTCAAGTGTAAAGGGACTATGATTTAGGCTTCATAACAATGAAAAATGAAGCCCTGAAGAATTAATATCAATAATTAATAATATAATTATTCCTTCCTCTAGTCTTAAGGCCCAACTTAAATATAAGAGCATAGGATTCTTGCAATTACTACCATATGACTTTGTGCAAGTCATTTAACATCCTAGTAAGACCTTGTTTAATACAGACAACTACCAAACAAAAGATGTTTAGTTCTCTTAAACATCCACCTCCCAGACTGTCAAAGAAAGCTTAATTAATATTTGTAAAGTGCTTAATTTATTTGAATAAGAATATAAAATAAAGGAAGGAACAGGCATTTTCTCAACCTTCCCTGGATTGTAAGGTAATTTTACATGGTTAATTTTTTCATTACATTCAAGATAAATCATAGGAAGTACTGACAGATGTCTAAAGACATTAATGTATTCCAATTGCCCATATTCAGGACCCATGCCTGCCAAAGCCTGTCTCCTACCCAGGAGAGCTGAAATGATATAACCTTCTCCAATTCCTGGGCAAGTATATTCCTGCCTCTTCATTCTGACACTCTGCCCTGCTTGTTCTCAGACAGCCTGTAAAAGTTCCTATTAATCTCAATATCTCTCCATGTCTCAGGAGCTCCCTGCTCTATCAGAGCTTGCAGGCAAAAGTCTGATCTCAGCAATTTTTTGCTTACCAACCCCTACATATGCTGTACTTCTTCAATCAATCATGGTATTGATTGATCTGAAATATTTTTAACTGCTCTCTCTTTAAAAAAAAAAAAGAAAAGACAAAGGTATAACCACATTTGCAGAAGAGTCTAGATATATGGAACTCAGATGACTATACCTTTGATTCTTTTTTTCACATTGGTACATTTTGAGCAAGAGTATAGTAGCTAGAGGAAACAAGTCTATAATTCAATAAATCAGCTCAACAAACCATTTTGGTTGAATTGAAATTATGTCAGTTGAAGATAACTTGAAAAGACTAGAGGGATATTTAGTATGGAAAAGAGAATACCAGGGGTGGGAGGTTACTAATGTTTTCAAATATTTGAAAGACCTTTGGAAGATGGATTAAACTTATTCCACATGGTCCTGGAGGGCAGAAATAGACTCTGTGGGTAGCACCTACAGGCAGGCAAATTGAAGTATATTATCTGAAAGATGATAAGCTAATGGTTAGAGCTGTCTCAATGTAGAATTGGCTGAGTGGGAAGTGGCAACTTTCCCATTACTGGAGGGTTTAAATTTGGGAAGAGATAATTAGTTTTTAGGGATATTGTTGGTGTGACCTATTCAGAAAGGGATTGGGCCAGATAGCCTCTGAATGATTTTTTTTTTAGCTCAAAAATCCTTGCATTACACAAACATTCTCATTTGATCTTTACACTAACCCTTTGATGTGGATAGCATTGAGAGTGTTCTCTCTATTTTATACATGGTAAAATTGAATCTCGGTGGGATAGAAGGATTTCCCAAAGATCATGCAAAACTAGTAAGTGGCAGAGCTGGGCCCTGAACCAAATACTTTTTATTCATTGGCTATTGCTATGACTAACGAAATAATAATTGACATTTGGATAGACCTTTAATATTTCTGAATAACTTTACAGAGAATATTTCATTTTTATCTCATAGATGGTTATTGAGCTATAGATTGTAAAAGCCTATGAGATGCTTTACTTTGTTATCCCTTTGTTTACATAGAAAGAAACAACAGTTCAAATATGTGATGTGATTTCCCAAGGCAATAGAGCACATAGATGGTAAAGTCATGAACCAAATCCTGGTTATTTGAAGTTCAGTGGTCTTTTGACCACTCTCTCTTCATTAGTAAGGAATACACAAATTCATATGAAAATATATGATTTTTTAAAATGATTTTTCAAATAAAAATATTATATAAAAATATAATAAAAGTGGAACATGATAAGAGAAATATGTAAGTTGGGAGTAAAGAAAGAAGTTTGTCGCTTGGGGGAATGAAGGAAAACTTCCAAAGAGGTAAAACTTAAATTTGATCTAGTTGGAAAGGTGAGAGGGGGAGACCAATCTTAAACTGAAATAACTCCATTGGATGGATGACTAGGTATTAGGATGAACTCAAGTAATGATACAGACATAGGGGGGAAAAACTAACAAACATGGATCATATATGAGGATGTCAATGACAGCAATATCGAAGTTTGAATGGATAGTCAATTTCAATAGTAAGTTTGGTATTAGACTTGTTAGATTTGAGGTAATTATGAGACATAATGTACATATCTTCCCTTCCCTCAATTTGTTCCACTTTCCTTCTTATGTATATAAAAATAATGCTCCCCCTTTTTTCCTTTATGGTCTATTATCCCTAATACAGATAAAAGCTCTATTCAAGATAGAGCCCTCTATCCTATGCCCTGTTCCCTTTCTATCTGCCCCCTCCCCATCTCAGAAAAAAAAAATCTGTTTTAAGGAAAATTGAGATTATATTAATATGGTGATCTTATGTGTTAACATTAATAGCCACAGCAGCTTTCATTATTTCTCAGGCAGGCTGATTGGAAATTCCTGGCTACTATTCACAAGTTTAAAAGGGGTTTAAGAATCAGGGTTCAAATCTCTAGAAAAGAGTTGCCAGACAGTTCTTTTTTTTTTTTCCCAGATTCACAGGAGAAAATAAAAGAGACAAGGAAAATAGAACAAGAAAACTAAGACTCTTTCACCTGTGATTATATTTTCCCCTCTCCTCCCCCCAGGGAAGATACCCTTAGATCTACAAACAGGATTCTTTAGTACATACTTATAGCTTATGAAGACAGGCCTGAGGAAGCCCCTGGCACTGTGACTAACTGCTACATGTTATCTGCGGTGGTTTTAAACTGTTATTACAAGAATATTTACAATTAAAATTCAGTGCTGCTTGGCTTAAAGAGCACCTGTTTAATCAAGGAGAGAAAGTCATATTTTGTATATGCCACTCGGTGTAGAGCTGACTCGAATACCAATGCCCTAACTGACTATTGCTCTGTTTGGGTGGAGATTTCCATTTACAGAAGAGAATTCTTAGGAGATACACTCAGTTCAAATTAAGGCTGAAATTGTATTCAGAAAGGATGACATATTCATTGTAGCTTGAATTTTCCCCCTATGCTCAAGGCTCTTTCTGCCTTTTGACATGTGGGTGTGAGTACCATATATGCATGTACATATGCATGTATATATGAATGTATAGGTGCTGGTTTATATGCAAATGTATATATCCCTCTAAATACCCATAAGCAGATTACATCCACATAAGCTATTAGCTGGAAATATCAGGCACAAAAGAAAAATGTCATCTTTGACTATATTAATAGAAACAGAGTATAGAATAAGTGTGTATGTGTGTGTGTGTGTGTGTGTGTGTGAGTGTGTGTGTGTGTTGGGGATGATTACATTGGTGCAATATCGTATTGAATTCTGGGTAGTACATTTTATTATACCCTTTATTTTTATATAATTGGATTCAGTGAATGGAATCTTCGAATTCCAAATTTGGAAAAGACTATATTGTAGGAAGGTTATTGACAATTTGGTAAAGATTCAGAGATTGATGAATGAATGAATGAATGAATAAATGAGTGAATGGATAAATAAAAAAGTATTGATCACTAATTGTGGAACAGATATTGTGTTAAATGATGGCAATATAAATTGGAGATCCTATCAAATTTGGATCACCTGAAGGAAGGAGCATGCTTAGCTTAAAGGTCATAAGAATCAGGTCAGGTGGATATGATCTCTGTCTTCAAAACTTTGAAAGGCTCCCCCACTGTGGAAAAATAATTGGACTTGTATTTCTTGAGCCTACAGGATTGAATTAGCTGTGGTATATCTTGCAATTAGCACAGTGCCTGATACATAGTAGGCAATTAATAAATGTTTGTTAACTCAATTTATTGACTGAGTCATGATCCTGATGAGGTAGAATTTATCTAAATACGAGGAATTATTTCCTTCCAATTAGAGTCATTCTAAAGCATAATGAAATACCTCACAAAACTGAGTTCTTCATCCTGGGCATTCCTTAGCAAAAACTTGGGAGATATTTGTAGTCAGGTGTAAGCTGATTGGTTTCTGAGACTCTTTCCTATTTGGAGATTTTGAATTTGGAACTTCCCTGAGATTTCCAGATTCATATTTTAAAACAAAAACAAAAAAAAAGATTACAGTAAATTCGTATTTGTCAATATAGGTTGAGCTTCTTGGTATTCTGAAAATTTTAGTTGACTTATTTTGCATTCTATAGTGATTAACTCTTCCAGATTTCAACTTGAAATATTATGTTATTTACACAGCCTTTTAAAAATCCAGTAAATAATGGTTCCCATAAATTAAATGTTTTAAATCATTTTTAGATCATATCTCAAATATATCACTGTGTATCTGCCCAGTTACCGAATTAAGACTTATCATTATACATAGAGTCCAATATGATTTTTATCTTTATTTGTTGATTTACAGATCCTAGAGAAACAATGAAATACCCTGTAAGGAGCACAATATTTAGCGACAGAGGTTTTGAGTTAAAATTGTAACTTTGTTAAGTATTACTTACTTTACTATTTCAGTTTTTTAATGGGGTGAAACTGAGGCTGAGAAGAATGATTTGGGACAAAGCATTTAATTTGTCAGGGATGTGCAGGCACATGTGCACACACACACACACACACACACACAGAGCTTGGTGGCACAGTAGCTAGAGTACTGGACTTGAAATCAAGAAGACTCATCTTCATGTGTTCAAATCCAGCCTCAGACCCTTACTAGCTGTGTACAGACCATGAACAAGTCACTTAACCCTGTTATCTCAGTTTCTCAACTGTAAAATGTACCCAAAAAATGGCAAACTTCTCCCAGAATATCCTTATTAAGATTAGAATTCAAGCTGAGCATATAAAAGAGACACAGATAACTATAAGTACATGCTAAGTGAATCATGGGATTGTGAATAATGTGAGCCTATGACAAAAGTTATGTCTTACATGGATAGGGTGGTGATGAAAGCTTTCTGGACAATTACATGCTTCAAATACATACTTTATTACTTTTTTTTGTTCTTAAGAATTTTAATCTGATTTATCAATAGATGAAGATATAATTTTATAACTGTCATATATAATTCAATCTAAGCAACAATTTGAAAGCTATGGGAATCAATGCTTACAGTGTAAGAGTCTTTTAAAACCTAAATCCACAATTGATGCAGGAAATCCTAGCGCTAAAACTAATTACACCGTAAACATGATTTTCATTTGTAGCCTTTCTATTGGTTCTATCCAAGAAGTATTATACCAGAAACTCTGGGGTTCCTGTTTTGATTCTATGCCTCGATTTACTCCAGTCACATAATTAGGCTGAAAGTCTCTTGTACTTTTTTTTGCAGTGAAATAAAGTGTTTTGCAAAAGTTACTACTCAAAGCTCTATGATAATAATTAAAATAATTAAATAATAAATAATAATAATAAATAGGTAGCATGTATACAGTAAGATTTGCAGAGTGTCTTACAAATATTAACTCATTTTATCTGTACAACCACCCTGGGAGGCATATATTATTATTAGACTCATTTTATAGAGAAAGAAACAGAAGTAGTGAGCAAGTTCCTTTCTTAGGGCAAATCATAGCAAGGATAAATCAAGAAAGTATCTAAGAATATAGAATTGAGGAGAATGTATAAAAGAATGGTTTATTTTGTTTTGGGGATATATTTTTGAGATGCCAAGACATTCTGCCCTTCAAGAGCAGTATTTGGTGATGAATTAATGTTCTTGTTGTGACAGCAAAGTAATAAAGTAAAAAAGATAACATTTTCACATATCCACCTTTTCCAGTCTTATTATATGTTACTCACTTTCCCATTCTGTACACTCTTCTAGGTCATGAAGGGTCCAAGGAAACAAACATGTATTAGGAATCTATTATGTGCCAAATATTATGCTAAATGCATTGCAAATGCTATCTCAATAACCTTTGCTGAAATTGAGGCAATTAGTAATTGTCTGAGAGCTGATTTGAACACAGGTCTTCTTGACTCAAGTCCCAGTGTTTGTTCATTGTGTCACCTAGGAGCTGATATGGTTTAGAGGAAAAATTTGAACCCAAAAGTTCCTTATTCCAAGAGCAGTTCTTCATTAGCTACATCACATTGCCTCTGATAAGAGAGCATATCTATTTCATTATATCCATTTTATTAATAGATACTCTATGAAGAGCTATAAAATTTGTAATTTGCTTTCTTCATATCAATCCTCTGGATTTTATTGAAGTTATTTCATTATCTTCATTTTAATATCAATTCACATATCCACAATTCTTTTAAGTTTTTCAAAGCATTTGTCCCACAGAATCCTAAGAAATGTTTTTCAAGATTATTCTACCCATTTTACAGATGAAGAAACTTTGGTTCAGAAAAGCAAAGTAAATTTCATAGGTTACACAATAATCAAACATAGGAGCTAGGATTCAACTCTAGATTCTTTGATGCCAAACTGGCCACCCTTGATATAATGGGAAACTTAACAATTCAAGAGAATATAGGAGGATCAATCTTCCAAAGTCAGAAAGGACATGCGTTTTGAAATCTTGCCTATGACACACAAAGTACTTTTTCTGGTGCATAACTCAACTGTTGAATCTTGCAGAACTCACACAAAATTCTCCTTTGAGAGAGAAAAACAGACAGAGGGAGACGAAGAGTGAGAAAAAGAAATGGAGACACAGAGGCACATAGAGAGAGACAGAGAGAGACAGAAACAGAAGCAGAGAGATGGAGATATAGAAACAGACAGAAACAAGGAGAAAGAGACAGAGACAGAAAGACAGAGACGCACAGAGACAGAAACAGAGAGATAGAGACAGAGAATTCATGTAAAAACATTTCTTAACAATTAAACTTTAGAGACATATCAGGTGCCATTATTTTTAGTCAAGTTTTGGCCTAATTTTAGAATGGCAACTGTGGTGTTACTTGCTTTATGCAAAAATGTAAATAGCCATTTATGTGTTCTTCCCCTGATCTGATGGACTGCATCTGGTGTTTATACCATATCCTGTGAGTTTTGAATATAATATATAGTCTTCAAGGAAAATACTATTTTTGCAGAGGTATCAAAGTCATATAGAAATGGGGGACACTGAACTGTACATAAGGATCCCTGCTGACCACATAGAGCTTTAAATTGAACTATTATTAATGATTTATTGTATTTTTTACTTATTTTAAAAATATTTACCATTTACATTCCAACCTAGTTTGGACTACAAGCTCGGGGCTTCACATTTGACACTTCTGTGTCAATGAATGAAATTAAATGAAAACTTGGCGATTCCTTTACTAATGTTGAAAAAGAACAATGATAATAAATGTTCTAGAGCACTTCGAGCTTTACAAAATGCTTTGGAAAAAAATAGCAGAAAAAAGAAAAGCAGAAGAGCTGTGTGTCAATTCTAATTCTCATGCTTTCTCTAGTATATGTTCCAATATAGTATGGAATTCACTTTCAAATAACTGACTTTGGCATTGAAGTAGAATTTGGGAGAAAGTAAAAATGGAAAAAAATTTGATTTATTTGTCCTTGATCTTTTTTTAGTTTTCTCTATCATCTGAAGATAACATCCTACTTCCATATTTTAAAACAATTAAATGGATATTACATGTTAGACTGCTTACAGTTTCCAAAGTTCCCTGCATTATGTAGATACAGATGTCCTCCCATGCCCCAAACCTATCTTGCTCTATGATTTAATCCTTCTTTATAATTTTTTTTTCTGGAGCTGACTCCTCTGAATGTTGCTTTCTTTATTGGTTTCTTGTTCTTCCTCCCTTATTCTCAATAATTAGTGGGACATGACTTTTCTCCATTGTCAGAACAGGTTATTATGAGGAAGCATTTGAAGTGAATGGAGATTGAAAAAAAATACAGTATAATCTTATACTTTACAACACTCTTTCTTTTCCCCCAAGGTTCTTTAGAGATAGTATCTCAGCATCACTCTAACAGAAGGGTACAGATGAGAAAAATGAGCTAAAACATTGAAAAGTTAAGTGAGCTGTCTCAAATCACACAGCAAGTCAGTGATACATTCTGTATGAGAAAGGTCTCCTGACTCCAATTGCCGTGCACTATTCTCTCCAGTGCTTCCTTCTTAAAATATGCTGTTCTGAAGGCCATTGATTGCATGTGCTATTAGGTGTGCTGAAAACTAGTATTTAAACTGGATGTCTGTATTCCAGTTCATTTTCTCGAATGGATTAGTTTGCATTTTTTCTAAGTCATATTTGAATTGTTTGCTGCATGGATATCTCCTTGACAAAAGTGCAATGAGTAGCATGGGCTTGAATAACAAGGGACTAATCTTCAGAATAGTTTAACTATTCATGCTCCTTCTTAGACTAGTTGAGGGCAACTAATTTAGAAATAGTCATATAAATAACAGGGAGGAAATGAGGCTATTTGCTATGTAAGATGAAGGAAGAGGCATAATAAGTGCTTAAGTGAAAGTGGTTTTTTTTTTCCTTTAAGTAACTTAACCTTAGCACATCACTTTCCAAAGGTAAAGGGAATAGATTATCCTGTGACAATCATATTAGAGTATTTCTTTTGGTCATTACTGTTAAGCTTCTTGCTAGCGTCCTCCTCCTTAATAGGCTGATTGTACACCTAGAAAAATGTCTTGAGAGTCAGTGTGGCTACAGAAGGGACAGAGGAACAGGCAATATAGTGTTTACTGCCTGACAACTTCAGGAAAAATACAAAAAGCAGAACAGAAATCTGTATAGATTGGTAGATCTGACCCAAAACTTTGATACTGTCAGTTATGAGGGCTTATGGAAAATTATGTCAAAATTTGATTATCCAAAGAAGTTCATCAGGATAGTACATCAATTTCATGATGGCATGCTTGATTCTGGACAATGGACAATGCTCTAGAGCTTTCCCAGTCACCTGCTATAAGATAAAGACTTAGTAAATCCTAATTGTTTGAATAAGGAGATTATATTTTATATTTTTTTTGGTTAGAGAGAGCCCTACTAGATCATGTGTTAAAACATTACAAAGATATATACATTTCAGTTGCAAATATGGAGGTATGGGTGGGATGAAAGCTGTCAAATAATGAGAATTGAATTATCTTAGAAGACAGGGAGCTCTGGTTTTCTACAAGTCTTCAGGTAAAGATTGAAAAACTATTTTTCAGTTGAGTGTTGGTAAATGACCTTTGATGACCTTTCAAATTTTATAATTTTATGATAATGTTTGTAAATCAGATTGCTCTTACTGCCCATTGCATCAAGTACTTAACTATTTCTTGTGATTTATTCTTTCACTAAATATTTATTAAATGTTTATTCTGTCAGATATTTTACTACATTCTTGGGAAAAAAATCAAAAAATAAAAGTCCTTCCCTTCTAGAAGCTTACATTCTATTGGACAAAACCAAACCATATCCAAAAAGTAAATAGAAAAAAAAATGCTTGAAGTTGAAAAAAAAGTAATTTCTAGACTGGAAAGTGGTGGTGAAGAAAGCAATTTAGCAACTTTTTTTTTTTTTTTTTTTTTGCAATTTAGCAACTTAAGAGACCTGGACAGAGCTATGATAGAATATAAGTCTGGTGTTTGGCTTTCGATGGAGCTAGGGAATTCTGTGAAGGAGAGTTGAAGAACAGGTATATTCTCAGAACAAAAGTCTGTAGAAAGAGATGAGGTGAAACAATACTTATGAGACAGACAGTGTGTAGGTCTGCTTAACTTGAAGCAAGGGGAAAAAGTAAATAAACATTTATTAGACACCTATTATATGCTACTAAATACTCTATGAATATTAATTATTTCATTTAATCCTCACAATAACCCTAAGAGCTACCTATTATTTTTCTCTTTTTCAATTGGATGAACAGAGACTGAGAGAGGTAAAGTGACTTACCCAGTGAGTGTTATATAGTTATACAGTATGTAAAGCAAGATTTGAACTTTGATTATCCTGATTCCAAGCTTACTACTTTATCCACTGTACCACCTAGTTGCTGGTAACATTCAATAAACCTTGAAAGAGATACAGGAGCCAGATTATGAAGGACTTTAAAAATAGACACTGTGTTTTGCTGGAGACAAGCGTGAGTCACTAGAGCTTTTTAGCATGGGAATGATATGATCGGACCTATGTTTTGTGAATATCAATTTGGCAGCTGTGTAAATGATAGATGCACAGCTAGGTGGTACAGTGGATAGAGTACAAGGCCTGGAGTCAGGGAAACTCATCTTAACTGGAATCTGCTCTGAGACACTTACCCCAGATATGACACTGGGCAAGTCACTTAACTCTGTTTACCTCAGTTTCCTTCTCTATAAAAATCATCTGGAGGAAAAAAAAGGTCAAACTACTTAAGTATTTTTGCTAGGAAAATCCCAAATGACATAACAGAGTCAGATATGACCACAAAACAAAAAGATAATGGATTGGAAAGGAAAAGAGAGTGTGTAAACAGGGAGGTCAATTAAAAAGAGATAAAATAAGGGCCTTAATTAGTGTTCATCATTTCAAAAGAAAAGTGGGAGAGAAATAGTGAAGGTAAACTTGACAAGACATGGCAACTGTTTGGGTATCAGGTCATGAGAGAGAATGAAGAATCTGAATTACTCCAAGATTGTGACCATGCTAGAAAGATGGTGGAGCCCTAACAGAAAGAGTAGAATTATAAAGTGGCATAGTAAGAGGAAGAAAAATTGAGTTTGGTTTTGGATATGTTCGAATTCAAAAGCCAACACAGAATCTAGCTTTTAGATGTCCAAAAGTTTTGGAGAAAGTGGTAAATAGAGACATCATGGTATAATTTTTTTAAAGCCTTGGATTTGGAGTCAAAGGACCTGGATTTAAATGCTACTTCTGACAAGGACCTTTGTGACCTTTGGCATGTCTTTTAATGTCCCTGTGAGCACCTACGTGGCACAAGGGACCACTATCCATTGTGGTTTTGTGGTCTTGGAGTAAGGAAGAACTAAGTTCAAACCTAACTTCAGACACTAACTAGCTACGTATCTCTGGCCAAGTTATTTAAACTCTGTTTATCTCAGTTTCCTAAACTCTAAAATGAGCACAATAATGACATCATCTTCAAAGTTGTTATGAGATAATATTTCTAAAGCACTTAGCATGGTGTCTGGCACATAATAAGTACTACATAGAACTTATTCAGTTCCCTAGACCTCACTTTGCTCATCTATAAAATGAGCAGGTTACATTTGATCAAAAGGAGTTCTAAATCTTATGGCTAATTTGAGACTTGTTTTTGAACACAATTATTGGTTTCCCTTGTAATGCTATATATTTAGTTTTTTGGATTTAAAACATAATTTTAGGAAGGAATCTGTAGAGTACACCTATAGACTGACAAAGGGGTCTGTGATATAAACAAAAGTTAAAAATGTATGAACTAAGTGGTGGTCTCTAAGGTCCTTCTGTTTGTACACTGATTTTGTTCTGATGAGGCAAGAAAAAAGTTAGAAGAGAGACTGTTATTAATATACAGACTTCAGGTTTGTCTGTATCGATGTGATAAGTGAATCCATGAAAGTAGGGAGAAAGTCAGAGAGGTATGAGAATATCAAGGGCAAAGCTCTGGAGCATATTCATACAAAGGTGACGGATAGAAATTATGATCATATAAGGGGACAGACTGCAGAGTGGTCTGATGAACAGAATCAGGAAAAATCAAGATCAAGAAATGTGATGATAGGGGCAGTAGATAGAGCACCAGACCTGAAGTCAGAAGGATTTGAGTCCTTAGATATTTAGTATGTCCTAGCTGTGTTACCCTGGGCAAGTCACTTAACCCCAATTGCCTCAGCAAAAAAAAAAAAAAAAAAAAAGGAAAGAAATATGATGGAGACTCTAGTGGAGGTGAGCAACAAGCTTAGATGACATAAAGCCAAAAATGATAAGACTGATAAAAACATCAGATTTAGCAATTAAAATGCCACATTGATGACCTTGGAGAGAGGAGTTTTCGTTTAAGAATAAGTTCAAAGACAATTTGCAAGAGAGTGGGAATGAATAGGGGGTGAGAAAGTAGAAGTTAAGAGTGTAGAAAGCTTTTTCTAGGAATTTTGCTGTAAAAAAAGGGAAAAAAAAGATCAATGGTGAGAACTTGAGGACATGATAGGA
Source organism: Antechinus flavipes (assembly GCF_016432865.1). Lineage (NCBI taxonomy): Eukaryota > Metazoa > Chordata > Mammalia > Dasyuromorphia > Dasyuridae > Antechinus > Antechinus flavipes. The sequence continues at coordinate 70,365,986 of NC_067399.1, forward strand.
TCAAGAGAACTGTCCCCAGCTCTTTTTAAAAAAAGAGAAATCTGATTTTTTTTTTTTTTTTTGAGTTGGATAAGAAGAAAGGATAATTGGAGAGAGCCGTTATAAGCAATAGGGATTCATGATAGATTGGAGAGTTTACTGGTCTCAGAATCAGTGTCTGAATTAGTCTCCACCTCTCAGACAATATCCATGTGATCTTAGACCAGTCACATAACATTACTCTTTCTTCATCTGTCAAATGAATAGGATTGGATTTTCTATGAGATCCCTTCCAATTGTAGAGCTACGAACAGGGAGAGGATAGAATAATAACAATAACTAATAATGACTAAGATTTATATAGCATTTACTATATGTCATGGACTGTTCTAAACACATAATAATTATTATTTCATTTAATTCTCACAATTACCTAGGTGGTAGATACTATTGTTATCCTCATTTTACAGATGTAGAAACTGAGGCAAAAAAGAAGTTAACTTATCTAGAGTCACACAGTTAATAAGTACCTGAAGTCACATTTGAATTCATGTCTTCCTGATTCCCAGCTCAGTCTTCTGTCCACTATCATCTACCTACCTCTATATGAAGTATATGATATGATGATGGAAGATTAATGCAAATTAAAATTGATGGAGGAGGTCAAAAGATTCCAGGCTTGCTTTCCAAATTTTCTCCACAAATATAAAATGCCTCAAAATGAATGGAGAGCTGCAAAAATAAAGGGGTAAAGCAATTTTCCACTTGGGAAAAATTATGAGACTAATGGTTAAAGGCTCCAAGGCTACTGGTGATGTTCATATAGTCACTGGTCATTCAATTTATGTGTAGCATAATTGTCTAAGGAGTCAGGGGTCCTCAAACTTTTTAAATAGGGGGCCAGTTCACTGTCCCTCAGACTGTTGGAGGGCCAGACTACAGTAAAAAGAAAAACTTTGTTTTGTGGGCCTTTAAATAAAGAAACTTCATAGCCCTGGGTGAGGGGGATAAATCTCCTTAGTTGCAGCATCTGGCCTGCAGACCATAGTTTGAGGACCCTTGGCTCTAAGCAATGTGACAATGGTATGTTGTGATCATAAATCTACGATCTTCACAAACTCATCTTAGAGAATAAAACATTAGGATCAGAAAGATTAAATGAATGAGCCAGGATCATGCAGAGAGTCTGCAGGGGTGAGATTGAAACCTAAATTTTCCTGACTCCATGTCTATTCCCATCTACTATGCATGACATCTTTCACAACATCATCAATATTGGCATTTAAGAGGATTTGCATCATTGCTGTTTTGGTCAATAATTTATCTGATTAGAATGGAATAGAATTGACAAGAATTAGCCTCTGATCTGAGGTCACATCTTTCATTAAAGGCAGTATCCAAGCTAAACTGTTTCCTTATAGTTTGTTTCACTAGTAATGAAAGCATTGCTAAAGCATATTTCACATTATATACTTTGTTTTTCATAGAATTAGACTACATAATACCTCTCTCCCTTCATTCTTCTCCTGCCTTCTCATGATTTGATGCCTTTGTATCTATCATTTTTCCTGCCCTGAGTTAACTTCATCTCATCTTTGCTTATTGAGGTCCCTTTTTGTCTCAATGCTTATTGACTATGACAGCTGTTCAAATTTCTCAAAGAATTTTGTCTAATCCTGTCTTTTGGATTTATCTAATTTTTTCCACTTACTTCCTAGCACAGAGCTTTAGTTTCCCAATTTGACTACAAGTTCTTTGAAGGTAGAAACTATATCTTTTTTCATCTTTTCATTTCTAATTATTAGCACAAAGACTTGCACATGGAAAACACAACTATTGACTGTTAAGCTGAACTGAATTGACTTGAATTTGACGTTAGGAGATAATGGAAGGTAGAAGGCCTTGGTGTGCTATGGTCCATGGGATCATGAAGTGTTAGATATAACTGAACAGTTCAGCAATAAAAAAAGAAGCCTTGTATTTTATTTTCCTTTTGAATTTTTTGATGCTGAAAGCTATAAATATAAAATAATCACTTTTGTTGCAAGGTCATTTGTCCTCTGGTGATTCCAGATTGTCTCATAGACCAAGGGATACTCTTACTTCTTCATCTTGATTGCATAAAGAAAGAAAAAACATAATGGATCTTCCTGATTCTCAACGGCTTTTTTTCTACGCAAATTAACTTCTTTGTAGGATACTTCTATATCCTTGATATCTTTTGTTATTCTTGGGTCATATGCATCTTTCCATAAAAAGAGTTATTCTACAATTATTTATTCATTACTTTTAAGGTCATATCAGGAAGAATAATAGACTTATTGTCAACATATTTTGTGAAAAAAAAAAAACCTTCTGTTCTCAAACCTTTCTTATAGTCTTATCAGGAAATCAATGTGCTGATGGGGCACTAAGGAGAGAAAAATTCAGGAGACTTCAGTGCACTTTGCCATCTGCCCAAGCAGATGGGATTGGCATTTAGAGCTCTCTGTCTGATCTCAGATCTGGTGAGCATTATCATTCTGTATGTCACAACTCTGGGAATTACTGCCCCATGATAAAAGTACCACTTAGAACATTTGAGTGGAGTACATTTTTTTTTCACTCGCATTGGTTAATTTGTGTGTGTGTGTATGTGTGAGTGTGTGTGTTCAGAGGATATTAAAAGGCTGTGAATAGTTATGTTTTTCATTCTTTATGTGCAGTCAGATAAAATTAGAATTATTGGATTTTGTCTGCAGAATGGGCATAGAATTCTATATAGTAACAGCAATCAAGCAATCAAGGACAGACTAGCTGGGATTTCTCCTCAAGTCTCAAAAAGGTCCCAAAGAAGTGTTTTCTAGGTACATAAAAAAGGAAACCTTTTGACTATAGTTCTGAAAATAAGGATTTACTCCTGAAAACATCATGACCTAGAAAGCTCTTTTTCGGATTTAGAGTTATAATCCCATGCTAGTTTAGGGGACATCGAGGAAAGGTGGGCAAACTACTTAAATAAGCAACTTGCCTTTTACCTCCACTTCTGTCTCAGTTTCTGATAGAGGTATGGGGTCATATATCTTATACCTATGTTAGAGGAGATGAATAATCTCTATAGATAAACCCTAAAATTTATACTTGAGCTAATTCAATGCTCACTTTTTAGGGAGCAGGTACTAATTCTGTTTATATGCTCAAATCCATGTTTTGGGGATTTTAAATTAATTACTAATGTAAAATATTTATTACAATTTTGAGTTCTTTAAATCAGGAGTTCTTAACTTGGGATCCACGGAATCCTAGTTGATCTTACAATATATTACATCAATCCAAGGGCTATGCACAATGGTTTTAATAGTTTGATAACTATATTTTAGTTTAATTAATTCCCATTGCAATCTTACTAATTTTATTTTGTGCATTTAAAATCATAATTGTTAGAAGGGGTTCATAGGCTTCATAAGACTGACAAAAGGGTCCAAGACACAAACATGTTTTAAATTATCTTTCAATTTGATTGATATTCTTATAAGGGCTATGCACAATGATTTTAATAGTTTGATAACTATATTTTAGTTTAATTAATTCCCATTGCAATCTTATTAATTTTATTTTGTGCATTTAAAATCATAATTGTTAGAAGGGGTTCATAGGCTTCATAAGACAGACAAAAGGGTCCAAGACACAAACATGTTTTAAATTATCTTTCAATTTGATTGATATTCTTTAAGCAACTATATTAAATTCAATGTGCTATTCATTAGAGAGAGAAATAGAAGCAGAACTAGACTTTTGACATCTTTAATAAATGAAATTTTGAAATGAGGAAAATACCTCTGCCAATGAAAGTCAGTAACTTCTCTTTAACTTAAAGTCCCAGAGAGTGGCTTAGAGCACTTTGAATTTAAATGTCTTGCTCAGGATCATAATGAAAATGTGGGAAAGATGGGATTTGAACACAGGTCTTCTTGTCTTCTTTATCTCCCATGCCATATTCATGCACTAAAAATAATAAAAAATAATGAAAAAATCCCTTATTCTAAGGAGTTTACATTCTGCTTAGAATAACAACTTTTATGCAGAAAATACAATATAAAATATGCCCAAAGTAACTTTTTAGAGTGATGTGAGTTTTAAACTGAGTTTTGAGGAACATTAGGTATTCTGTGAAGTGCAGGTGAGGAAGCAGTGAATTTCACACATGAGGAAAAACTTGTATAAGGGATGGAGATGGAAGATGAAATATCATGGACAGGATATAACTATTGGACCAGCTTAGTTGGAAAGGAGACTATGTAGACAGGAGACAGATTCTTCAGCACATTGAAAGTCAAATAGGGAGTTTGTATTTTATCTTAGTGTGAAGTAGAAGCCATTGAGTTTCTTGAGCTTGAGAGAAATGTAGATATGTTTATGCTTTAGAAATTTCAGATTGGCAGCTCTGTGGGAGATGAATTGAAGAAAGGGAAAAAAAAAACTAGAGGCAGAGAAATTTATCAAGAGACCATTAGAGTAATCCACACAATAAATAATAAAGCATGAATTAAGGTATTAGTCCTGTGATTGGAGACAACGCAATGAATACAAGTGATACAATGGAGGCACCATCAATTAGACATAAAGGAAAGGAAAGAGTTCAAAATAATTCTGAGGTTTGCAAACCTGGATAATTGAAAATATGTGATATTTTTAAAAGAGAAGGAAAATTAGAAAGAGGAGATGATACTGGAGAAAGGATAGCAGCTTGTGTGCATTGATTGAAGACATTCATCTTAGAATAGAAAAAATTGAGGAAGAATGTGGCTATCTTCAAGTATTCTAAGTATTGTCATGTGAAAGTGGGATTCTACTTGCTCTGTTTTACTCTAGTGAGAAGAAATAGAAGCACAGAATATGCATTGAATGAATGCTTGTTGACTGATTTCAATTCTATGATTTTCCATATATATGTATATGTATACATACATGATACAATAATATTCACAGGATAGATCTTATATCTATCTATCTTCTAACATCTATCTTTCTATCTATCATCTAACTATCCATCTATAATAAGTGATATGCCAGAGTGGGTAGATAACAAATCCCACAATCTAAAAGGCATCAGTACAAGACCCATTTCTGATGAATACTCCCTGTGTGACCCAGGACATTCCCTCTACTTTTCAGGCCTCTAGGCAGCTTTGTGAGACTTGTAATTTGGGAAAAGATACTGATGTGCATTGGTTGAGGGCAAGTTTCCTCACCCAGGATTTCCCTACACTGGGGATACCAATGAAGTCACAGGTTTCATTCCTCAGTCACTTTCTTTCTTTTTGTTTCTATCTGTCTCTGTTTCTCTCTCTTCATCTGCTTCTTTCCTGTCTCTCTCCTTCTGTCTCTCTCTGTCCTGTCTCTGTCTCTTTCCTTTTCAAAGAAATAATATTTTATAGGGAAATCTATATTTCAGAATAGCCTATGTTTAGACTCATTTATTTATTTATTATTTTTTAAAAATATAGACCAATAAAGAGTGATAATTACATAGCATTTTAAGTTTAGTCTTCACAATATTCTAATAAATCCAATAATATAGATTATCATTGACTCCACTTTATAGATTAGGAGACTGAAAGACATAAAAATTAAGTGATATGTTTGAGGTAATACATGTGGCAGAGATAGGCTTTCAACCTTGGACATATGGTAGTAGGAGACTGAAACACATAAAAATTAAGTGATATCCTTGAGGTGATACAGGTGGCAGAGGTAGGCTTTCAACCTTGGACATGTGGTACCAGGTAGTGATCTTTTCTCTGCCTTACATTTGCTGTATCTTCTTTGCCCATAGAAACCCCTGTCTCTAATGTAATAGATTATTCCTTCCCTTCTCATTAGACACCTGAAATCATTGTGTAGCCCTGTCGTCAACATTTCAATATGATCTACTGCCAGGAAGAATGGGCATTATATGGACAAAACAAACTCCTTGGTAAATATCAGGTACCTCTTCTGAGATGAGCAGTTAGCTTGCCACCAGGGTCTATGTCACCTTCTTCAACAGCAGGGGAAGAAATGAGCTAATGATAACTGATGCTTGTGATGGGCAAACTCCCTCCTGCTGTTCTGAATTGGAATATGAGTGAAAGGCATGGGAGTCTGGGCCAATGCTGACAAAAACAGGTTTTTAACAGCGTGAATTTATGAATCCAGTCAGTGCAAATGAGAGTTTATTATGCTCAGAGACTAAAAACGATGCCTCATTTATTAAATTAAGCCACAGAAATTCTATTCTGATAATGCAAAATGATGTAGTTGGAAAAGTATTGTTTAGACTGGGTTTGATGTAAGTTTGAATTCTCTATCAGCTGCTTCCTAACTGTATGACTTCAAATAAGTTGTTTAAATAATTTGGGTCTTTGCTTCTTCATCTGCAAAATAAAGTGTTTTGATTGTATTATAGGTCTCTTTGTGTTATGGGTCCTTTTGGCTATTTGGTGAAGCCTGTAGAACCCTTCTTAGATTAATATGTTTAAATGCATAATATAAAACACATAAGATTATAAAGAAGATCAATTATATATAAATAGTTACCAGAAATGTTTTTTAAAAGTAAAAACAAGTTTATAAATTCCAGGTAAAGAACTTTTAGATCTGTTAGATCCCTTCCAGTTCTAATATTCCATGCTCTAAATTATGTTCCAAGGGCTTTATTATACTAAATTCTATATTCCATGTTCTAACAGATATGTCCTAAATCCTCTTTCTGATTTAGCCTTCGTAACTTACAATTTAAAATGTCTATACCTGGCATTTTTGTATGAGGTCCTTTGTCTGGATAATTTTCTATACAAAATATGAGGTACTCAGAAATTCAATTATTATAGAAAATTCTACCTAAGAATTACTTTGAGTTGAGGAAAGGACTTTCCTGATATTATTTTTTTCAGCTCTCCTAGAATTCTTAGGCATTAGAACTTAGACCATATGTAATTTCATTGGCATACAAAACAAAACTATTATAGAAGAAACTCCCCTTTGCAATTGCAGAATACACCTTCTCTGAAGTTAAATCTTAGAGTGTCAAGGGGTCATCATCACTTTCCTAAGGTTAAAGAGCCAGTTAGTATCAGAAGTATGGCTTAAATACGGGCTTCACCTTGAGGTCAATTTTCATAGTGCTTTGCTCATAGTCCACAATGGAAAAATATAGATATTAATGGTTCTTTCATTTTTTTGAGATTAGCTCTCCATATTCTTTACAAAGTGACAATACAGGAGCTAATCATGGGCTCAATTTCACTACTTGTAAATTTAGGAGTATTGATATACTCTCTTTCTAACCTAGACTGTTTCACTTTTCTTTTTTTTAATATTTATATTTCTTCCCCCCCCCTTTTTTTATATTTTTGCTGAGGCAATTGGGGTTAAGTGACTTGCTCAGGGTCACACAGCTAGGAAATGTTAAGTGTCTGAGGCCAAATTTGAATTCAGGTCCTCCTGATTTCAGGGCTGGTGCTCTACCCACTGTGCTACCTGCCCCTGTTTCACTTTTCTTAGAAAGCTTAAAGGTTTCTTGGGTGTTTCTAGTATTGGTACTAGATTTGGTACAAACACTTGATTGCTTTAGTCTACTAAAACTCATATTTCATAACTTAAAGTTTAAGTGATCCACTAGACTTTGCCATCCCAGCATCTGAGATTATTGATGTGGATCATCATATCCAGATCTTTGATTTTTTATTTTAATAGAACTCACTTGTGTATAGTTCTAGATCTGGAGTTAAAAGATAGAGGTTTTAATCCAAGCTCAAATAATGATGACGGAGATAGTTACTTTCCTTCTCTGACCCTTCATTTTTAAATCAGTAAAACAGGGATAATAATAACCAAAATGTAAATTTTGATGATAATGATGCTGATGCAGTTATTAGGAAGTTCACATTCATAAGTCCATTCTTCGTTTGGCCAAGTAGCTTTATGTTGTTTCATGGCAATATTTCTAAATTGCTTAAAAGTAGACTACCTTACATTTTAGATGATTTCTCTGCTCTGGTGTCCTTGATGAGGCTAATGGTCATGGATGAAGGATATTGTAGAGGGAATTAAGGTTGGTGATGAATTTATGAGATTTAATCTAATGCTGAGATACCACAGTTAATTTATTATTTTGAACACATTATAGTGGGGAAAGAGAAGTCCAAGTCAGGCATAAGAATGAATCCTAGTACAATTCAAAATATGATATAATTATGGTGGACCAACAGAATCTCCTTCATATGAGAATAAATAGCATAACATGAAGAACATCATACAAAAGAATAAGGAACAGTGAAATTTTTGCCCCCAAAGAGCAAGAGTGATATTCACATAACACATTAAAATTGTGAAGCTTGCTCAGTCATTCCATAAACACAGAACCAAGATTCCAACACATGTCTATCCTGATTCAAAGTCCAGTAGTTTTACCACTAAACTTCATAGTTTCTCAGATGATGTGCTTGCGACTGAACAATTACATACTTGTCAACAAGTTGGATCCAACAGAAGAGTTTGTATATTATTAAATGTTTAAGTGTGGAGAACTTCAGAAGCTGGAAAAGTAAGAATTAGATGGCAAGATATAGTATAGACTAGGTGAAATTTTGAAGATCATATTATAATGATCTGGGCATCAAGGGTGCAAATTCTAGATAAGAGTTTTAGGGAAACAAGGATGCAAGATAGGAGAAATTGAAAAGTATTATAAAGTAAAAAATGATCCAGAAATATGGGAAGATATCCCACCCATCTCTTCATGGAAGTATTGTGAATTATTCATTTTTTTAGACTTTTCCAAAGTATCAATAAGTTTATTATTTTTTAAAAAATATTTTTGTCATATGTGATTACTCTAGGGTAAGGAAAGAAAACTATGATGTTATAAAAAAAAAGATATCAATAAAAGCTAATAAAAATAAAATAAAGATAGAAATGGAAGAAGAGATAACAGAAGCCAAGAATAACATATGTGGGGGATTTTTAGATAAAACTGTACCCTGAATTCAAGCAAATACTTAAGAACTGTAGTCAAGTGGATCAATGCTAGTTAGATTTGAATCATCTCCATAACACCAATATAAAAATATTAAAAATTCTGTCAACAATTTAATTTTAAATAAAATCATTTGTTAGATTGATGGCTTTTTTCTCATTTACTTTTTTTTTTCATTTTCTCATTTATTTCAATTTAATGTTGTTAATTTTATTCAACTATTGTTGAATATACAATAGTATGCTGAATGCTGGAAAAAATGTAAAGCTTAGCAGATTTTTACCTTTATAGAACTCATAGATTTAGATCTAGAAGAGATTTTAAAGACTATTGAGTTTAAACTCCTCATTTTGCAGATGATGAACCTGTGGTTGAGAAATGGTTAAGTGTCCAAGGCTATTATTCTATTTACTATGTAACTTAGGTGTTTAATGTATAGTGTAGAATGGATATATGAAACACAATAATCCATGGTAATGGTAATAATCCATGCTAATAAAGTTGCAAAATAGAATGCTAAGCAGGGGAGACAAAGTGCTACATATGTGGGTTTGTTGGTCTTATGTAAACAAAGCCTATTTGAGATCAACTCAACCATTAAAAATGAAAAAAAATTACACATGTAACTTCTGGTTTACTAGATGTCACATATCCCTGCTTATTTTTTTTCACTAAATTGTCTCAATTTGAAGCTTATTTTAATGATTGATATACTATCTGTAGAAGAAAGGGAAAAGGGCAATATTTAGAGATTGTGGCTGTTTCTACCTAGTTATCATCAAGGTTATTTTATTATTCTAAAATAAAAAAAAGAGTTCTGCTATTGTGAACAAAAATGAAAACATACTTTAATTCATTTTTATAGTTTAATACCGCCCCTTATGATGCAAAGCAGGTAACAAAGCTTATCTAATACTTTTTGAGAGTAACTGCTGTGAAAAAACTTAAGAACCTATGTCAACAATTAGCTTTCACAATTGAGGCATAAACAGAAGGATAATTTACACATTAGCTAATTAGTCTTCCTTGCAGTTTTCTTTAGTACAACATACATGGAGAATACATGCATTACAACTCATTTTCTGGTAAATGCCCATTTGCAAATGAGTACACCTCATCACAGATGTGCAGAAGCAATTCTCACAAATGTACCCTAGTTCCTGCTGTATCCTTGTCAGCAGTTTCACCATGAAGATCTTTAAGTAGAATTTTTTGTTGCTTTTGTAAACTTTCAGACTTTTAATTGCAAGGCATTATAGAGTCTCAGAGCTAGGAAAAAACCTCAGAGATCATCTAATATAACCTGTACCTATAGAGGAATCCCTTCTATCATAAACTTTTTAATCATTAAGCCTCTATTTTAACATTTCAGGAGTGGGAACTCAGAACTTTTAAAGAGAATCCATTGAATTTAAAAAAGTGCTACTTTTTTTCTCCATCCTATGTATTTCCTTCTTTGTCACTTTCACAAATTGTTAGCTCCATGTTTTACATTCTGGAGTCAAGCAGAAAAAGTTTAATTTTTTATTTATAAGATCTTTATGTTCATTTGGTGATTTCCATATATTTTAGTGGAAAATCAGCAGAAGGTTTGCCTTAGAAAACTGATTTTGAAATAATGTTTGGCAGATACTTGTCTTTAAGGATGATGTCAGTCAAATAAGGGAACTGTGACTGAGAGCTGCCAATGAGAATATCTAATAGGAATTGAGGTTTAAAAAATGTCTGTTGAATTTGTGTTTGATTAATCATTCCATATTTAAAATTGGAAATATATATATACATATAGACTTGAAATATATATGTATAGGGAAACATGCTCTGAATCCAGGCCATAGAGCAGATGGGTGACACAATGAATAGAGTATCAGGCCTGCTGTCGGTAAGACCTATATTCAATCTGGCCTTAAACAGTTCCTAGCTCTGTAATCCTGGGCATGTCAAGCCACCTTCTTTACCTCAGTTTCCTCATCTACAAAATAATGTGGAGAAGAAAATGGCAAACTCACTCCAGTATCTTTGCTAAGATAACCCCAAATGTCACAATGTGTCAGACATGATGGAAAAATGACATGACACAAAATTGTCAACATTTTAGTGGTCCAGTGGATGGAGAAAGACTTGTCTTCCGGAGTTCAAATCTGACCCCAGGCAAAAACACAAATGTGAACTTAATCTAGTCATTTGAAAATTGCTGGAACTCAATTTTCTCATCTGTGACAAGATAAGAGTTGGATTAGAAAAGTTTTAGATTCCTTCCATCTTCAGATGTATGATCCTTTGATGAAGTTTTGATCTGTACTTTTGTCAGTGTGAAAATTGGCAGCTATGTGACCCAGTGAATAGAGTGCTGACCCTGAAGTCAAGAAAACTCATATTCTTGAGTTCATCTGGCCTCAGATATTTATAGCTACATGACCTTGAGCAAGTTACATAATACTGTTTGCCTAAGTTTCCTCATTGGTAAAACTAAGCTGGAAAAAGAAATGGAAAGCCACACTAGTATTTTTGCTAAGAAAAACCCAAATGGAATCCTAAAGAGTAAAACACAACTGAAAAATAACTGAGCAACAGCAACAATTAGGAAGTAATTCAGTATGCCTGGGGTCCTTTCTTTTCTATATTAAAAAGAGAGCTAGCATTCATGAATTGTGAATACTTGCTCAATTTTTTTGTTCATTGATTAGTCTTACTATGAAAAACTTCCCTTTATATCTACAAGATTTTTTGATGCTAAGTAGTCTGGCCCAAGAATAATTATTAAAACTTTTCTAGATGCATAGGACTACTAAGACATGTGTTTTCTGACCTAGTCTTCAAGTATGTTAGGCCATTTCTATGTCAGGATACATTTTCAGAAAATGGTTTTAATAGAAGAATAAATGAGTGACATACATGCAATATCTAAATTATATCTATTTGATGACTTTTACAACATTCTTACCCTCAAGGTTAATAATTAAACTTTGTGTAAAGGGAAAATAATTTTAATTTACTTTACATAATGGGAGAAGCATTTTCATTAACGAGGAAAGACTATAACAGGATTTTTGAGGACCATTGATGTGTTTCCTTCATTTGTAAGTTTTCAGTTTTCAAATGTCACAGATTAACAACATCATATAACTTTTCATGGTCTCAATCCTTGTTTTTCTGTGTATTGAGCATACTAAAAGAAACCCCTCTCCCCAAAAGTTTACTATAATTTTAAAATTGCAAGAATAAATGATCTCATTAATATACATGTGTTATCTACTGACCCAGATATCAATTTCTCTTAATAGCTGATATTTTTAACTATAAAAGGCAGTTGGTTGGCACAACAGATTGTACTTGTAGCTAGAAAAGATTGTAATCTTTTCTCCAACATTTACCATATATATGACAAAGAGCAAATCACTTAACTGCTCAGCCTCAATTTCATTTGTAAAGTGAGGATAATAATAGCACCTATCTTAGGGTGTGTCATGAGAATCACATGAAATAACGTATGCAAGGTTCTGTGAAAACCATGTGCTATACAAATAATAGATATTATCATCAACATCATCGTCATGCTCTCAGTGAGCCTGGTTTTTGTTGTCAATGAAACTTTTTCTGGGCCTATACATGCAGTCTTTCCACCTTGTGAGGTCCTGTCAAAGTATGTATCCCACTGGCAAGGTCCTCAAGAACTCACCAAATCGTGCAGAAATATCAAAGAAGGGCTTTCATAGAGAGTATGGAGAGGAATACTGGAACAAAAAATTGGGAAGTAGTTCTCCTCTGGGCAAATCACTTTAGGCTATCTATAGAACAAAGATTTCTTCTAATCTTAGAACTCCTAGGATTTTTTCTTTTTCTTTTTTAAATTAAAGCTTTTTATTTTCAAAACATATACATGGATAATTTTACAACATTAACCCTTGCAAAGCCTTGTGCTCCAATTTTCCCTCCTCTTTCCCTTCCCCTAGATGGCAAGTAATCCAAGATATGTTAAACATGATAAATTCAATATATGCATACATATTTATTAAATTATCTTGCTTCACAAGAAAAGTTGAATCAAACAGAAAAAAGGAGAAAGAAAATAAAATGCAAGGAAAAAACAACAAAAAGAGTGAAAATACTATGTTGTGAACACTTAGTTCCTATACTCCTCTCTCTGGATGTAGATGGCTCTCTTCATCACAAGATCATTGGAACTTGTCTGAATCATCTCATTGTTGAAGAGAGCCACATCCATTAGAATTGATCATATAATCTTCTTGTTGCTATGTACAATAATCTCTTAGTTCTTCTTATTTCACATAGCATCAGTTCATGTAAGTCTCTCCAGGCTCCTCAGAAATCATCCTGCTGATCGTTTCTTACAGTATAATAATATTCCATAACATTCATATACCATAACTTATTTTGCCATTCTCCAACTGATAGACATCCATTCAGTTTCCAGTTTCTTGCCACTACAAAAAGGGCTGCCACAAACATTTTAGGATTTTTTTTTATATTTGAAAATGGCACTTTTTCATAAAATGGCCCATGATAAATATTATAATTAATTGCACAACCAATGCTGATTGGTTTGACAGAAATGTGAATTGATTACCAACCATATCTTATTGAAATGTAAGTTAAAGTTTCTGTGTAGTTGTTTGATTTTGAAAACATTGAAGATTCTAAAAGAAAAGACCACAAAAAGAACAATAATTATATGTATGTTGTGATTTCTTGGAAATTGATTTTTGAGTAAGCTTTTAGTTTTATCTAACTTCATATCGTTTGATCTTTCACACTGAAGAGTGAAACCAAAGTGTTCAATTTGGGGTTAATGATTTTAAAGGGCAAATTTTATGAGGTATTAGCTGAGCAAGATAGAAGACTTGATTATATTTGCCCTGAAATTTATATGCTTACTTCATAGTAATTCATATTTCTTCCTTTTCTTCTGTGACACTGTCACCATCTTGGTGCAGGCCCTCATCTCCTCAAGTCTAGATCACTATAATAGTCAGCTAGTTTGTCTCCCTGACTCATCTCTTTCCACTGCAGTTCATCTTTCATTTAGTTGTCAAAATGATCTTTCTTTAACCTAGATCGGACTATATTATTCCCTTCCTCAATTTAATAAACTCCAGTTGTTTCTTATCTCTTCCAAGCTTAAATAATAAACCCTCTGATTGAAATCCAAAGCCCTTCCTAACTTCTAACCATCCAAATTTCCAATCTTCTTAAATCTTATACCATCTCTTGATTCTATAGAATTGCTCTGTTTGATCACTATGGACAGTATTAGAAGGAATGGGTTTAAGTTGCTAAGAAGATCAGAAGTTTAAGGGAAATGGGGGTGTGTGGGCTTAGTGACAAGAAGAGCTATTTAAAAGAATGGGTAGAATGGATAATGCTTTGAGCTGTAGTAGATTCCTTCTCAGAGTTTTTCAAGGAAAGATTACTCATTTAGTATGTCATACAGAGGATGCTTGTCAAGGTACAAATTGGATTCAGATAACCTTGAGTTTCCCTTCCAATCCTGAGATTCTATGAATATACCCATATGGAAAAGTTGCTAAGGCAACACATTATATGGCTTGATACTGAAATGAATTATTCACATTTAATTTGGCACTTTAAAAAATCTATATCCTCATACATGTGGATAATCTGTTAGCAGATGACAGACTTGAATTGGAAGGAACCAGAGAGGTCAGTTAGTCCAACTCACATCCTAATCGGTATTCATATTTACAACATCCTCAAGAAATATTCGCCTAGCTTCTTAAAAAACTCAGTGATAGGAAATTCAAAATCTTGAGGCAGCATATTTCACCTTTGGCATGTTCCAGTTTTTAGATGTTGAGCCAAACTCTATTATCTATATATCATATTTTCATCAGCAATAATTCTATACCTAATGCTGAGAGGGGAAAGAGTAACTCCTTAGGATAAACTTCCAAATATTTGAAGATAAATACAATGCCATTCATAGATCTTCTATTCTACTGAATAAACATTCATAATTCCTTCAATTTATCCACCTATTATATTTCAAGCCCTATACTGGGTATGCTTTATCTTATCAATGTCTCATCTAGGAAGTGTCTCCCTGACCTGAGTACAACACTACAGATATTATCATTGATAATTACACTGGGGCTATTGAAGTCTTCACTTTACACTACATTTTTGTTAATGTAATCTAAGTTTACATTTTTAAAAAGATCCATACTACATTGCTTCATGGTGAGCTTGTAGTCTACTAGAATCAACAGATCTCTTCCCTTATAAATTCTTTTCTGGTTACACTTTCTCTTTTTTGTACTTCTTGCAGAGTTCCCTGCAGCAGACCTGTTCTTCTCTCTTCCCTATAATTCTACCTTATTGTTTTCCTCCTGAGAAGGGATCCCCGATGGCTCAAAAATCTTCCTTTTATCTCTTTCTCAGGGTGATAAAGAGGATCAGAAAAGACGGATTGGCAAAGACTTCATTAGACTTAGGATCTTAGATTTTGAGTTGGAAGTAATTATTTAATTCATTCCCTGTAATTTATCAAAGGAAATTATGCTTAGAGAAGTTAAATGTTCTTATCCAGCATTACACAGGTAACAAGATCAAGAGTTAGAATTTTAATCCAAGTTCTCAAATTCTTAATATGGTATTCCTGCCCAACTCTGCCTTATACTATTGGACCTGGAAAGGGAAAGGGGTAGAATAAACATGACCTGATCATTCACATCCTCAGATTTTCAGGTTTCTAAATTTGTACCTGAATAATCTGTCAGGAAAATGGTCTATCATATTTCATTAACTATTCTCTGTCTCTCTGTTTCTCTCTGTCTCCATCTGTCTGACTGTCTGTCTCTTTCATTCTCTGTCTGTCTCTGTCTCTATCTCTTCCTTGTCCTTGTCCTCCTTTTCCTCTTCCTTTTCTCTTACTCTTTCTCTCCCTCTCTCTTTTTTTTTCTCTCAAAAAAATAAAATAGTAGACCTGCTGAGGAGAGAGGGTTTCCAATGTATTTCCTTTAAAGAACACTTAGCTGCCATACATGGCTCTTAAATCGACATTCTTTCTGGCTTACTTGAAGGGAACAATCAGATAGACTGTAGGTGGTCTATACTTAGACATTTAAAGCTTTATTCTTAGACAAATACTGCTGGGCTGGTGGAGACTCTGGAAAGCAGGGAGAGCTTCCATGTGTCTCTGTTTATGTGTATATATACTTGTCTGAGGGGAGGGGAAAGGAGCTATTAAGTTTGATCTCTTGAGTCTCTGATTGTGTAATTAGAAATCAATTGAGCAAAACCTAATTTTGAATATATAACCACTTCCGATAACTAGTTTCTACTGAAATGATTTGCCAGGCAATCTTACATTAACACCTAATCTACTTTGAAAATCAGTTTGAAATAGTAAATTGTCCAGGTGATGAAGATGGTCACATAGAGTCCAAAAGAAAACCTTTCAGATTTCACTTCCTAAAACCCGGTATGATAAATGCTAATGTTATTTGCCAAAAAAATTATTTATTTTGAATGTTTATACTCAACAAATAAAAATAGAAAGGATTGAGATTCAAATCCTAGCTTATCTGACCTAAGGGTAAATCATTCCATGTTTTAGTTTGTCTTAAATAAAAATCAGAAGGTTGGAAGTTTGAATGTTTTTGACATCCTATTATTAACATGAGAAAATATCACAGGCCATAGCTTTACATCCTTAACTCTATCCATAAGAAAAAAATTGAAAGAGGAAGTGACTCTACATAGATAGTAATAAGAGGATCTTGAGTTTAATAATATGTCAGATCTTGCCCTGGAGTCTGTATGCAGAGAAGGGCCTAAGGACAGTCCCCATAAATTCAGAGTGATTTGAATAATCACACCAATAAACAGAGTTCTGGGGATGAAGGTGAATTCACATAATTGAGCATTTTTTATCACAGCTTTCTGGTTTCACATCAGATATGTAAAATAGCTTCTTCTTGCCCGTTAAGTACAAAATTGTCAGCAGATATCACCTCAAAATTGCTTAGGGATTCAGTATTTTATACTGTAAAAATAGATTCTGCTTTATGCTGATGAAAACTAAGGTTTTATTTGTCATTATGAAACATAATTTGCATTGCATTGGGGTGTTTTGCTTTTGTCAAAAATGGGATCTAAAGAAAGTCTCATGGAAACTTTTGTTTGCATCTTCTCTTCTTCCTCCCTCTAAAATAACTTGTACCTTTGAGGATTTGAGTTAATCACAGTCCATTTTAAATCTACATTTTCATCAGCTTTTGTTGTGCAACTTTCTACTTTTATTATGTGAAGGCTATAGCATGTTTAATAAAAAAACCCAAAAAAACAAAGTAACTAAAAATGCTCTATACATCTAAGACTTTTCAAGAAGTACTATATTTGAATGTGTCATCCCTAGCATATTCAACTAACTAAATTAAATTATTTCAAACAGTATTTATTTGTTAGGTCTCTATTATGTGCAGAGCATTGCTCTAATTACTAAAAGAGATACAGAAGTTAAAAAAAAAAAACAATCCTTATCTTCAGGGAGCTGACAGTTCACTATGACTAATATGGTAAAAAGCCAAATATCCACAATGCAAACTGGAGAATGAAAGGTCAAAAGACAGGAATTAAAAGCCTTTTGAGCACTAAGGGGGAAAAACACACACACACACACATTTAAGGCTGGTGGTGAGGGATAGGGATGAAGAAATGATTGGATTCTTTTTATTTTTCTAAGCTTATTAGATACTATCTCCATTAATAAAGCCTATATTCTAGACTACCTTGTCTTAGTTTTTTTTCCCTTGTACATAACATTCCATCTTCCATCTCCCTGACTTTAACAATGGAATTCCCTATGCATGGATTTTACTCTCTTTACCTTTACCTCTTGCATCAGTAAATTGTTTCATAGTTCAAGGCAAGTGACAGTTTTTACATAAAACTCTTCTCAGATATTTTCTGTCCTAACTCTAGAAATTATTGTCTAAACTATTGGTAATTATATATATATATATATATATATATATATATATGCCTGTGCTCTTTCCTTCCAAATAGAATCCAAACCGCTCGAGGGCAGAGTTTGCTGCAACCTTATAGTGGACAGTTAATAAATGCTTATTGAATGAATGAATGAATTAAAAAAAAATCAGGACTTTGAATGTAAATTACAATAGAAGATAGGTTCCTCAAGGAAAAAAGATTATGTCTTTCTATTTTTCAGACCTAAGATATTATCTTGCATGTGTTAGGTATCATATAAATATTTTAATAATATGATGATATATATAATATGTAAAATAAGATATAATTATATTATTTAAATATATCATATATATACATGTGTATATTTAACATTTATATTATATTTAAATATATTATATAGACATACACATGAAGAACAAGTAGAAATAGAGACAGACATATAACACTTCCCAAGTTTTGATATAATAAATGCCAAAATAAACTTATACACTTTGCCAGTTTGAAGTATATTCAACAAACAAAATTAGCAAACGTTTTGTTAAGAAATTATGTTGTGTTGGAAAGAACATTGGATTTGGAATCAGAAAACTTGGATTCTGACGCTGGATCTGATATTTTCTATCTGACCTTGACATTGGACACGTCTCTGTTTACACACAGATTTTCTTCAACCTTAATCTAGAATAGGAGAAGCTGCATCCTATAGTCTCCAATGTCTCTTCCATATTTAAAGACTATATATGAGTCTAATTATTTTGGTATTCTGAAATATAAAGTAAATTTGAATCTTTGATTTTGAAAATAAAGAAATCACAAAATGGGAGAAACTGAGAATAGTTATATTAGTTTCTTTAATGTGAATAATTTGTAAACTCATGGGAATATTTGAGGCTATTTCTTCTTTTCTTTTTGTGACTTCATGGGGAAGTGGAAAGGGTACTGGACATGAAATAAAAATGTCTGGATAGCAGCATAGCAGCATGACATAGAAGAAAAAAAATACTAACTTGGACTTAAAAGCTCTGGCTTTGACATTCACTATCTATGCAATGATAGGATCACAATCTTAGCGCTAAAAGAGACCTTCAAATTCTCCTGATTAATCCCTTCATTTCATAGATGAGGGAAATGAGGACAAGAGAGATGAAGTAAATTGTCCAAGCATATAGAAGGAGTAATGACACAATTAATATTCAAACCCAGGTCTTCTGATTTCATGTCATGAGTCCTTACCATTTTAAACACACAAAAAAGAAACCCAATACCTTTAGTAAACGATCATGTAAAACTATTGAAAAAATCATTAGCAAAGATGTTTCATATAGTTACAATGCATATATATAATATGTGAATGCATATACATATGTATATTTAAACATACATGCATATATGTATGCACAAATATATGTTTATATATACATGTTATGACCAGGAACTTTCAGTAAGGCAATTTAAATTCAAGAACTTCAATTTCCTCATTTATAAAAATAATATAGTTTAATCAAATGATGTTTAAAGTTTCTACACATTCCAATATAATTTACAAATACTTGTTAACTCCCTACTATGTGGAAGTCACTGTGCTAGGTATTTAAGACAAATGTTTAAGACATTTAATACATAGACAAGATGGAAAAGAAGCCAGCAGCTCTAACCTTATGTGATATTCATTCTGGACGCTAATGCTTTGCTTGAGTATGACTAAACAATTTGCCCTACCTTCCCCTCCAACAGACTAAAAGTTCTTGAATAGAATTGTTATTTGTGGGGGTTTTTTGTCCTTTTTGTCATTTTATCTAGTCTAGTATGGAGCCTTGTGAATGACAAGTACTTAATATTTGCTTTATGGATTAAAATGGACCTACCATACTGATCATCAATGTCTTCTTTTATAAAAATGAGAATCTTAATACTTGATACTATTTCTCTCAAACATTTTGTGAAGAAAGTTCTTTGCAAACTAAAAAGTGCTCTATAAATGCAAACTATCATTATCATTATCCCCAGCACCTAATTTGATGCGTTGCATATAGTAGGCATCTAATCAATGTCAGTAAAATGTGTTTCCTTTCTCAGAAAGTATTTACTCTATTAAATTATCATTAGTGCTAGTGTAAATCTTTAATTTTCATTCCTATAAATGATGATAATGAAATTTTAATAAGAGAATGGTAGACTTAAATACATACTGTTGAGATTAAATTTTTTGTAGAGTAGCATTTTACTATATTTCACATACCTACTGTGATAACAGAGCCCACTAATGTTGGAGCATTTAATGGTCAAGTGCAGCCTCTTTTAGTTAAGCGTTTACCACGGAGACAGCTGAATAGCTTTGGTTCTCCCATGAGTCTTATAAGGCATATCTTTCCAGGAATCTATGCAGTATAATAAAGATGATCTTGATTTCCTACAGAATATTAAAAGATACATCCTGCTAGGATTTTCTTGTTCAAAGATTTCTACTGTTCTGTGCCTCCATGTAAAAATCACATGATGAGGAAGGAGACTTTTTCTTGTACATCATTAGTCAAGGAAAGTGATGGAGAATAAAGAGAACAGATAAAGACCACATCTATACGATACCAGAATGTCAGAGCAGACAGTTAAGAATTCAGATAACCATCTGAATTTTTTTTCCTTAGCACATTAAATGCTATTATCAAAACACATATTATTGACTGAACTTTTCTGATTTTTTAAATCTGAATAATTTTATGTGCTGAAGCTAGAACTCTGAACAATTTGTGAAGGGTAGGGATGAAGGATCTAATTTTTTTGTGATTTCAAAAATGTTTTAGCTGCTTTCACGGAGTGAGATGAAATAAGATTTTTGCAAATGGTAGTCTTTCTTGAAGCTGGGAGTGATTTTATGAATGAGAGCTGAATTGAGAAGTTTTAGTTCTGTCATTTCCTCACTGATCTCAATATCCTCTTTCATAAAATGAAGATGTTTCATTTCGTAAATTCTGAGATCTCCATTAGCCCTGTGATTCTATGAATCTTTGATCATTTATGACATAGGAAAAGTGGCCCCTCCTGCTGGTTATATTCTCCTCCTTTCCCAATTCCCCCCCAAAAAGATTCACATACTAAGAGTTTATAGAATCTTGGAGTTGGAAGAGATCTCAAATCTAGTCCAAACAATATTTGAAAAAGAATCCCACTAAGATATAATTATTCTTTAAAGCTTCTAAAAAATATTCTACACTATTTCTCAAGGCAGTGTATTCCATTTAAGTCAGCATATCATATAAACACATGCACACACATCCACATCCACACACAAACTCACACCCTTGAGAGCAGATACTAATTTCTGAATCCTTTTTCTTCTCCTTTACTTTCATTTCCTTTCTATTTTTCTTTCTTGTTACTATATCTTTTGTCCCCCTCCTTTTTCTCTTCCCTCTCTTCTCCTCTGTTCTTAGCGCATACTTAGTACACTTAGGCTTAATTAGTGTCTATTTGCTTACAGTCTAATCGTTTGCTCTAATTGTTAGGAATCTCCCCTTCATCCTGTAACATGTAGCCAGCATTTGTCTTTTTGTAACTTCTACCCATTTCTCTTGATTCTCTTAATCCTGAACTTAAGCAGATTGGGTTAGAGCTTTCTTTAATATGATAATCATTCAAATGCTTTAAAGAATTGTTAGGACATTTTCTCCTTTTTACCAGACTGGACATCCTAAGTTTATTCAAATGTTTCTCATATATCATTGTATGGAAGAAATACATGCCATACATAGTCGGTAGAGTACTGGTCCTGAAGCCTGGAGACTCTGACTTCAAACCCAGCCTCAGACACTTCTAGTTGTGTTAACCTGGACAAGTGACAATCCCATTTGATTCAGTTTCTCATGTTTAAAAAAAAAACTGGAAAAGGAAATGTCAATTCACTCCAGTATCTTTGCAACAATATCTCATATAGTGCCAGGAAGAATTGGATTCAACTGAAAATGATTCAATACAACATCATGATCTTGAATCCCTTTACCATACCAATTATTCTCTTCATTTTTTTCAATATCCTTCTTAAGGTGTGGTGTCCAAAACTGAACACAATACTTCGAAAAGATGTAGTTTTACCAGGACAGCATATTAACCACAGATCTATGATTTTCTTAGAAGGTTCTGCAAATCATGCTTTTTAAAATGAAGTCGGAGGTCATGGTTGCTTTTTTGGCTACCATGTCTTAACTATTTATCATAGTAGTTAGGGATTAACATGGAGCTTATAGGCTAGAAAACATTTTATTACTATTATTTCATTTTATTCTCCTCGAATGATAGGAATTTTTATCTTTTTACTGAAGAGAAAACTAAAATTAGAATCCATTCAGGGGATATGTCATATGAAGCTTTGAGACAGTATTGCATAATGAAATTTTCACTGGACTTACAATCTGAGTACCTTTCACTAAATACCAAGTCTGTTATTTACTCTTTGTATAATACTTACTTTAAGGGTACAGAAACCCTTTCATTTAACAGAAGATGAAATTGAGGCACAGGGAGACTTTAGTGACTGGACCAAGGAAACATTGATAGGCAAGTAGATATTGGAAAATAGGTCTGCTGCATTCAGTGCTCTTTTTGCTATTTAGAAGACTGTAAGATCAATGAAATCATTTAGTGGTGAGATTTAATCACACTGTTTATTTTGTTTGGAATTACATTTTGTGGCAGACATAATTGAGATGATGAGAGTGTAACAAATGAAGTTTAGTCAACATCTCTCCATCTTTATTGAGTTATCAAGAAACATTTTTATTTTTTGTAAATAGAAGGTAGAAATGGAAATCACTACTTTTAAATAGAGGAGGCAATGTGGTATACTGGATAGAGTTCTTGGACTTGTCAGTGAGGAATATCAGGTTTCATATTCTATTTCTGACTACAGCTAGCTGTAGGTCATAAGCAAGTTAGTTCACCTCTCCTGAGCCTCAGGCAACTAAGATTTATGTAATAAATAGACAGATTGTATTTTGTAGGGGAAGGGAGTTCCCAAACTGATGTATAACAGATCCATGATGTATTGACTTTTTGATAGAATAAACTGGTATTAACTTTGAAAATAACTATTGTACTCCATTTAGCAGGGGTGGAGGTAGGGAAAATCTATTATTTATACGACCTGCAATTGAGCTCAGATGGTTTGCCCTTTCAAAGAATTCAATTGTTTTTCCCACCTCTGATTGAAAAAACATTTCTATCAGAGTCTTTATATGG
Organism: Antechinus flavipes; assembly: GCF_016432865.1. Lineage (NCBI taxonomy): Eukaryota > Metazoa > Chordata > Mammalia > Dasyuromorphia > Dasyuridae > Antechinus > Antechinus flavipes. The sequence goes on from NC_067399.1 coordinate 70,389,171, forward strand.
GTGTTGGGAGGCCAGGAGTTAACCAGCAGGAACCAGCAGAGGGCATCTGTGTCCTATTTGAGATAGATCAACAGTGAACCATTGGTAAGACCCACTAGTGATGTGCTATAGACAGCAAGTGCAGTACTAGCCCAATGGGGGAGCCATTAAAATGCACCCATATATTTCTGCTTAGGGAAATAGGTATTAAGTTTTTTTTTGGGGGGGGGGGGTTGGGTTGGGAGGAGTACAGAGAACTATCTGGAAGAGAATGAAAGTAAATTTTTAAAACTTTGAGGAAGACCATGAATGAAGCCGATGATCAAAGACTACCTCAAGAATGCCACAGTGCCAGGAAGAAATGACCAAACTGGGTAGGAAAAAAGGAAAGGGAAAAAATGGAACTGCTAAATGGAAGCAAATTGAGGATCACAGTGAAGATAATCAGGATGTATTAGAATGGGTTCCTATAAGATAAGAACAAATATTTTGCTGACTTTTTGACAGTGAATTTTTTAATGCCTTTAACCCATTTCTACCCCAATATAAGTATTGTCCCAAATCTGGCATCTTAAAGAATTCATGGTTCAGGATTCTTACGTCCTGATAGTTCAATAATGAAAGAGAAGTAAATCTAAATAATACTGAAAATAAACTTAATCTAACTTTATATTTTATGGTTATATAAATATACTCTGTGAATTTAAGGGTAGCTCCATCTTTTGAAGGATTCCACAAAATCTTTACTCAAACTGTTGTAATTTTTTTTCAAAAGAAAGCTCAGTAATTGTCTGTTGGAGACAAAGCTTATGAAAAATTTCCACTTGCATTATTTCTTCATAATCACTGCGTGAACAATAGTGCTTATGCCCAAAGCCAAATGTATCTTAATTTAGAATTGATGTGGGTGGGAAAAATAATAAAAGTTTTAAAGTATGTTATCTTTGATAACTAAACTTGAGGGGTCTTGAAATCCTTTGCTTTCCTGGAGACTTACAAAAATCCATGTCTTCAGCTTACAAGCATTAGAAAGGGTGTGGTTAAACTCATGGAGAGTTTCAGATAAATCCAGAGAAAGAATAGTGTCTAATATGCAAATTTCTGTTAGAAATTATGTAGTAGTTACTTTTAGAATTGATGTTATACTTACTGTGATTGTGATCTTCTTGTTGTGACAAACAAATAAAATCAACAACAAAAACAACATCAACAAAACACAATCCAAACCACTGTTTCCACTTTCAGGCTGCCTAGACATGAGAATGGGAAAGTTGAGCAATCATTTAGAGGAATATGCAATGTAAAAAGTCAACTAAAATGAAGTGAATTTATTGAATCCTACTTGCAGCTAGTCAGTGCAGTGGATAGAGAGAGTTCAGGCTGCAGTGTTAAAGATCTGAATTCAAAATTCAGCCTCAGACACTTACTAGATGGACAACTCTGGAAAAGTCACTTAACCTTAATTATTTCATTTGTAATATGAAGACAATAATAGCACCCACCTATAAAGGTTGTGAAGATTCAATGCAATAATAATTTTTAAGCATGTAGCATAGTTCCTGTCACATAGTAAAGACTATATAAAAAATGCTAGCTATTATTATCTAACCTGTTTGGATAAATCAGCTAATATCTTCCATAAGTCTCGGTTTAACTGTGGCTGCACCCATTAAGTGATTAAGACTAATACAATTAATGAGATCCTGCGGAACAGGTACAGAATTCTGATGCTAGAGTCAAAGGTCTTGAGTTCAAATCCTATCTAATGCCTATGTGACCATAAGTCATTTCACTTCCCTATACTTCAGATTCCTTATCTGTTGAATGAAAGGATTAGATTAAATGACCTTTGATGCTTTCCCCAGCTCTAGTTCCATGTTACTTTTAGCAAATTAAAAATTAAATGCTTGCCTAATTTTACCATATTCCTATTGCTTTATCAGGTGCTATGAGAGAATGAAAGGCAGCTAGGTAGCTGGATAGAGTAATAGACCTGAAATCTAGAAAACTCATCTTGATTTTAAATCTGGCTCATTTACTATCTATGTGACTTTAGACAATTCACTTAATCTTGTTTGCCTCAGTTTCCTGAGCTGGAGAAGGAAATGGCAAACCATTCTCAGTATCTTTACCAATAAAATCCCAAATGGGGTCACAAAGAATTGGACACAGTTGAAAACCACCGAACAGAAACAAAAATGAGAAAATGAAGGAATGTATAGTTCTAGTATATTTTGCCTAGTCGTTGTACACTCAGACTGGTTCAGTACTGCATTTCATATTTAGGAAGGGCATTGACAAATTGGAGTGCAAAAAGTAGAGAAAACACTTTGGTGAAAGACTGAGATCATACCATAATAGATCATGCCATTGAAAAAAAAAACCGGATTTATTTAGCCTAGAAAAGGGAAGACATCAGATTTTGGATAGAGAACCTGATATATCTCCCTATGTATTTGAAGGGCATTGTAAAAACATTAAACTCGTTTTGCTTGGCCACAAACAGCAAAACTAGGAGCAAAGTTGCAGAACAGCAGATTTAGTTCAGTATGAAGAAAACCTCATCATTTGAGCTGTCCAAAATAGAATGTAGTGCCTTTAGGGGAGGGAGGAAGTAGTGCACTCACTAAGATTGGAAGCCTTGAAATGGGGATGGGGTGAGTAGTAAGTTATCACTTGTTTAAATGGAATCCATTCTCTACATTCAGTCTTCCATTTCAGCTTTGAGCTCCTATGGCATATATCACACAGTTAGTCCCTGCCTCAAGGAACTTAAAGAAGGTGAGAAAACTTTCAGAATACTATCAGGCTGCATATTATTAATTTTCTAATGGCACTGACTCATAGGTTAACTCAGTACTCTCTGGCCTAGATGCTGGGCAATAGCTTTGCCTTGGGCTCTCTGTATAGGGCTTTTGTTTTCCTAGGGCTATCTTCAATACCAGTGGGACTCACTTTTGGGGAAAAAAAAGAGATTTAAGTATCAAGGGGGAGGCTTGTGAGCTTTGCAGTAAGGTAGAAAACAGAAGAAAATGGGCTTAAGGTTTTGAGTAGTGTGGAATGACAGGCACTTATTGTGGATGTGATGAGATCCATTCTGCCCATTACTTATTAAACTGAAGGGAAATCACAAGACATCCTTTTGAATCAGGCACGTTTCTTTTCACATTTTATATCCATTCATTCTGCTCCCTTCTGAAAGATTTGGAAGGAGGAGGAGAGTGGGGGGAGAGGGGGACATGTCTGTGAAAGCTGTTATGAAGCTGCGTTATCTGTAAACAACTTGTTCCCCCACCTTTTAGCAGCATATTTTCCTTGATTCGCACCAGCTGGTCGTTTCTAATTTTTCCTCAGTGTCTTGGAATAGCTGCTGTTCCTTGAAGCTATTCTCTTAACCTTTGCTGATCATGCCCATGTGCTTGCACTTCCTAAAGACAATGTCAGAACCTCTGTGACTATCTAACCGACTGTGATCTCCCTTGTCTAGTGAAATCATTAAGGCTTAAACATATGGAGGTACCACAGATAATCTTTGGGCAAAATTTATTCAGGTTTACATTTTTTTTTTAATATAACTAGGTTACTTTTAGTAGTAAAAACAAATGAGACAATGGGACACAACCATCAACAGAAATTCCACAGTATTCTTTTGACTTGATGAGAAGAAGACAATGAATTCTCTAAATCAATAGAAGTAAAAGTCAGAAGAAGCCCAATGGACCTCTCCATTATTCACTGTCTCCTGCTTGCTACTGACTTCAGCAGTAACCTCCTAAGAGCACAACACACTCCTTGTTCAAGTGAACAAATCAGCATATCTGTGTGTTCATTCACAATTAAATCCATCTGAAATGGTACATTTCTATCTGATAAGCATTTATTAAGTACCCCTTATAGACATATTACTGAGGTATGCACTGAAGACAATGAAAAATTCACATAAAAAATGTTATGTTCTCCTGAAACTGACAGTGTGGAAAGGAGCTATGACCTATTTGCAATATATATATGTAAAATCATATGTGAGGTACTAATGTCATGGTGAATTGACATTCAAACTCAGAAATCAAGAATTAGCTAGGTTTAAGGCCTTCCTATCATTGTACACAGCAACAGCAAGATTACACAATGATCAATTCTGATGGACATGACTCTTAAACGAGATGATTCAGGCCAGTTCCAAAGATCTTGTAGTGATAAGAGAGAGACTTGTGGGAACTGAAAATGGATCACAACACAGCATTTACACTTTTTTTGTTGTGTTTTGCTTGAATTTTATTTTCTTTCTCATTTTTTTGCCTTTTTTTCTTGTGCAGGAAGATAATTGTATAAATATGTATGCCTATATTGGATTTCATATATATATATATATATATATATATATATTTTTTTTTTTTTTACCATGTTTAACATATATTGGATTAGTTGCCAACTAGGGGAGGGAGTGGGGGAAAAGGAGGGAAATCCTTGCATATGTTTTGAAAATAAACTTCAATTAAAAAAAAAAAAAGACCTTTCTCCTACACATGTTCCCATTACTTTTAACCACTTCTTCATGAGAACATAATTAATCTTTCTCTATTCTCTGACTCATAATATAACCTTTAACCCAGGATCTCAGGAAATTCCTCAATATAAAGACTTAGATGGCTACCATCTGTGTTCCAGCAGCCATTTTGTAATTCTTGGTTTGCATTTTTTTCCTTTTTGTTATGCTGTCAACAAAAACTCTTTCCTACACTCTATTCTTTGTTTAAGTGATAATCAAAGAACACTCCTTATTCTCCCTCCATGCCTCATGCCTCTCTCTACCTACCACAGTAACCTCCAATCCATCCTACACATAGTCATTAAAATGATTTACTAAAAGTGTAGGTCTGATCATACTCCCTTATTCTCCTATACCACGACTTCCCATATTTCTCATTGCTTCAAGGATCAAATATAAAATCTTCTTTTTTTTAACATTTAAAAAACTCCAAATTTTGTCCCCTATCTTTCCAGTATTCGTATATTTTACTCTTCTCCTTGTAAATTGATAACCAGATACTTAAGACTGTTCAACTTTCATCTCTCTGCCTTTGCCTTAACTATTCCCATGTACTTCTCACTCCTTCCTTTTGAAATCCCTATTTTTCTTCAGAATTCATCACAAGTACTATGTTAAGTTGCCTGTCCAGATTCTAACCCCCTCCTACACCTATGTTTTATTCATTTTGTATATATTCCACATAAGCTTGTATGTATACCCATTGTCTCCCACCATGAAAGGAAGCACTGGGATTTTTGTCATTTTTGTCTTTATATTCCCAGATCTTAGCACATATGCTATCAAGATGAATATTATTCATTTTCTGATGGGACTGACTCATAGGTTAACTCAACCCTCTTAACACATAAGAAGAGCTTAATAAATGCTTATTGATTTATCATTCCCAGCTCTTTATGTGGTTTTGTGATTAGAAATTTCCATTTCCTTATATCTTCATATTCATCTCTTTGTATTTCCTGGGAAGCTCACACTGTTTGTGTAGTCTTATTTTTTAAGGGAGTGTCACTGAGGAACCCCCCTACCCCTTTTCCTTTTGGTAGAGGAAACAAAAACAAAAACAAAAATACAAATGCTAAAACTCATCAGCCAATCTTGAGTTTATCTCAGTTTTTCATGAATATAAAAACATTTTTGTCTCAAGCAATTGAAGTTTTCACCCCAGTCATTTCTCATTCTCATTCTCCGTCTACCACTTGAGTGGCACCACCTTTCTTGCCAGTGCTAAAGAGGGCAACTATGGTGTCACCTCATATATTGAAGTTCTTTCCTTTTTCTTATTTACAGAAGGGCTGTGATTTCAGTTTCTTCAGTCTGAGCGTGGCTCTTGTCTAGAGGTTGGTGAGAGATAATTTGGTATTCATGGTAGCAGCTAAGATCTGACAAAGCCCAGAATGATCACAGTGTGGAATTCCAGGTGGAGATTTGGAGATGTGGGGTTGATCTAAAACCTACTGACCAGTCACGAGTTAGTCTGCAGCAGGACAGCAAGCTACTGAATCCCCGAATTATACTTTTTTTTTTGGCAAATGATTAGCTGATTGAAATTCATCTCAATAAATTGACTTTCTTCCCTATTATTAGGCTGCCTGTGATGATATTTGGATCCTTTTTCCTTATTATTAAAAGTGAGTTCTGATTGAAGCAAGGGCTGCTTAAGGTATTCATGACTAAACTTGAAATAAATAGAAAGGATTTGCTGTATTTCGGGGTTATCTTTATGAAAATTTCATTGTTGGACTGAGCCTGCTTTTTCCAGCCTGCATATCAGGAAAATGTGGAACAAAAAAAGAAATGCAGCTCTCAGAGGGAGCTGATTTTTCTTGTGGATTACTACATAATTATAAGAAAACAGTGTTGCATTACCGTGAAATTACTATATATTTTTCTTTGTGTCAAGTTCAACTTGATTGAGTTTGACACTTGTTTAAAATGACATAGTATTAATATACTTACTTCTTATTTCCAAATCATCCTAATTATTTTCCCCCACATCTGTTTCTTGTATTCTTATCTTAGCCTTCTCAAGACTGACTTGCTCTTTAACACACAGAAACCAAAAAAACAGGGAAGGAGACCTCCTGGGGTTGTGCCTGCTGAGTCTTCTTGCCAACAAGTTGCTCCCTAATCAACAGCGCTTATGCAGCATGGTAAAGGAGATTAGGGCTTCCAGAATCCTCTTCCTATAGATTCAGTACTTTATTGGTAAAAAAAAAAAATAACCCATTAGCTAAGCTTTCCTGGCTAAACCCTAAACCATGGGCCTGATGAGAAATAAGTATAAGCATTGAGAACCCAGTTGCGGTCAATAATGAGATCTTTAATGTGCAAATAAATATTAGATAGAGAAAAAGTAGTAATGTGATTTGATCATTCTGTGATTCATTTATGGCCAAATTTATGTTTAGAAATTAAGAGGAAGGAATATAAACTGAGGGAATATCATCCATATTGTATTATCCTAGATATATGATTTCCTTTAGAATATGGAACTCTATAAACAAACTGAGAAGCAGAATATCACAGCTGATTGTACCATTGTGCTTGCTATTAAAGATTATTTGAAAATTGATTTATTAGGAGGCTGATCCTTTGGGCAGAAGGAATGAGTCATTTTAAAAAAATTTATTGCATCAGAAAGACCTTATTTTCATATTGTTAAACCTTTTGCCTCATGGATCACTCAAAGCATTTTCCTTTAGCTTAAATTTGTAGCAGGAAAGGCAGGTCTATTTGCATACCCCATCTTTTTCAGATTATTGTAGGGCTTGGTATTTAGCTTTTTGGTATTAAAGTCAATTACAAATGATTTATTAGCTATTAGGATGGTGCAATATAAATAATAAACTTGAAGGTTATAGATAAATTATGTTTTTAATTGGAATGCTAATAAATTATAATATCATCTTAGGAAATAAGAACTGGATTCCCCAAACAGCAGAGTAAAAGTCACCTAATGAAAATATACCAAATAATAGCATAAATTAAGCTTGGTTGTCAAAAGGAACTCTGCAAAAGAAGAAATGCATTGCCATCCCAAAGATAATTTATTTCAATTTGAATTTATGCATTGCAAACACAAACAGATATGAACCACAATAAATCTGATGATGCTATTTCCAGAAATCTTTTGGCTTCTGATTAGCCAACATTAAGTATTTTTTCTATGTTTTGATATTTGCAAATAGCTCACTGTAGTGAAACATGTTGAAGGTACCACCATTTCTTCATTCAACTATACTTGGAATTCAAAGTTGTCTTTGACTCCACTTCTATTACCTTCATCCTTTCCCCTCTAAAACTAGTTGCTAAGTCCTGTCATTTTCTCCTTTGATATATCATTCACACCCATCTTTTCTACTGTTAAGACCATTGCTCAGTGCTTCACTAACTCTCACCTAGATATTAAGTCTCCTAAATAGCCTCTTTTTTTCTGCTTCTTCCCTTCATAGGTCATTTTCAGCAGATCTGTTCAAGCAAACTTTTCAATGTACAAATTTGCTAACTAGATAAATTATTGCCAAGCTAATCTTCAGAGCAAATAACCTTTCTCCCTATACTTAAGGAAAAACTTTTAGTTTTATATGGATAGTTCACATTCTTTGTAATCATGTTTATCATCATTCTTGTATGTGGATTGTCTGTTGGTAGAACATAAACTCTAGGAAGGCAGGAACCATTTTTTAATTAAAATATTCTCCCTTCCTTAGTGCCAGCCATGATATTATCCATTTAGTCAGTTATTGTTTTATTTCTGTTGATTGGAAGTGAAATATATCATTGCTCTACTCAAAATACTGAATTTTATCTATAGGATTAACATTAAAACCAGTTATTTTAGTATTCAAAGATCTCAATGATACATCTCTTCCTTCAATGTCCATGTTAAGAACCATCTCCTCCATGAAGTTTTATCTGTTCTAACTAAAATATTTTGGTGCTTTTCATATTATTCTTGGCTACAGAGGATATATATATATATATATACACATATACATACACACACACACATATATATTATATATATATATGCATATATATATATATATATGTTTTTTTCCTCCATCTTATTCTATTACACATAATACGTATCTGTTTACATACTAAGTACCTATCCTCCATTTAGCAACTAAACTCATTGAAGAGATTGTGGTTCTTTATTAACATTCATCTTTCCATACTCCTTGCTAAACTTTGAGTCTTCATTTCATAGTAACTTAATAAATATTTGTTGAATAAGTATTAAACATTTTAAAAGTTGAATTAATTTTTTTAATATCATAAGCATTTTCTGATTATATCCACTTCATGAGAGATCTTCTGTAACAAAATAGAGCAATGAATAAAACTAATAATACAGTTTTTTCATCTGAAAGCAGGTTATATTTCATTCATAGTACTTTACACTAATCTCTAATTTTAAAAAAAATTAAGATAAATTTGTTTTTAACTAACTCACAATCATATGCCATTGGAGAAAGGCATTTGTGTAACAAGCATAACCCAGTAAAACATATTCCATCAAAGATTACACATTAACATATTTCTTATTCTGAATCTGAAATTCATCCCCTTTGTCACTGAATAGCATATTTCACTATCAGTCCTCTAGAATCATGAATGGTCATTGAATTGATAATGCTTCTTACAATTTTCAAAGTTGCTATTCTTATAATTTTGTTATTGAATAATTATTCTAGGTCTCTACTTATTTCATTCTTCATTAATTTCTTAAAATCTTCAAATTTGTTCATTTTTATATTATTAGTATTATAATAAATATTGTTCATCTGGTGTTCCTCACTTCACTTTGCATCAGTTCATACGTCTTTCAATATCTTTTTGAAATCATTTATTTCTTAAAACATAGTAACACTTCATTTCATTCATAATACACAATTTAAATTAAATATTTCCTATAATAGATGCCAGGATTTAAAATTTCTTATTTTTCTTCACATGTGAGATTACATTTCTAGTCTCTGTGCTTTTACATTGTTTGTCCGCCATATCCAAAATATTCTCCATAGCCACCCCCATTTCATGAAATTTCTGTTTTCTTTAAAGCTTTTCCGGGTCTCCCTTGAAGCCTTCCCATGTATTCCGACATGTTCCTATGTAAATATATGTTCAGCAATAATGAAAGTTATTTCAGGGCAGAGAAATTTTACTTTTCTCTTTAATCCTTAGTACTTAGCAGAGTGCTTGGCACATAACTGAGCATTTCATAAATGATTGTTGATTGATTGATAGCTCAATAACCTTCTGGTTTTACTACCAGATACTTATTAAATCATTCACCCAAAGATCATTAGCTGTTTGGCAAGTTCTCTATTCCTTTAAGAGGAACTGAGGAACTCCAAATTTGCATAATGTTAATATACACATTAATTAGTGTGTCTGTTCCAGGCCTCTACTTTATTTCCTCACAAAGTTACTCTCCTGCAATCTGGAATTATGCCCAAAAAGTTATCAAATTGTGCATGCCCTTTGATCCAGCAGTGTTTCTATTGGGCTTCTTTCCCAAAGAAATACTAAAGAAGGGAAAGGGACCTGTATGTGCCAAAATGTTTGTGGCAGCCCTGTTTGTAGTGGCTAGAAACTGGAAATTGAATGGATGCCCATCAATTGGAGAATGGCTGGATAAATTGTGGTATATGAATGTTATGGAATATTATTGTTCTGTAAGAAATGACCAGCAGGATGAATACAGAGAGGCTTGGAGAGACTTACTTGAACTGATGCTAAGTGAAATGAGCAGAACCAGGAGATCATTTTACACTTCGACAACAATATTGTATGAGGATGTATTCTGATGGAAGTGGATTTCTTTGTCAAAGACTCAGTTTCAATTGATAAATGATGGACAGAAGTAGCTACACCCAAAGAAAGAACGCTGGGAAATGAATGTGAACTATTTGCATTTTTGTTTTTCTTTCCGAGTTGTTTTTACCTTCTGAATCCAATTCTCCCTGTGCAACAAGAAAACTGCTCGGTTCTGCAAATATATATTGTATCTAGGATATATTGCAACATATCTAACATATATAGGACTGCTTGCCATCTAGGGGAGGGGGTGGAGGGAGGGAGGGGAAAAATCGGAACAGAAGCGAGTGCAAGGGATAATGTAAAAAAATTACCCTGGCATGGATTCTGTCAATATAAAGTTATTATAAAATAAAATAAAATATTAAAAAAAAAAACAAAGTTACTCTCCTGGAATTTTTGTAGTTTTCAGCCTATATCGTATATTTATGTGTTTATGTTCTAATCCTTCTTGCAAACTCAATGGAATTTAAAATGTGTGAAGATAGGGAGAAGTGTTCTTTTTTTTTTTTTTTCATTGTCTAGTAAAGAGCCTTTATACAAAGTAAAATGCTTAATACATATTTGTTTCATTGAATTGACTCTCTGATTTCAATTTCAATTAATTACATATTCTTTTGTAATTTAGTTACAGAGAATATTTATTACATTTCTTTGCCTCATAGATAGAACTTAACAACATTTTACACTTATCATTATTATGGAAAGAATGGAAGGAAAGGAAGGAAGGTAGGAAGGAAGGAAAAAGAAAGGGAAGAAAGAAAAAAGGAAAGAAGAAAGGAAGAAGAGAAGGAAGCAGAAAGAAAAGAAGTACAGAAGAGAAGAAAGAAGAAAAAAAGAGGAAGAAAAGAAGGGGGAAGGAAGAAGGAAGGAAAGAAGGAGGAAAGGAGGAAATTTTTAAAAAAGCAAGGAAGGGAAAGGGAAAAGGAAAGGAGTAAAGAAGGAAGTAAAAAAAAAGGAATGAAGGAAAGGAAAAAAGGAAGGAAAGAAAGAAGGACAGAAGAGATGAAAGGACCTTAGGTCAATTAAACTTTTTTTTGGTGGTTAGTTAGTAAATTCTAACTAACTAAAATTAGCCTGAAAGAGACAATAGTGCAACTTTTAAGTGTATAACCTGTGTGTGTGTGTGTGTGTGTGTATGTGTGTGTGTGTGTGTTTCCTTTTCAAAGAAATCTTATTTTAATTTTACAGCCTATAATTGGAGAACTATATTTGAACCAACATATTGTAGAAAGATTTTTCAGATGTTACTTTTGAAATTCCATTACCTTTCTTGGTATCTTAGAAATGAGTCTATAGGCAATAAAGAGATGCTTTACCTTTTTCTTATCGTATCTCCAAGAGCAGTCGGGTGAGAAAGAGTTTGCAACTGGCATAGTAGTGGATTATGACTTCAAGGACTTCTTTAGAGAGAAAGTGTATAACCTGTATAGTCAACCTTTCAGTGAAATACAGAGAAGACAAAGCAGCCTTGGAATATTTGTGCTTATTACATAAAACATTAGATATCTTGCCTGGGGCAATGGGGAGAGGGAGACAGGAAATGCATATAACAACAGATTTAGCCCAATAGATTCAAAGGATTAAAAAATATATAAACTCCTTTTGACCCACTGAATTTAGTTATTTAAAAACCACTGTATTAAAGCAGAAATACTAATCACAGAATTGCAAAATATTATCACCAGAAGGGACTTTAAAACATGATATTTAAGAGCCTAGAACATAGATCTTTAGACCTGGATGAGGACTTAAAATGTAAAATGTTACTTTTTCAAGGACCTTAGAAATTATGAAGTCAAATTCTCATTTTATAGTGAAGAAATTTAAGAGGAATAATGTGCTAAAGATCAGATTCCAGTGAGCACAGTGATTTATACTTAATAAGTATTCAATAAATATTTATTAAATTGAATTAAACTGAGACTACTTAAACTTAGTTGAATTAAATGCAGGCTTTTCCTTGCCCAGATGTGTTTGTTGTTGGTCCAATCCAATAAGGCATGTAGATGTCATAGACACTGTGTATAGAACACAGGGCCTGAAATCAGGAAAATGAATTCAAATCTGGTCTCAGATACATACTAGCTATATAAAATCCTAGGCAAATTCTTTAATCTCTGTGTGCCACAGTTTCTTATGTGTGAAATGGCAATAATAACATCTACCTTTTATGGTTGTTGTGAGGACTAAATGTGCCAATAATTGTAAAGAATTTAGCATAGTGTCTGACATATAGGACATTCTATATTAATGCTAGCTGTTATTAATATTATTATTAATTAAATATAATTCAGTCCAAAAAGTAATTATTAGGTGATTAAATATGCAAATACTGGGAAGAAGGACAAAATGATATTTAGTTTTGATCTGCAGAAGCTTCTGTTTTAGTGGGGAAAAAACATGTGTACATATATTCATAAATAAAATTTTAAGGATGAAGTAGGTGATGCAATGCATAATAATAAGTTTGGAATCAGGTCAACTCTTTTTCATGAGTTCAAATCCAGCCTCAGATACTTAACTAGCTTTGTGACTCTGGGTAAGTCACTTAATTCCTTTGCCTTAGTTTCTCATCTGTAAAATGAGTTGGAGGAGGAAATGGCAGACTGATTCGGTATCTGTGAAGAAAACCACAAATTGTGTCACAAAGTCAGATACAACTTTAAATGACTGAAAAACAACAAAAATAGCAATAAAAAGTATGGGACTCAGGGAAGAATTCCCAAAGGAGGCAATACATGAGCTGAGACTGGAATGAAATTAGAGGATTTCAGAGGCAAAGTTGAGGAGAGAATAAATTCTATACACACAGACATCCTCTGTAATATACATGAAGGCCAATGCCATGAAATAAGCCTGGGGAAATAAAATTGATCTAAATCATGATTGGCTTTTAGAAGTCAATTGGAGGATTTTCCTTTCCTTTTGCTCCTTTTTTTTTTTTCTATGTTCTTCCTCCTAGAGGCAACAGGAAATCAATGAAGGTTCTAAAGTAGGGAATCAATCAATAAAAATTTATTAAGTGCTTACTGTATACCAATCGCTGTGCTAAGTTTTGTAGGGGAATGGTGTAGATGTACATATATAAATACTTTTTTTGTGTTGTTCTCACTATTGGAGGGAGGAGTTTACTTATGCTTGAAAACTGATCATTATTTAGCCAATTATTAAATTTTTTAAAAGTTCAATGGAGACTAGCTCTGCTACTTACTTTGTATCCTCATCATTGGTATACATGGATCTCAAATTGTTAAGTAACTTGTTCTGGGTTACACAGTTACTAAGGATCTGAGGTTGGCATTAAACTCATGTGTTCTTGACTTCTACCCCATGGACCACTTTAGAGTTTGAATTGTCCTGGAACATCTATAGCTGATGAAAGAAAATTAGAGAAGTTCTAAATCTGACCCTTACTATCTGTGTGACCATATATCATGGTGGGGATGAGGGTGGGAAGGGGGGTCATATTCCTCATCTGTAAAATGAGGGGGGTTGAAGTATAATATAATAATGTAATGGAAAATAATATCAATTTTTTGAATATCTCTAATTCCATCTTCTTGAGTCCTGCTACATATGAAATGAAATTTAATTATTTGTACTTATTAGTATCCTTGAATATTTTCTTTGTTTTATACTCTAAATTTTTTATCTTATCAATGCAAGTATTCCCTACACTAAATCATTTCACACTCCCCTCTATGCCTGCTCATTCTCTATAGTTTTTCTTCCCTTTCCATGTCTAATGCCTAAGACCATTATGTTTTATAATATAGATTAATTACCAGAACTAAAACATGCAAACCATTTAGAAATGCCATAATACTTGGAAATAAAGAACAGTTTTGGAAAAAGCATCTTTACTCTTTCATTACCCCCCAAAGATTGTTTCCTTCAGTGAGACAGAGACAGTATGGGAAAATATATTATCACCAGAAGCTAAACCTGGTAGTGAATAGTTCCAATTTCATGGTATTTTTCTCTGTGAATGAACTCCTACAGTTTAAAAAATGACTGCTAAAAATATGGAGTTCTTGTATATAATAAAATAGGTGCCTTTTGGGATAACTGGGTAATTAATTCATTCCTCATCAGCACGTCTGCAGCTACCCGATGTATTGCATATATCTGTGGCTCATTAGTAATGCGAGAGAGACACTCAATGTTGAAATTATTTTATATACGATTTGGCTGAGATTGTATCTCCATTACTTTATCTCGATTACTTAATGTGAGGTGTTGGAGTTTTCCTGGGCTTCAATGAGACATTTGAAATGCACCAGTTGCCTCTTTTAAACCAATTTAATTCTATTAAATATAATAATATTTAGCACTTATAAGGTATCATCTCCCTTCAAATGGAAACATTAACTGCTGTAATTAATCCTCCTAGCACTCCTCCAGGCTAAAAATACAAATAGAAATAAAGAAAGCAATTAAGAGCAGGTGTACCTTGGTATGAAAAGGAAGTGTGATTAGAGAATCAGCCTCTAACTCAGGCAGGACTCCTGGGTTCAATTTTCTCCAGGACTTTATTTTTATGCCTCAGTTTCTTTAGCACATCATAATCTTAGCTCTTCAGTCTAATTTAACCTTTAAATAGGAGATAAGGATTCATAAATTTATGTTGAGTCTTTTTCTTACATTCTCTGGAACAAATTTAGTATGAAGCTCTATTATAATTTATATAAAGCAGCTTTGAAACTTTAGAGTACTATGCAAATGTCAGCTATGATCAACAAAGGGAAGAGAAACAATAGGTTTTCCTGTGTTCCAAGGGGGCCCTGTATTGTTTGGAGATGGGGTAACAAAAGGAGAGAGGGGCTGGCTTAGAATGTTTTAATAAGAAAGAATTTTGAAAGTCATATAATCATATAATAATACCTTGAAAGTCTCTCCCCTTGCACGCGCGTGCACGCACACACAGACACACACACAGACACACACAGACACACACACACACACACACACACACACACACACGAGAAGAAGTATTTTGAGGCTTAGGATGACTGGACTAAGATAAAATAGATAATTAATTGCAAAGTGTAAAATGATATGCCAGAACTCATGGCTCTAATGCAATACATTTTTCTGTTTAGTCTCACTCTGTGTGTGTCTGGTTCTTGATTATGCTATTCTTGGAGATCTCTACATCTAACATTTTATAAAGTAATAAGTGAGAGCGATTTAGAGATCATAAGGTGCACATAGCTTTGCCTCTCCCATTTAATAGATGAGAAAATAAAGGCCCAAATAGATTTCAAAAACAAATAAAGCTTCTCCAAAAACAAACAGCTAGAAGAGGTTGGGAGAAGATGAATACATTCTACTTGGTTGGGTCAAATTGTCTGAAAGGCATTATTTTCAGTTCTGACTGTCACATAGTAGCTCAAGATAGATTGGAAAAAACTTCAAGAAAAGTCAGTCTTACTGGAAAAGGGTGTTCAGCCCTGCTCTGATAGATTCTGGGAAAGCCGGTAAGAGAATCTTAATCATAGCAAATCAGCAACTAGTACCTGCAGTACTGACTCAGTTGAGAAGCAAATCAGTGTGCAATTTCCAGTCCCAGCTCAGAAGGCAAACTTTGGAAAACTAGGCTGTTTCCTTAAGAAAAAAGGCAAAGCTATTCCCTGTAAACATAAGGGGCCCTTGTGCTCAAAGCCAAGACTCAGAGCTGCACAGGAAGCTTGGGACAGCACTCCCTACACTACAGGAACAAAATTGAATCTTAAAAGTGAAAATAAAAAGGGGGAAAGGAAAGAAAATGAGCAAGAAACAGAAAAGAACCTTGATCATAGAAAGCTATTATGGTGACAGTGAACATCAAAACACAAACTCAGATGAAGACAGAATGTCCACAAAAGAAATCTCAATGAGTGGGAAAAAAAAAATGGTTTCAAGCCCAAAGAAGCTTCTTGGAAATGCTCATAAAAGACTTTAAAAGGCAAACGAGAGAGGCAGAAGAAAAAACAAGAAAGGAAATGAGAGGTATGCATAAGATATTCAAGAACTTAAAGAAAGAAAGGGAAAAAAGTATCTGGAAAATAACTTTTTAAACAGTAGAATTAACCAAATTGAAAAAGAGATACAAAAGCTAACTGAAGAAAATCACACATTAAAAACTAGAACAGAACAAATGGAAGCTAATGATTTTGTGAGACAGCAAGAATCAAACAAATTAAAAAGAATTAAAAAATGGAAGAAAATGTGAATAACTCACTGGAAAAATAGCTGACCTGGAAAATAGGTCCAGAAGAGACAATTTTAAAAAGTATTGGTCTACCTGAAAGCCCATGACCCAAAAAAGAGCCTGAATAGCACTCTACAAGAGATCATTAAGGAAAATTACACCAGTATTCTAGAGACAGAGGAGAAATACTGATTAAAAGAATTCATTGATCACCTCTGGAAAGAGATCCCACAAGGAAAACCCCAAAGAACATTGTTGGGAAACTCCAAAACTATAATCTGGAATAAAAAATACTGCAAGCTGCCAGACACAAACAATTCAAACATCAAAGAGCAACAGTCAGGATTAGCCAGGATCTGAAAGCTTCTATAATAAAGGATAGGAGGGTCTGGAATACTATATTCCTATTTTTTGAAGGCTGCTGAGGTGAAAAAGAGTTAGATTTTGACCCCGAAGAACAGAACTGGCTGATGTGTGAATGTTGTAAAAAATTAAATTTAGTCTTT
Organism: Antechinus flavipes; assembly: GCF_016432865.1. Lineage (NCBI taxonomy): Eukaryota > Metazoa > Chordata > Mammalia > Dasyuromorphia > Dasyuridae > Antechinus > Antechinus flavipes. Next base: position 70,406,227 of record NC_067399.1, read on the forward strand.
TTTTTCCCTCAAAAGAGCTATATATTATTAGTGGAGGCCTAAGAGGTTGAACTATTGAAAAAGTTAAACGATCTTCCTCAGAAGTTCCACCTTCATTGAAAAGATTTAAAACAGAAGTTGAATGACCTCTTTGATATGTTGGGGAGAGAATTTATTTTTAAGTAAGGACTGTACTACCAGACTGCCATTCCAAGAGTAACTTGAACTTGAATTTTCTGATTTTAGGCCCAGTGTCATTTTTAATTTTTAGGCATATCGCCTTTATTACTTTTAATTTAAACTTCTGCTAAGTCTTTTAAATGCTATGTGCTTGTTTTTGTTTTCAGTGGAGTTTTCTTGTGGATATCTTAAAGCTTCATTCTTGTGCTTCACTTAATGAGGACTAGTTTTAAGTTTTTTGGGTAAATTAGAGGATGTGGCTTCCAAGAATAATGCACAATATGATCATTATGTCTTTGGATATATGATGATTACCAAGTCTAGTAGATGATCTTTTTTCAAAAGGGGTAAATATTCATTTATTTGCAAGCAGTGTCATTGAAATGTAATCAACAGTCTTGCTATTTTGAAGAAAGCATAGAAAATAGAAAGAACACTGGCAGAAAAGTCACTACCAAATCAATGCCTTCTAGAATTGGTTAAACTTGCCTGGCCTGCCAGAGAACCTCTATAGTGGATGAGGGCCGGAAACAAATGAAGAAAAAAGCTTCAGAAATAAAAGGCAACATAAAAACGGGAAGTAATTCCCAAATCAAGACCCTTCTAATCATCATATTTAAGGATTTATGTTGGGGAAGGAGCAGAAGCGTTAACAGGATGGGATACAAATACTGGCCATTAAGGAGAAACAATCTTTAAAATTTTCCAAGTGCCCCTCACAGAACCTGACTATAAAATGATGATAGAATAACAGAATTTCAAATTTCAAAGGTCATGAAGTTTAAACTCTACCTGAAATGTTAATTGTGGTTACAAAAGCATACTTTATACACATGTGCATATAAGTATGCATATATATATATATATGCATTATATAACAGAAGTCTAGATTTCAAAGTCTTCTCCAAAGTCATGCAGTTTAAACTCTACTTGAAGCATGAGTCTACTTGCTATGATAGCATGCTTTATAGACAAATATATGTATGTGTATATGTATATACATTAAATTCAAATTTTCTTCTTTAATTAATTTTTCCCCCCAAAAAAGGAAAAAAATCAAAACAATAAATCCTTGTAAGAAATAAATCATGTAATAATAAATGTTGTGGCTGTTCAGTCATTTTGCAGTTATATCCAACTCTTTGGGACCCCATTTGGAGTTTTATTGGCAAAGATACTGAAATAATTTGCCATTTTCTTCTCCAGTTCATACAGACAAGGAAACTAAGGCAAACAGGGTTAAGTGATTTGCCCACTGACACACAGCTAGGAAGTGTATGAAACCAGATTTGAGTTCAGGAAGATGAGTTTTCTTAATTGCTGGAGTGGTACTCTAATCACTGAATAAGCTAGCTGCCCAGTTTATATGACAATTAAAGATTTACAAAGTACTGTGTATTTCTTTCTTTCTTTCTTTTATTATCTCGTTTGCTACAACAGTACTTTGAAGGAGGGTTCTATTATTATCTCCATTTTACAGACGAGGAAACTGATATTAAGAAGTATCATTTAAGATTGTCTCTGAAGAATTACCATGGTTTAATTTAATTAATTAGTCTATTATTTAATGATGCTTAATCACTGTCTCTCAGGCTCATGTTCTTCCTCTGTAAGTTGGAAATGTAACATGAAATAATTATCTCATATCATATAGCAGTTGTGAGGCTCAAATAAGATAATGATACATGATAATGCTTAAAGTGTCATCGGTATATGTGTATTAATATGTTTATATACATATTTCTATATACACATAAACATACATATAAATTATATACATATACATGCACATATATAACATATTGGTAATCTATCACATTGTATATCCACACACTACTATTATTGTTCTTGGTTGATGGTAAACCTCTACTGGAACACTTCTGATAACCAAAAATTCATAATCCTTAATTCTTTTGCTTAATAGACCTAAATACTAAGAAGTTTTATTTATTCTAAACTGAAATCTGCCATTCTCTAACTTTAGTCCACTTAGAACTAGTTTCACTCTTTATCAAAAATCTAATGAGGTTAGAAATCTAACTAAATCAAATATCTTAATCTTGTAGCATCTAATTCATTGCTGTATCATAGAAGGTTACAAGAAGGGAGAAAATACTTTAAAAAGTTATTCTTTCTGTAAAGGAGCAGAAAAACAGAATACTAGGAAAAATTTTGGAGATGCAAAAATAAAATAAATCAATAAAATGCATTCTTATGAGTCATTCTATGTAAGACAGGATATCACATTGTGAGAGGGTTTGGAATCAGTTTATTCCTTATGATGCTCATTGTGGGTCTCTTGAAAGATAATTTTTTTCTTCTTCTAGTGCATGAAACAAGTTAATAAACATAACAGAAAAAAAGATTGATATTAAGAAACCAAAAAAAGCCTTTTGTTCTGGAAAGACTACATTTAGATTCAGGTGACTTACTTAGTTCTCACATATATTGTCTGGAATATATGATTTGAAACTGGAAAAGATCAGATGTTCTTCTAATTTAATTCTTTCAATTTATAGAAGAGAAAACTGAGTCTTAGTGTGGTGAAATGATTCTAATAGTGAATAAATATTGGAGCCAGGATTTAAATTAAGTTCTTCTGCCTCTAAATACATTTCTATTTCCACTATACTTTTCTATACCAATGATTTTTTCTTAAGAACTTTGAACCTCACATTTTCTCTTTGAAAAATGAAAGTCATATAATCATACCCTAACCTTGAGATATCTCTGTTGGACTAGCAGGGTATTCAGAAGATCATGCATTTCCCCCCCACTATGACATCTTTCTCCTCCTGACCCAAGCATTTGGTTTGACTAATTATAGTCCTGGCATGAGAAAGGGATGTGAAGAATGTGGTCTTTAATAGTTCTTTTTTCTTAGATTATTGGCTCATAAACTATCCTACCCCGCGCTCTTAGGGAAAAAAGTTACTTAGATTTTAATATCAAGTTTGCATCTAGAATTTGACCAAAATGCAGAAAGTAAAAAGATACTCACTGACATTATGAATCAGGTAAGGGATTGACAATTTATTCCTATATACAAATTAAATTCTAAACATAAAAGATTTAGAGAACATATTAATAGAACAACTTAAAACAGAATTCACTAACTTTGAAATACGGTTACAATCTGCTAGAAGGATGATATTTTAAAACTCATAAGAACATAAAGCAGTTTTCAGGACTCCTAATTAGGCATTTTATATTTTATAACAGTTATATACCATACAGACAATTCCTGATACATTTCTGCTGATAAAATGGCCACACATGGGTCAACTCTCTTCTCTCTCTCTCTCTCTCTCTCTCTCTCTCTCTCTCTCTCTCTCTCTCTCTCTGTCTCTCTCTTTCTCTCTCTCTCTCTCTCTCTCTCTCTCTCTCTCTCTCTCTTTCTCTCTTTCTCTCTCTTTGTCTCTCTGTGTGTGTGTGTTTGTCTGTCTGTCTTTCTGTCTGTCTGTCTCTCCATTTATCTCTTTCTCTCTTTGGTGGACACCTCTCTAAGAATGTTGGAATAGTTAATGCAGAATTTTTCCTATATTACTTACTCCAATCTAATGAAATCAGGACCTTTCACACTAATTGAATTTTCTTCCAATCTGGATGCCCACATCATAAGAATGATACTATTTCATCTGAGATTGGGGAAGGGTAAATATAAAAGAGGCAAACTGGGTTCATGCTGATACTTGAGATTTGACTCCTGCTGTTTCATATAAAGTCTGAGAAAAATTTATTAAACTATAATTCCCTATATATTATAAAACTATGATATTTCATATTAAAAAAGAATTTGGGGATTAAAACTACCAAAATAACAACTTTCAACATACATATTTCATTTGATTATCCAGATGAATCTGCAGATAGCAAAAGAATTATTTCCATTTCATAATTGATGAAGTTAAGAACAAAAAGGTGAATGGTCATATTTATACATGGCATCATTGATGAATTGGGAAGCAGAGCTTTTCTTTACTCTAGGAGAAAGAGAAGGAAATCTTAGTCTTGGTATAATCCAACAAATTGTTTGTCTCCTATGTCTTAATGGAAAAAAAAATGAAATGGTAAACTTGTTTATTAAAAGAGATTATCTAGTCAATCCCCTCCAATTTATAGAGGAAGAAACTGTGACACAGAGAAGAAGAGTAATATATCTAAGGTTTACATTACTAAGTGGTAGAAGAGGGGTTTCACATTCAAGTCTTTTACCTCTAAATTTAGTTTTCTTTTTTATTAAATCACTAAATATTTTCAGAAAAGACATTCTAGAAACTTGACCCATTGTTAGTCAACCATCTGACTTTCCTCTCAAAAACTAACTACAAGTAATATGTATAACATTTCTTCCATAGATATAGATTAGCTACTTGTCTATTACTTTTAGTCTTTCAAAGATATGTGGAAGGCATTGAGAGCTTATAATTTGATCATGTTTATAGTGCTAGTGTGTGCCAAAAAAAGAATTTAAGCCCATATAATCTTGACTCAGAAATCAAAGATCTATCTGCTCTATTACACTGCATCTCAGAAACTCACATATCATTTTCTTAGTTTTATAAATAAGCAAACTAAAGCTCAAAGAGCTGAGCAGACTTATTCTTGTACCTGTCGTACTTGGAGATCAAATTTTTTGTTCAGCTATGGTCTTTACATGATTGGTAATCATCTATTTCATTGAATATTCATCTTTTCCCCTGAATGATAATATTTAATTTTGCTGGACAATTGATTTTTGTTTGTAATTCAATCTCCATTACCTTATGGAATATCATATTCCATTCCCTCCTACCCTCTAATGTAGAAGATGCTAAGTCTTGAACAATCCTGATTGTAGCTCCTCGATATTTGAATTTTTTCTGGCTTTCATCATAACTATTGATTTCAAAAGGATGTTTGAACCATCTGGCCCAACTTTTATTTTATTTTTATTCGGCTAGAAGATGTTGAATGACTTTTCCAAGTTCATAAATGTAGTAAATCGCAATGCCAAGATCTGAACCTAGATCGGCTCATTCTAGATCCAGTATGTTTCCCATCACAATTAATGTTTATTTAAGGGAATTGAATTAAGAAATAAGAACAGCTGGATTTGTCTTTAATAAGGTTAATAATAGCATTCTAAGATTCTGGTGCAAATATTCTCTATGTCTCACTTCTTTTATATGTAAAGTGGAGGTAACCCTTATGTCATCATATTGACTTATTATAATAATAGAGTCTCTCCAGTGCAGTGGCTCCATATTACCTCCAAAATCAGAAATAAAAATCTCTATTTGGCAGGTAAGGTCCTTCATAACCTGGATCTTTGCTACTTTCCCAGTCTTTTATCACATTATTTCCCTACTTCCAGATACCCTATAGTCCAGTGATACCTATCTTCTTGTTGTGAAAACATTGTTTCCTGACTAAGCATTTTATTGGCTTGCCCATATCTAAAATTTTCTCCCTATATCTCTGCTTCTTTGGCTTTCTTAGTTTCCTTCAAGTCTTGGCTAAAATTCCATCTTTTCCCAGTTGCCTTTACCGAGCTCCTTACTTCCAGTGCTCTGTTGATTGCCCCTAGTTTATCCTATATGTAGTTTTTCTGTATGTCTGTAGCCATTTGTGTGCTGCCTTTCCCAATAGACTGTGAATTTTCTGAGAACATTCCTTTGTACCCCAAACCTTTAGCACAGTGCCTAAAACATGATAGGCCCTTAATAAATGCTTGCTGACTTGCATTGACATGGAAGGGATCATTGTGAAATATAAACAAAATAATGATCATGACAGTACCTCCAACCGCAAGAGAGTTATTCAAATGCAAGTTATTGTTATTTTTTCTTTTGACGATGATAATGCTCATCATTTGGTACATTGCTTGGTACATCATTAGAACTTAAATGCTTCTGGATTATTGTCATTATTATTGCACCCATTTTTAAAAGGTCCATGAACACATATATCTCACCATCTCTTTCAAACTTATAAATGGCTCTAACATTAAAAGTGTTAAGACTTTTTTTTATCACCCCTAACTTTTTTCCCCTTCACTAACCCACCTATTTTTCAATTGTTTCTGCAAATAGGTCAAACTCTTTTGTCAACAGAGGGCAGCATAGAAAGAAGGCAGAGAAAATCTGCCGATATTTCTCAGTATACTTCCCTTGCTTCCTTTGCTACTGAGTAAACTGGTCCAAAGGGTTAGCTGCTGGGTCCTGAACCCTCGCAGCAGGCCTGGAGGCCCAGGGCAATCATTTGGATTGATTGGCCTGGCAACCTGTCTAGCTCCTGGACTGTTCTAAATATTAATTTCAAATTTAGAGCCAACCAGGTGCTCCTGAAAGCGAGTGAGGTACTGTTGGAAACTTCTATTGTGTCCCTCCAGCCCTTTAGGCCATTCTACAAATCACTGCTCCAGGGCACTGAGTGATGCCCTAATTATACCCTTGGGTATCTCCTCATGCTGTCACCACCTAGAGAGCAGTTTTCTCAACTAGCTGGATGGTATCTGTAAAAATACTTTAAGGTCCATGGAGAAAGGAACTACATAATGCAACCTATTACTTTAGTTGTTTTAAAATCGAAACATTTCTTTACCAGGACAGAGTTAGAGCTTATACTTTATTTGGGAGAAATAAAAGTCCACACATTGTCTGAATTCAGATTCTGGCTGAAATTCTCTGAAGATTTAGGAATGTTGCATTTGGAATACTTATTTACTTAGATGGGACTATTATCTGCAGCCAGAACTTCCCAGAGATGATGAGGGCATTTTATCAAGAGAATTATAAGGGGGAGCAGGAAAAAGGTAGGATCCATAAAAGAAAGAACTTCCTTCTTTTTCCATCCTACATTTTATATAGATTGGATTTCTAATGGGATTACTACCCAGTCTAGACCCAGGCTTTTTTCAGGATCTCAGGATTATATCTCTTTCTTGAGATTACCTCACTTGGGTTTTAGAACAATAGTTTTACCTGCTCCAAAGGCAGTGTGTAATAACTGTCAGATAGCTTTCCTTTCCAATAAACTCTTCATTAGACATACACATACCAACATAATATTATTCCCATGTTTTAGATGATGAAACTGAAACTCAGCAAGGTTAAGTGCTGTTTCCAAAGTCATATAATATCTAGTAGGTTAATAATAAAACTGGGACTAAAATCCATGTCTCTTGACACTCCTTGCTTTTTTTTTTTTTTTTTTTTACTACATCTTTATGTTTAAACAGCTCTTATATGTTATTAAATGCTCTTGAATATAATTAAAAAGTATGATTTAAAACCCATTCCTTAATTCAGACTTTAGACTAATTTAGACAGTCCTCACCCCTAATTAGCACAAATTAGTAATGGATTTACTTTTACTATTCATACATATTTGGGCTATTAAGTTTTCCTTCCTTGTTGATCGGAGCTTCACAACACAAGGTTGAGTGAGCAGTCTTTTCTAATTACCACTGTGGTTCCATTATGATTAACTGTTGCCATTCTATTTTGAGGCTTCTATCCCAGGAGTGCATATTATTATTAAATATGGTTATGGTACTCACTTGAGAATGTGTTTTGTAGCTCTGAAACAGCTTCACATTTTTGTTTAATATGTACTCTATGATTTAAGCAAAAACTAAATGGAATTTGAGTAGATGTTATTTTGGGGGAAGAGTACAAAGGCAAGGGAGTTTGTAATAAAAAGATATGTGTGGGATTTTAAAAGGTCATTGAAAGCAAGATTTGGCTGAAAGGATTTTTAGACTTGGAACCAAAATCTATGAGTTCTAATTCCAGATTACTAGACAAGTAACTATGATAAATCTCTTTGAGGGTTATTTTTCTTGTTTGTTACATAAATATGTACTGTATCTCAGTCTCACGTTCATATTTGCATATAATTGCCATTACTAGGAATAATTTTGATTCACTGGGGTCTATTATTCCTTTTGTGGACCTACATAGATCTAATTCCTAGTAATGGCAATTATATGTAAATATGAACATGAAACTGAGATACGGTACATGTTAAATTAACATGGAGGCTCTTAGTGGGGATTGGTTAGAAAAGATCTCATTTGCAAAGTTATACTCTTTCATTTGAGTCAGCTAATTACTGTAGTTAGAGTATTGTAACTGAGGTGGATTTATCAATTTTGCCACTAATACCTTTCTATTACACATGCAAAATAATCTCAGGAATAAAATATGAAAAGAAACAAAGATAATGAATATATTATATGGACCATCACCTATGATCTAATTTAGTATAATGTAGCTCAGGGTGGGGGAAATAACATATTTCTTCTTTTTCTTGAATTTCATTGCTTTCAATTTATTTAACATGCAATTCAGTGTAATATATCTTTTCCCACACACTTTTTTTTGTCTTTCTATTCACAGTGCCTCTGAAATAGGCATTAATAGTTTTATACAAAGTGAATTGCTGTTGTTTTCTATGCAGGTTTCCATTTGTGAATATTATCATATATGATCTCATAGTTAATGTATATATATGTTTGTGTACATATATGAATGCTGCTTCCTTCCCTTATTTCCCTGTGTTATAGGGGAGATAGATATCTACATATTTATGTCCAACATAAGAAGATTAAAAAAAACAAAATAAAAATAAATTATTCTTCCACTACCTAATGACTTTCATCTGTGTTGTGAATACAAAAATCAGCTCCCTAGAAATGAGATATAACAAGAAATAGAATCATAGAATTAGGAAAATGTTACCATAGTGCTAGTCCAAGTTATATATAAACAAATTCAGATGACAGTGCCTGTGTGTTTGTTTGTTGTTTATCTCTATATAATATATAATCTGTCTGTCTATCTATTGACCTGTTTATATAAATATAGATATTTCAAAACCAGAGAAGATAGGTGACTAAAGAATGTTTTGTTTTATATTATTATAAAGAGTAGAAAATATGGACTTTAATTTTTTTGAAGGGAGAAGAGGCAGAATTTGGAAATGGGGAAGAAGTAAAAACATTATGAGAAAACAGATTGCATTTGGTAGGAAGGTACAACAAACAGAGGATTCATCATTAATTTTTATAGAATAATAAGAAAAACAGTGACTGCTATTTCTACAGCATTTTATGAAGTCAGTGTACTTTACTGACAGTGGAGAGAATAGTGGATTTGGAGTCAGGAAACATACAACTTTGAATCCTACCTGTGATTTTATTAATTGTATAAGCGTTAGTAATAAGTTATTTTAGTCTCTGAGTCTTTTTCATCACACACAAAATAGAGAGGTGAGAATAACTATTCTACTTGCCCCTTGGTATTTTAATAAATATCAAATGTGATGATATGGGCATAGGTTTTAATGAATCCAAAGCTATATATATATATATATATATATATATGTGTGTGTGTGTGTAATAAGTCATCATCACTATTACTTTATCTTCCAATTCTCCTCAAAATCTGATGCTGTAGGTAATGTGAGTGGTATCCCCATCTAAAGGGAGAAAGGTGAAGTAACTTTAAAATTGGAGATCTTCAAGTGGAAGTTAGATAGCCACTTCTTGGAATGAAGTTCATGATTTGAGTTCTACATGAACTAGCTGACCTCCTAAGACTTCCGTACAATGTGGTTTATGAGTTTATGACCTACCAATAGAGGAAATTATATGCCGGATCTAGACCCCAAACCTTTTGACTCCAAGTCCAAAAATCATCCAACAATATGGTGCTACCTTAAGAATTCTGAAAGCAAGAATAACTTTCTGTACTTTGGCAGGAATGACCTCAGGTTTAAACTACATTTAAAAAGCATATTGCATAATGCTTTGAAGTAAGTTATGGGTAGTTACTCTCTAATCATAAAATGAATAAATTAATTACTCCCTAACGAGCTTAAATGGAAAAGAAAAGTAATGGAACATTCTTTTCTTTTCCTAATTAAAAATATCCAAAAGCACATCTCTAATAAATGAAAACAATTTTCTCCTTTTTATGAATGACATTTGTGTTGCATTTTAATCCTAACATTTTGGTGAAAAGTTGAATCACAGTTTTTCAATTTCTCAAATATTGTAAAAGTTAATAGCAAGTCATTACATTTGGAACCTATCTTACTCTGCCTTAAAAAAGACAGCTTGTATTCTGACGTGCAATAGCTTTGTTAAGAAGAAAAAGAGCAATGGGGCTTTGTAGCAGGTTAGTCTGGTCTGTATTTCACAGTGTTATCATCTGATAGTCTCACCTGCTGTAATTGTTCACTGTGGCACTTTTCAATTAGTGCAATACACAGTTGTCTTTGGCAAGTGTTTGTGGGGCTGTCATTGCAATTTCCCTCTCACATATATTGTAATTATGTGTGTACCTCAATGTGTGAGACTATAAACATATGCTATATATTTGAATAAAAGTGCTGTCAACACTCTATTTTAGAAATGCATTAATTATGGTTGAATAATAATGTGAATGCTAATACAGTATAATATACTCTACCTGTTGGATATTTACAATACTCAATGCATCTCATTACTTCTTAGAATAAAGAATATTAAAACAATGAACAATTAGCAACTAGATTAGGACTTTACATTAATAGAAATGTCATGAAAACCTGCATGTTCTTAAGATAACTAAGGATCCTTTGTTTAAACATGCTTCCTTGCTAAAATAGTCCAAGATAGTAAAAATAGCAGGTTGAATTTCAGACAGAATTGAGATAAATAAGGTTCCACATGTGAGAAAAAAAGCAGCCATTTAAAGCATTTATTATTCTTTTAAAAACAGAAACTAAAATTCACTTAAGCTGATTATGCTTCTACATCATTCACCTAGACCTTATATAATGATGAGTTTAATGATCTTTAACCTTCACATGCATACAAACTGGTGAAGCTTGATGATTGTATTAGAATGTAATTTTCTCCCCTCAACACTTGTAGGACAGAGAAGTTGTTATTAGAAAGTTAAATCTACTTAGATGTAGGGTTTGGAACAAAACTGCTTCCACTGGCAATTTAACCCCATAAAATGTGAAGTAAATTGTCTGCTAAATCAGATAATACAACATTTGGAACCGTTCTGCAGACTCACAGGTAGGCTGTTTACTACAATATTTCAACATTTGAGATCAAAGCCTATTAATGTCTTTAGAAGCTACTTGGATCAGAGACCTTGAAAATTCACTAAAAGGACAAAGTAGAACCATTTTTTCAAATGTCTTTGAGCATTTTTCTAATATTTAAAAGGTCTGTGAAAACATTTTAATTTAATCTTTAATAAACTTTATTATTCATGTTATTTTTGTATTTCAAGAATCTGTGATTTCAGTGGTTAGTGTCTAACCACTCTAAGTACATACAGCAATTCATTTTAGTTAATCCTCTACTATTTATTAAGTATATACTATATGAGAGACTTTATAAAGTCGTTAAGTACTACAAAGAAAAATAGAAAAAGCCCCTGCTCTCAAGAAATTTTTAGTTTAATAGGGGAGAGAACAGGCAAACAGCTTGTATAAAATTAGACTATGTATAAGATTGGACTATCTGGGGACAGAAAAACTAAAATCAAACAAACAAACAAACAAAAAAACGAAACCAGATATAAAAAGATACACAACAAAAATCATAACTTGTTGACAATATGCTGGACACTGTGATTCATATTTTTCTACAAAGTTATTAAGTATAGATTAGAATAAAGATAACATGACTGGATATAGAGTTAATAAAATAGGTTGCATTAAAAGAAATTATAACTTCATGTGGGAGAATATGGAAGCTATTGTCTTTCTTTACTCTGTCCTAATTGGATCATATCTACAATGCAATGTTCATTTCTAGGCATCCCAGTTTAAGGACATTTACATGCTAGAGGGAACTTCCAAGGAGGACTTCCCAAGATGCAGAAGTTCATGAGGGACAAGGATAAGTTGGAGGAGCTAGGAATATTTAATGCAGAGAAAAAAATAACTTGGCAAAAGTCATGAATGGAAGCACGGTACTTGTCTTCAAATATCTGAAAGACTTTCATGGTGAATAGGGAGAAGCCTTATTCTAGATGACTCCAAAAAACAGACTCAAAAGCAAGGGTGGTAAACAGATAAGTTTAGTTTAGTGAAATGGAAAGTTTTCTAAGAATTGGAACTATCCAAATTGGAATGAGTGGATTTAGGAGATTGTGGGTCCATCCCCTTTATGCCACGTTGCATCTTTTTTTTTTTTAATTAAAGCTTTCTGTTTTGAAAACATATACATGAATAATTTTTCAACACTTTGCATTCCAATTTCCCCCTTTCCTCTCACCCTTTCCCCTAGATGGCAAGTAACCCAATACATGTTAAACATAGTAAAATATATGTTAAATCCAATATATGCATATATAGTTGTACAATTATCTTGCTGCATAAGAAAAATCAGATCAAAAAGAAAAAAAATGAGAAAGAAAATAAAATGCAAGCAAACAACAATAAACAGAGTGAAAATGCTATGTTATGATCCACCCTCAGTTCCCACAGTCCTCTCTCTAGGTTTAGATCATTGGAAATGGCCTGAATCATCTCATTGTTGAAGAGTGTCACATCCCTCAGAATTGATCATCTTATGATTGTTGTTGCTGTGTACTTAGCATCAGGTCATGTAAGTCTCCCCAGACCTCCCTGAAATCATCTTGCTGATAGTGTCTTATCGAACAATAATATTGCATAACCTTCATATATCATAACTTTTTCAGCCATTCTCCAACTGATGGGCATCTACTCAGCTTTCAGTTTCTTGCCACTACAAAAAGGGCTGCCACAGACATTTTTGCATGTGAGTCCTTTTTCTTCCTTTAAGATCCCTTTGGGATATAAGCCCAGTAGAAACACTGTTGGATCAAAGAATATCCACACTTTGATAACCATTTGAGCATGTTCCAAATTGCTCTCCAGAATGGTTGGTTCAGTTCACAACTGCACCAACAATGTATTAGTATCCCAGTTTTCCCACATCCCCCTCCAACATTTGTCATTATCTTTTCCTGTCTTCTTAGCCAATCTGAGAGGTGTATAGTGATACTTCAGAGTTACCTTAATTTCTATTTCTCTGATCAATAATGATTTAGAGCACTTTTTCATATAACCAGAAACGGTTTCAATTTCTTCATCTGAAAATTGTCTGTTCATATCCTTTGACCATTGATCAATTGGAAAATGTCTTGAATTCTTATAAATTTTAGTCAATTCTCTCTGTATTTTAGAAATAAGGCTTTTCTCAGAACCCTTGAATGTTCTTCCCAGTTTATTGCTTCCCTTCTAATCTTGTCTGTTTATTTATACAAAAATTCTTTAACTTAATATAATCCAAATTATTTATTTTGTGTTCATTAAGGAACTCCAATTCTTCTTTGGTCACAAATTCCTTTCTTCTCCACAGATCTGATAGGTAAACTATCCTTCTGATTTGCTTATAATATCACTCTTTATGACAGCTTTTGTAATAGAAACTGATATTTCTCCTCAGCTTTTCCAATCTTTCTCCTCGTTCCTCCAGCAGATCTGAACATTACCCTTAGGAAATCTTGGTTCTGATAGGTAACCTTGTTTTGCGTGGAATTAGGACTCCATGTAATTTTCTAGACATTTCCAAACCATGTTGCCAGTGTTCCCCTCCTATGTCTCCTTTGCATGTCATCTTCCTTCCATAAGAACAATCTTCAAGAGATTATCCTGGAAGGAAAAATCTGTCTTGCTTACTTGTATTTGTTTCCATAGCAGAGTTTAATATCTGGCATATAGTAATGACTTCATTGTGAATATTGCATTATTCACTTGTCTTCTGACATTTTGTTGATTTTTTATAGTAGAGATTTTTTTTTCATATAGTTAAACTAAAGATATTGACTGAGACTGTGAGATCTTTCAAACTTCCAACTTCTGTGATTCTGTGATGTCAACTAACAAGTTAACAATGAGAAGTATCCACATGAATTTAAATTTTCACAGCTTTAAAGAAAGAATTATTCATTAAATTTGGACTGTTGTATAATGATACTGAATGGATTGTAAGGTTTAGTAGTTCTTGCCAAAATATGAATACTTCAGGGAAAAGCTGTGAGGTAAACTTGTTTTCAATACTCAAGAAACAGGTTAGTCAGATGCTGAAGGACATCACATAAAAAATTGTCCCTGTGAGAAATAAAATAGTCTCAGTAACACATATAGACCACTATGACAAAGAGAGACTATGATTGTCAGAGATCATATCAATGATTACATTGATAAAATAGTCTCTGAAATATCAAATAACTATGATAAAATATATGATAGCAATATGAGGTACCCAAAACTTTTAGTACACTTTTAAGCTCTAAAAGCTTAAAACTACAATGATACTTTGTATCACCACATAGAGTATGTGTATGTATATATTGTTTTATGTATACAGATGTGTAAGCATATGTGCACATATTAGAAATATGAAAATATAAGTACATGTTCCAAAATATTCACAAATGACTTGAAATAACATGATGTGAGGGGTATAATGTTGAACTTATTGGAAAGATCTGGCTTAAAATTCCATGATTGTTATTAGCTATGTGATACTGAATAAATAACAATGTCTCTATTCCTCCAGAAATTTCCTAAGAATTTCTCCCTAGTGAAGGGAAAGCAATGTAATGATATGTTTATGAACAGATATATTTTCTTCTTTGGGAGGGGAGAGGTGGTGGTACTGGAAATGGATTATTCATGCTTCAAATCTGATATTGTTCATCACTTATTTCACATGCAAATTAGTAATCATACAATTTTCCTGTCTTAGCAATACTTCCCCATCTTTGTTTTATTTGAGTACTAAGGGTCCAAACTTTATTGATGAGTCTCACTTGGATTCTGTTTGTGATGAACTTAAGAAATAGAGTTAACAAGAGATAAACATAGTGGTCACTGTGCTGTCTTTGAGGGCAAAGGACCCGGATTCAATCTCAGGCCTGACAGTAGTTGACTGCATGACACAGGGAAGCATTTTTCCCTTTTGAAAAGTACAGCATCCTTATCTGCTAAACAAGGGAGTTGGCCTCGGGTTTTAAAACTTTTTTGATTTCAAGACCCTTTTGAGCTCTAAGAAATTATTGAGGAATCTCCCAAAACTTTTATTTATGAATTGTAATCTACTGATATTTGCCATATTAGAAGTTAAAATGTCTTAGTATTATTATGAAAATAGTTTGTGCTTTTTAGATTCTCTAAAAGAATGTCAGGAATTCCCGAGACTATACTTTGAGAACTATTGATCTAAAAGACCTTCAAGGTCTCTAACATCTCTAAATAGAGTTTGCCTTGAGTTTAGGCTATACCCTCAAGATGGGAACTCTTTAAACAGCAAAAGTCCATAGGCATAGATGTGACAAGAAATAACCATTTTAGCAATTTGTAGTTATGCAAGCTTTGAAAGTATGCAAAAACTCTATACTTATAACAGTCTTTGACCCATAGAGTATAATTACAATTTTCTCCACTTCACAAGTCAGTGAATTGAGTCACACAGATTAACAGATTTAATCAAGACCACAAAAATGGTAATCCTCAAAGTGAGGAATAAAACCCCATCTTCCTGCCTCCAAGTACCTTGTCTCCACAAAAGCTCACTATGTTCCTCACTTAAGAATAAATTCAAGTTTTATGTTAGAGAGATTTTGGAGGAAAATCATGTACTACATTAGATCAAATGTACTATCAGCCATCCATCTGTACCCCTAACTATCAAGAAGAGATTGTAAGACTATATAGAAATTAACATAAAGTCAGTTGGTCAACAAGCATTTTTAAATCACCATCTATATATTTGGCATATGCTAAGTGTGCCTGGGGATACAAAAGAAAATTCAAAGTAGATCCTGCCTTCAAGGACCTCTCATGTTCTAATGGAAGATAAAAAATGTAAATAACTACATCCTTGCAAGACTAAATTTATGTGTGTGTATAAATATAATATATCTATAATAAATACATGGATAGTATATGTAATGCATATATAGGTATGTATATGTATATGTCTGTGCATGCATACATATGTATATTTTTATTCATACATATGTGTGTGTATATGTGTAAATTTTTATTGAGGGGGGCAATTGGAGTTAAGTGACTTGCCCAGAATTGCATAACTATTGAATGTTAAATGTCTGAGGCCAAATTTGAACTCAGGTCCTTCTGACTTTAGGAATGGAGCTCTATCCACTATGCCATCTGGATGCCCTCATCACAAACAAATTAGACAAGAACTATTATTATCTCCATTTTTACAGATAAGAAAACTGAATCGAATCCTTGTCCAAACTCATGAAGTTAAGAAGTGTCTGAGGCAGGATTCAAACTATCTGAACTACCTTGATGCTTTCGAATAGGCTTCATATCCTCTTTCTAACAGATCTGAAATGGGAAAAAAAGAATATTATCACATCATCTTGTCACTACTCATTGACTAATATTTTCTCATCTCAAAGGTCACCTTGTCTTTGAAAGTCATCTTATAAGCGCAGTGACTAAATTTTACCAGCACAGGAGTTGGGTGGTCAGCTTTCAGACACCAGAAGCATCCCTTATCTCTTATCCTCTATGAACCCCCCAAAAGGACACATAATGATATTCATAGTATCTAATTCACAGAGCTGTTATGAAGAAAATATTTTGAACCTAGGACTCTTGTCCTAGTATGTAGTAGAGATGAGATGTTCACCTTAGCTTGCTAGAGAACAGACCTCCATGCCACTTTTTAAATGTCTCTATTCTGTATTTTCTTCTCTTAGAAAATTATATTCATTTTTTCCTACACTAGGAAATTTGGACTCTGTTCTTGGGTTCCATAGCTTTGATAACTTCATGCTGCCACACTCATCTCATTGTACTACCTTTTAGAACCTTTCCATATGTTTTCTTTCTTTTTTCTCCTATCATTGGAATAAAAATACTGTAAACCCAAGCTTTCTTAGATTTGTATCCCTCATATTTATCATTATACCTGACATAGTTAGGTCTCAATAAATTTTCTTTCTCTGTGTCTTGATCAGTATCTGTATAACTTGAAGTGTTATTAAAAATATGAATTCTTCAAATGAACTCTAATTTCCAAATAAAAATTGGACCAAAATTACAAAGGATTTGTTTTATTTCTTAATTTTCAAAGATAATAATAATGATGATGACGATGATTAATTTTCATTTATATTCAATCTCATTAATATTTCTTAAGCACTTGTTACAGGAATACTGTGCTAGGAGTTAGGGGATGTACTCAGATTAAATCAGAGTTGTCTCTGTTCTCTTGATGTTTGCAACCGGGGTATGGAATGGTTTATAGCATAAATCTATATAAACACAATTGCAAAGGAGAAATTGATAGGTCTGTAAAGAGTTCCGTAAGATAGGTCCATAAATGAAGATCTCTGGAAGTGCAAAGACAGAAATAGTGTATTTCCTTCCCTGTATTATATCTAGCTGGCCCCATACCCAGCTATGTTCTCTTTTATCTCAGTCATTTTCTGACCTGTAGTTCTGCTATCTTTTCCCACTCCACACCCCATCTACTTCTTGTTTAGATAACAGTAATCAAACCAACACTAGAATTGCTTCTAGAAAAGACATGCCAATTTACTTCCCTATTATTTCACTAAATGTCCCCGTGGTTTCCCAGACCAAAAAGAAAGCCTTCCCTGATCACCACTCCCTTATGAGGTGTCCCTGCTATTAGAATAGAAGCATATTATCCACAAGTTTACAGAGAGATGATCCTCTTAATTTACACACACACACATACACACACACACACACGCACACACACACAGATAGATAGAAACATATCTGTATTTACATACATATGAATTTTTGGACATGGCCATAAACAGATTTGTTTCTTTTTCTTATGACCATTTTCTCCCCTTACCTTTTATTTTAAAAATGGTGTAGATTATGTAAGGCAGGGTTGAGAAGGTCAGTTAGCAATAGTGAAGCAAATATATATATATAATTAATTTTTTTCTTTTAAATGCACAAAAAAAAATACAATGATGTTTAGAAAGAGACAGGTAGGATAATTTTAGAAGTAACATGGAATTTAATACTTTTTTTTTTAAGGAAGAAAGAAGCATTATGAAATTGAAAGACTAACAGTTAAGTATACAATTACTCGTTTTGCTGTAAATATGCAAATACTTTTGCATTCCCTTTTTTTGGGGGGAGGTAGTCAAGTCCAAATTGTTTTTAAAAAATCCTGTGCACATTATCTATCTTACTTTGCTTATTGCATATCTAGACCTCAACACAATGACTAACATACAAATATTTTCTTTAAAAATGTTTTTATTTACTAATTTCAAACTAAAAAAAGGAAAAGGGAAGACCTCATAGTGGTTGCGGTGTTCATATTGGATCTTAATTGACATCAGTTGAGAAGGAAAGATGAGTTACTCAAGGCATTGAGATAGATTTAAGAAAATCATGGACACAGGAAAGTATGGAATTTGAACAAGAAGATTATGCATATTCTTATCTGTCTCGAAGATAGGGAGTACACAGTTTGAAAAGTAGGCTGGAACCAGATGACATAGTCTAGATTGCCAAACTGAAGAATTTGAACTTTATAAACTAGGTAAAAGACAGCTAAAAGTATGGATGCAGAAGAAACTCATGGCAACACATTTTCTAACCATAGCTATCTCTTGGGATGCTTTCTGTCTGGGCCCTCTTTTCTATGCCTATACTACTGCACTGTTTCCTATTGGTTTCTTATTGCCTACAGAATGAAAATTAAAATCCTCTGTCTGGTATTCAAAGCCCTTCATACTGTCGCCTACATCTATCTTTACAGTCTTCTTACATCTTACTCTCCAACACATACTCTGCTCTTTGATCCATTCAGTGATACTGGACTCCTAGCTATTCCACAAACAAGAAGCTTTATCTTTCAACTTCAGTAATTTTCTTTTTCTAGATCCCTTCCTTCTCTCTTTTGACTATTGACCTCTTTGACTTCTTTTAAATCTCAATTAAATTCTCACCAGGAAGCCTTCTCCCAATCCCTCTTCCATCTAGCATTTTCCCTCTTTTAATTATTTCCTATTTATTTTCTCTAAATATTGTTTGTATATGTGTTTTTCCATGTTTACTTCCCTATTAAATTATAAGTTCCATGAGGTCAGGAATTGTTCTTTACTTCTTTTCCTTCTTTAAGTAACAGTACTTGGAACATAGTAAGCATTTATTGATTAACCAATTAATCAATTGAAACAGTACAGGTCCTTGAGAAGCTTACTTTCTAATGATATGAGAGAAAGTCTGTCATTAATGACATTCTGTAAGACACCATCTTCTGTTCTGCAGTACTTATGTAGGTTATCTGAATCAAACTAATTCTGTTTATAAACTAATTGCCATTAGCAAATAAGAATTTTATCTTTTTTTTTTTTTTTTTACTCTTATCAGGACTGTAGTTAACTAAGTCCTTTTGAAATATAAAGAACATGGAGAAAGCTTTCTCTAATCATTTTTTTTTTCCTCCCTTTTCCACAGTGCTACTGAACACCCTGCTGCTCATTGCCCTTTGGAATATGTGCTGAACATATTTCCTTATCTGTTTAAAATACATTTCGTTTTGCTCACATTTTGTTCCTGTTCTTTATCAGCCACATAAATGTGCTCACATTGGGTGCCAACAAATTGTGCACTTATGTTATACATATGTGGGCGTTGTAGTACCACTTGCTCAGTATTCTGGACTGCATACAGTGGCATTTTATAAATGCTTGCCAGATTTAATTCATTCATTGCACCTGGATAGATTACCCTAAGAATATGTCTTTAATTGGGATATTTTGTTATCATCTGCACAGTGGAATAAGATGAATTATTTTCTCATGATTATTATGATTCAGCCTCTACTCCTTTTAATAAAACAAAAAGCAAAAACTAGCTCTTAATCCTAGAATAGTAAACAGTAAAGGCGGGGACCAAATGGCATTGTTTTAGACTCAGGAAAAATGCAGTATTGTTATAAATCACTTCAATATATCATAATTTTATTTTATGAGTTTTATATTTGGTATATGCTCCTTTTAGCTTCACACTTATAAACTTTCCTAGTTCACTCAAGCATCCAATCTTCAATAAATGTGTACTCTCTTCAAATTATTTCCTACAGTGTCCATTCTACAGTGTGCATCAACAAATGTATTTCCCCCTTGAGTTTATTTCCTGAAGTGTGTTTCAGTGAATGTGTTCCTCCTTTTCAGCAGTTCACCTTGAACCACTGCTAAAGATATATTTCAGTGTGGTAGGGCTGCTAGAACCCCTAACTAACTTGTTTAATCCTCTGAGCCAAAAACTACAACAAAATAGTAGGAAGGAATCTGAGCCACTAGAGTGGCATATATTTTCTTACTCTATCAGAAAAAGAACTTGATAAATACTGATTTTTTTTCTTTATTCAGTATGTTATTCTGGTCCATGTTAAATTGTCATATTTTGTGTGTGTGTGTGAATGTGTGTGTGTAGTATGTATGTATATATGTGTTTGTCTTTCAAACTTTTAACTTGATATTCCAAATTCAGAATAAATATATTTATTTTCCTATTTTGGGATTTTCATTTTATGAATGAATATTATTTAGAAACACCTGAAAGAAATTTGGCCAGTACATGATGACAATTTTGTCTCTGGTCATTCATAGAACCAAAAAAAATAAGAGAGAGGGAAAAAATAGATTAGAAATTCTATATGTCCATTGTCCAGTAGTTGAGAGAGAACATAGTTTGCTAAGAACTTAGCAGTTTTTATACCAAACAAAACCATAAATTGTACTCATATTTAATGTACAATCACCATCTAATAACCAATGAGATGATATGTAATTGAAGGAATTAAACTTCATTTATATTGACATTCTCACTGTAATCCATGAGAGACATGCTGAATTTACATTTGAATGAGTGGGCAGATCACAGGTTCTCCTTAGAAAAGAATCTAAAGGAGTTGGTTTCATCATTTGGATGACGGCAAGAAAAAATACATTTTCATAACATATTTGAATCTTTTATAATATGCAATATTACATACAACAACAATAATAATAACAATTACAATAAGGTCATATCGGTAGCCTTTAATAGTAATGCACTGTCAGAAGAGTTAAGACCTATGTCCACAATTCATCTCTAGTGCTTACTATTGTTATGTGTTTCAACATGGCACTGAACTTTCCTGGATTTCAGTTTCTTCATCATGAAAATGGCAGAGTTCAACACTTGATGGACTCTGAAGCTTCTTCCTGCTCTTAGTTTTTGATCCTATGAAAATAGACATCTAAGAATTGATCATTTAATTTTAAAAGTCAATATAGTAACCAATATTCATTACAAAAGCTGGAAAAAATGAAAATAATTCTACTAATTATTTGACAAGATCTTCTAATACAAGTCAATACATGCCTTGATATTACTGAGGTGGTTACTTGGAAGGATGGCAGAAATTATGTTGGAAAATATGATTCTGTATCAAGAAATGAAATTCGTCAAAAGTTGGCAAACTATCCACAAATGTCATGGTTTTAATCTCTACATGATTTCTTCAAAGAAAGGAAGAAGGCTTTTTGACAAGGGAGCACCAAATAACATCACCAAAAACTAACAATGATGTGTGAAACAGACTAGTTATTATTGTGGGAATAGTTTCAGAATTAGTTATGTGTGCAGACAGATCATTGACTGTTTAGAAAAAAAGATCTGTTTAGAACAAAGATCAAAATAAATGACAATTTAGAAGGAACAATAAAAATAATAAGAAGAAATCAGATATGATTATAGCAGGTCTTACTGAAGACATCAGAATAGGATTGTTTCATTTTTGTTTTTGGAATCCCCCCTTTCTAACATAGAACCTATGTACCATTTAGAAAATCTACCCACTACAAAAAATAGGAAGTAAACAAAAATTAAGACACTAAATGTTACTATTTTTAAGGAGAAATTTAACTGAAGCAGAATAGTTAAAATAATGATGTTTAAAAACCTTGGAAATTGCCTCAAATCAACAAACACTTGATTTCATTGGATAAGTGGAGAAACCCTACAGACAAGGATAAAAGTGACTTAGTTTATGAGCTCATATTAAAAATATTATAAAGGCCTATGACTAAAGATTATAAAATGTAGATCATAATAAAAGAACAAAGCAGAGTAAATAGTGAAATAAGCCTTGAGAAATCAACATTTCTATAACAATTTTCCATTGTGAAATTATCTTCTTATAAGAACCTTAGAAGATGGGTGGCAAGAGAGATTTTATCCCATTTTACAGAGCAGAAAACTAAAACTCAGGGAAATGATTTGCCCATGATAACAGAGTTAGCAAGTAGAAGAACCAGGATTGAAATTCAAGTTACTCCTGATTTTAGTCCCAGTGCTTTTTCTGGTACATCACATCCAGAACATTGCTGAATTCTCTCCTAACAATGACTCTTTGGGATTCTGTGAATAGTTAGTTAATACTTATTTTAAGCAAGTAAAGCTGATTTAGGTTGTGTTAATCACTGCTAAACTCTGTTACCTTTCATAATGATCCTGATTCTGTACTGCCTGAGGCCTTTCATAGTAGATATTTAAGCATTTAGAGGCATTAAAATAATGTCATTGAGAATGGGGAATAGAAAGCTATACATTTGTGTGCTTTATTAAGAGTTGGACCTCTGCTGTTTGAAGGGTGTCCTATGTACCTCCATTGTGTGTTGGAAGGAGGTGGGAGTCCCTTTTATCCTTGTCAATCCAAGTCTGGACAGGTATAGTCAAATTCAGCTCATTTTTACCATCATGGTTGGTAGTAAATTGAGCACTTAGGGAGGCCCATTAAACACTTCAGGCCATTAGGGTGCCATTTGGTATATCACGGCTGCAGTACATTAAACTCTGTTCTCAGGATTCCTTTATGGCTTTGTGCAAAGGAGAAACAGGTGGCAGAAAGAAACGGTGAGTGCTTTTTTTGGAATAGTCCAAGTATATGTCTATAACACGGCCATGACTAGAGAGATTTGTGACATGCTTCCTCCATTTGAATGCAGTAACTCATATAGATTGCCAGCAGAGGCCCAGCTAGTATACTTATTAGACCCCAGGGGGAATCTCCAGAATGGTAAACAAAAGTTTCTCATCACATGCTTAAGCAAAGGGGAGAATCCAAAAAAATTATTGGGTGACTCTAGAGCTATAACTGTATTTCTATTAGAGAGGGATGGCAGAATAAGGAAGCAGAGGAGAAGAAACCTACATAAAATATGTCCTTGGGCATGATCATGATTGATGGCATAAAACAACCAGTACAGACAAAT
The DNA here is from genome assembly GCF_016432865.1 of Antechinus flavipes. Lineage (NCBI taxonomy): Eukaryota > Metazoa > Chordata > Mammalia > Dasyuromorphia > Dasyuridae > Antechinus > Antechinus flavipes. The sequence continues at coordinate 70,429,710 of NC_067399.1, forward strand.
TCGGTCAGGAGAGTGGGAGTTAAAACCTCAAAGATGACTCAGACTTTGAGACACAAATACCAAGAGAAGGAAATATCCCTAGACACTCTAAGAGACCCGATGGTGAAGACCAACTTGGAGAGCAGATGTACTAGTGGTAGGACTGCACAACATAGAAAGCAGATTATCTGGTTGCTTCTAATTTAAGGTAATGAGAATTAACAACAAGGTACTATCCTCATTTCTTTTAAGTCTCTGTTGTAAAGCCCCACATTCCCTAATGACATATTTGGGTAAATTGGGAATGAATTTTAAATATTGATTTAAAAAATTTTTTAAAAAAATAACATTACCTTTATTACCTTTATTCCCAAAGATATTCCCTCTCTCTTACCTAGAGGGTTAATTACCCTTTATAACAAAGAAGGAGGAAGAGAAGAAAGAAACCAAAATTCAGTAAAACTAATCAATCTATCAGAAAAATCTTACAATATATGAAATGTCCATTCATAGACTACCACCTGTGCAAAGCAGAAAGCAAGATATATTTTCACACTTCTTTCAGGACCACTTTCAGTATCATTATAATAATTCAGAACCAAGTTTTTTGTTGGTGCTATTATTGTTTATTCCATTTTCTTTTCCATTTAAATCATTGTGTTTAATTTTGTTTTCTTCCTTACTTCACTCTGCACCATATAAGGAAATTTATAATGTTTTCCATTCTTCTCACAATTCTCTTTATTCATTATTTCCTACAAGTTATTACATTTATAATAATAATGATAACTAGGATTTAGCTAACACTTAAAAGTTTGCAAAGCACTTTACATGTGATTGAAGGTGATTTTCACAACTACTTTGTAAAGTTGGTTCTTTTATTATCTCAAGTCTAAAGATGAAACTGAGGCTAAGAAAGTTTCAGGGAATTTTCAGGGTCATTCAGCAAGTAGGTATCAAAATGAAATTTTAAAATTAGGTCAAGTCCAGTGCTCAGGTGTCAAAATTTGTTTAACTGCTCCCAAATTGGCTATCATTTACTTTGTTTCCTATTATCTATTACTAAATAAAATATGCTGCTATAATATTTGGGCATATAGGGGCCATTTATTTTTGTCTCAGTTTTCCTTGTGGTATTCTCTTAGCAGTGAGATGCCTGTCTCAAAAACTATGAAAAATTTAAGCATTTCCCTATCTCTCTGAACACTGAACCATCATTGTCTGCCTTTACAAAGTTGAGACATTAATTCTCCATTTGAGTTTTTCGGTTTGAGGGTTAACTTTTTCCACTGGGCGTTATTCCCTTTTTTCAATATTTTATCTTTCATTATCTAATTTCATTTGTGTAGCTCCCCTAAATTAAACACACCAGATTCTTAAGAGTTGCTTATAGGCATTTAAAGTTCTGATATTGATTTTCTCTTCTATATTGCTCGCTGAATGCTGGATTTTGAATCAAGAGAACCATGTTCAATCCTAGACTCTACCATTTATTGGTTTCATGAATTTCTAAAAGCCATTCAAACACTCTTCACTTTAGTTTCCTCATCTTTCCATGGAGATAACAATCTCAAGAGAAATTTTTTTAAGCTTTTCAGCAGAAGAGCATTTAGCATAGTGAAAAGAGCATAGCAATAAAAGTTAAAAACATGTGTATTCAAATCTTGCTAATGAAAGAGACTAAGTCCCATGGAATCTTTAACAAATTCTTTCAATCTCCCTGGATCTTATTTATTTATTTATTTTTGCTGAGGCCATTGGGGTTAAGTGACGTGCCCAGGGTCACATAGCCAGGAAGTGTTAAATGTCTGAGACCAAATTTGAACTCGGATCCTTCTCACTTCAGGGCTGGTGCTCTATCCACTGTGCCACCTAGCTTCCCCTGGATCTTATTTTCTTTACTTGTAAAATGTAGATAAGGATACAAACCTCAAAGATGCAACAAGATAACATATAGAGAGACAGGTGGTTCGCAAACCTTAAATTTTGATAATGATATCTGCTATATTATTAAATGTTTAAGAAATGTTACCTCTTATTTTTTTAAAGTAATAATAGTGACAAAGAATCTTAATGCTATGAATAGTCAAGCTTAGAGTGAGGAATGCCAAAGTTCAAGTTCTTGTCCAGAAAGGCTATTTGGCCATGTAGAACTTAATGAATTTCTTATCATGATGATGATAATAATAATAAAAATAAGAACCACTCTATACAATGTTTTTTTTTTTTTTAAATACAATGTTATTTTTAAAAGTTCCTCCTTTTCATTCCATATAAAATATATAAATTCAATTCTTGGGGTATATATGATAATGGAATTCACTCCTGATACTCCAAGTTAATTTACAAATTTTAAATATTTGAAATGCAGGGGTACTGTCTACCCAAGGAATCAATGAATTTGCATCCTAAGGTGAAGGTGGGAGGACTGCATAATTTAGAATTGAGAAAACCTAGAAAAATGGAGAAGCAAAGTAAAAGAAGCAACAGCTGGTTTGTATATAGTGGGAAGTGTTGGAGTATCTAGAGGTAGGGCCTTGGGTGCTTAGTCAAGATTACAAAATTCAAATATAATCTTTTCTTTTTATAAAGAAACTAGATGATCAAACATTAAGCCATTTATAATATCATCAATATGAATGTACAAATTTTAAAGAATTCTTTACTTGTACTCAGATATAAAACATAGTAAATAACATAGTAAATAATAGAAATGGGCCTGAAGTCAGGAAGACTCCTATTCTTGAGTTCAAATTTGTCCTCAGACACTTATTAACAGTGTGAACCTAGCTAAGTCACTTATCCCTGTTTGCCTCAGTTTCTTTATCTGTAAAATGAACTGGAGAAGGAAACTGCAAACCACTCCAATATCTTGGGCAAAAACAAACAAACAAAAACTCCCAATTAGGTCAGAAACGAATTAACCAAAAACAACTTACTTTCATTATGCTCTTTGAGCCTAACAACAATCCTGTGAGGTATAAATTGTAGATATTATTGTTTCTATTTTCTGGATGAGAACATTGAAGCTTAAAGGAGTTAAATGAATGACATACAATCACTTCACCAGAAACTATCAGGAGCAGATCAGTAGGCTGCCGTTTGGTGTCTTGCATTGAATTTATACTCTATTTGCATCCACTATTGCATGCACTATCCCACACTACCTTTATTTACTTCATTTTTAATTTATGGAATAAAAGAAGTGTTGGATCTTTATAAACTGCTAACTCATTAGAAGTATAAAGAAGTATATAAATGAAATTGAAACTTTTGTAAACTGTCTTCAAGATGCTTTCAAGTTTCATATTTTTATAACATCAATTTATTATTTGGGGGGGCATTATTTTCAAGTTTTATTTCAAAATTATCTCTCCTGACTCCTTCTTAAATTGCCAAAAAGGCAAATAACAATTATTTCAATTATTAAATGGTCAAGGATTATGAATGGATAACTTTTAGAAGAAAAAGTTAAAACCATCTATAGTCATATAAAAATGTTCTAAATCACTATTGATTAGATAAAGTTCAAAGTAGAACAATTCTGAGGTACCACTTCATACCTCTCTAGCCAAGGTGACAGGAAAAAATCACAGCAAATGTTGAAGGGAATGTGGGAAAACAAACACATTGCTGGAGGAGTTATATACTGATCCAATTACTCTGGAGAACAATTAGGAACTATGTCCAAAAAAGGGGGCTATCAAGCTGCATACCTGTCATGTAGCAGTACTGGGTCTATATCCAAAAGAATCATCAAAGAGGGAAGAGGACCCACATGTATAAAACTGTATCAGTTATTTTTGTGGTGTCAAAGAACTGGAAAATGAATCTATGTCCATCAATTAGGGAATGACTAAATAAATTATGATATGTGAAAATAATGAGATATTATTATTCTATGAAAAATAACTAAGAAACTAGTTTTAGAAAGGCCTAGAAAAATTTATATGAAGTAATGCAATGAATGAAGCAAACAGTATCAGGAAGACATTGTACACAGCAACAGTAGAATTGTGTTATGATTCACTATGATAGACTTAGTTCTTCTCAATGGTTTAAGTGATCTGAGGCAATCTCAATAAACTTTGAATGGAAAATTCCAGCCGCATACAGAAACCTATGGAGACTGAAGGTAGATCAATACATACCATGTTCATTTTTTCTCTTTTGATTTTTTTCTCATGGTTTTTCTCTTTTATTCAGATTTTTTCTCTCCTAATGTGATTCATATGGAAATATATAAAAATAAATTTACATGTATAACCAAAACTAATTGTTTTTACATTTAACTGGGGAAAGTAAAAAATAAAAATGGAATATTATATCAATTATACAATTTCCATATTAGCTATATTTCATTAAAATTTCAGAAAAAATCAAGAAGAAAAAGAAATTAAGATAATTATGCTTTAATTTACACTGAGCTCATCAATCCTCTCTTTGGAGGTGGATAACATTTTTATTTCAACATGAATTTTTTGGAATTATCTTAGATTTTTGCATTGATCAGAATAGCATGTCTTTCATAATTAATCATTACGACATTGCTGTCATTTTCACAGTGTTTTCAAGCTCCATGTTTTCTTTGTCAAGGTAAAAAAAAAAGATTTGCAAATCATAAAATGACAAGAAATATATTTGAAATTATTTGATTCCCTGCCTTTCCTAATTCATTCTGCCTTCTCTTCCCACCCCCCAATACACTGGACCAAAAAACTGAAAGTTAGCTATTGTACAGTCTTCCAAATTAAAATCTTGTGACATGGAAAACAAAATGGCACACACATCATTATTCTGACAATATTCTGCTTCAGAATTATTCACAGGCATCATCTCTCAAGGGCTTCACTTTCATAATTCTGACTGAAAGAGATTTTTGGTATCATAGCACTCAAGATCTAAATTGAATTTCAAAACTAACATCTCCCAATCAGAATAGTGGCAGGTATTGTTGAATAATTTGAAAGCAATGGTCCACCCTCGCAAGTATCACCAAGATAAATGCAAATAAATCCCAAAGCAATTGAAATTGCTCAGCTGTTATTAGAGTATATTAATCTGTAACCTAAATTATTTTTATGTAATAGGAATGACTTATATGTGAATGGAAACCATCCATTAGTGATATATTATTCAAATATTCTTTTTAATAAAAATGCTAATGGACATGTTAAATATGTATATAAATTAAAATGATCATAAATTAGGATTAATATATTAAATGAATTAAAATCCCATACTCATTAAGATAAAATAACATTTCAATATTTATTCTTCTTAATAAATTGAATACAATAAAAGAAATTTAAACATTACATAAATATTTGCTATAACCTGATAATTGAGTTTAAGGTGGGGGGATTCAAAATAAACTATAGGAATATATCTGGTTTTACTTTGTTATTTAGATAACTCTTTCTTCTTATTCATTGAAATCCTAAACAAAATTTTAAATGACAAATCAGGAAAAAAGCCTGTTTGGAGTAAAAACAAAACAAAACAAAAAGGACCCTGAGGGAAGGTTGTATTTTGAATTTCTAGATGCTCCCACACATTATTTTTGTTTCTTTTCTTGTTCAGGTTTTGAATGCCAGGAAAAGAAAATTTTAGTTGTAAGAACTGGATGAGTAACTGGACTAAACTCTTTATATGTGTATTTGAGCAATGGTTTCAATTACTAACATAGTTTATGGAGACAACTTTTTACTACAACACCCATTGGAATTTTAGGCTATGGCCTTTCTTCTTCTTCTTTCCCAAACAGTGGCAAGGGAAAGTGATCATAAAAAAGCCTAACCTGGCAAAAGTCACATCAAAGGCAATAATGTGAGAATCTGTGATCTGGTTAAGTAGGGATGTTAATCAACTATTTGAATAGAATGATAATTCCTCAAAAGATATAATTAACAGGAAACATTTAAAAATATTATATATATATATATATATATTATACCAACTGCTTTTTTAAATATGCAGGCTCATTAGGTACTGATGATTACAATCCATTTTGATTAGTATGCATACAAATGCATCATCTTTTTGTGCATGTAAACTGAAATAGGGATTACTGGAACAGAGATTAAAGTACAAAAAGGATAACTGAAGAAAAACATGATTAAGTTGCTACAGAGCAAAGCTAGATGCTGCTTCCTCACTAACAAAATATTAATTTGTTATTTTAGCTCCACACTGACTTGGATCCTGGAAGCAAAAAAATCAAGTACATTCTATCGGGAGATGGAGCTGGGACTATCTTTCAGATCAATGACATAACAGGAGATATTCATGCTATAAAAAGACTTGACCGTGAGGAAAAGGCTGAATACACACTAACAGCTCAAGCAGTCGATTGGGATACAAACAAACCTCTGGAGCCTCCTTCTGAATTCATTATTAAAGTTCAAGACATCAATGACAATGCACCAGAGTTTCTTAATGGACCATATCATGCTACCGTTCCAGAGATGTCCATTTTGGGTATGTATGCATGAAAGTATAAAGAGCTATTAAAAGTCACCCATTAAAATAGCTTCTTACATGAGTGAGGGTTTGTTGATGAATAAAAGATATTTATGACTGTCTTCTCCCCGATTTGCATTTTCAAATTCCCTTTTTGTAACCCAGTTCAATAGCTTTAGTCCCCCAGTAATAGAAGCTGAACAACAGTTACATTAAAATATCTTTCCTGACACAACTATACTTCAAATAAGTTGAATTTATATTTTATTCATGCTGGTGTAGTTAGAGTATTGTTACTGAGGCGGATTTATCAAGATTTGTTCCAACATGCTAGGCTAATCCTGTTGATATTTGCTTGCTGGCTAATTATTTATTTGTGTATATTCACATGCAGATGTAGCTCTTACACACTTGGAGAAAGTCTACATTGAACGTCATAATCCAAAAACAGGAGATTGAGCTGGAGACTAGACACAGAAAAGGAGATTAGTCAATTAACAGTGGCTTTAAGCCAGTGACTAGATAAACTACTTTGTGAGCATCTTACAAATTATTTTAACTAAACTTCAAAATGGCTAGCCAACCTGAGTACAAAAGTAAAATTAAAGAAAAATCCTTTTAGATATATAAGAATAGGATCTATTGATTTCAAAAGCCATCCATATTAAAAATATGAGACAACTAAATGTAATATAAAACAATAGCATAATTATAGTAGAGCCCATTCATGTGTGGGTAGCAAAGTAATAGGTATTTAATTCAATTTGATTCAATTAATATTTATTATCTATGAAGTTCCATGTTAATTAAATGAGTTACACACATGAATATGATGCAGCATAATCATTGTTCTCAGGGAGTAGTGTGGAAAAGAATACGCAATAAGGGCAAAGGAAATTTATATAATGAATTGAGGATGAGACAAATAACCTCCATTAAGTGAATCAAGGAAGTCATAATGGAAGAGGCATAAAGTTGCATGTGGGAGGAAGTGAGGGACCTCAAAAACTAAAGGTAGGTATAGTCATGTGAAAAACAGATGTGAATAAATGAGTATGACTAGAACACAGATACTAAAGTGCACATATATAGTATATGATAAGAATGAAAAAAGAGTTTGGAATCATATACAAAGTCATAAGTATGATTTATTTAGTATTAAAAATAATGTGTTAAAAAATGGAAAGTCCCTGATGATTTTTGAGTCAAAGTGTGACATGACAAAGTGAGACATTTAAATTTCACCAATCAATTAGGAAGTAATTAGTAAATTATTCATTTTCTATTGCTTTGGATACTAGTATTCAGGTATTGTGAGAGTGAAGGGAACAGAAATATTACAAATAATCCTTGATTTCTAGATATTCATAGCATATTTGTGGAGTCAAAACTTGGGAATATAAAATGATTAGTGATGGCATACAAAAATTTAAGGACATAATGGTATCATATTTGAACTAATTATACCTTTTCTCCCTAAAAGCATACACATATAATTTATATAAATATATAACATGAATATATGTATATGTATGTATATTTGTATGTATCTATTTAGAAAGTTTCTTTTTTGTCTACTTTCACTCTAAATTTGAGGTTAAAATAAAAATATGACATTAGCCCATGAGAGGCTTTTAAAAAAAAAAATGTAGCTGGAATCAGTAAACCTGAATAAACTAAAAGGTAGAGCATACACTAGAGCCCTTTGTGACCTTGAACTTTTTTTTTTTTCTATTGACCTTTCTCTTATATGGACTCAAGGACTGCTCCTTTAGAAGTTATTTCTAATAGCTCTGTATGGTGCAAGATGTAACTCAGCAGAATAATCTTCACTGGACAGGTATATTTGGCAGTGCTAATAGCAATAGTTCCAGAAGCAAGGGACAAGAAAAGGTGACAATTCACATGAGATAACAATCTTCCTTTTCATAAGATTATCATTAGATAGCAGATAGAGATAGGAGGTGTATTACAAATTTGGAAGCAAATTTAAGAGGTCAAGATTCTAAAGGGAAAGCTGACAAGTTCAATTGCAAGTTCTAATCTATATATTTAATAGAGTTTGGGAGTATGGAAAATATACACAAGTATATTTGTACGTATGCATATTTCACTTAATTTGCATTATGTCATACCTAACAATCTCCCCAACATTTGGTGTTGGCTGTTGTACCCTAGAAGTTCCAAATAAATTTCCACTGTGGACAGCTCCATTTTAATGTCTGGAATTTCCTATCCAGGAAATAACTTCATTCTTATGAAATATCTAAATCTTAAGCAGCTTTCTTTATCTAATTTGGCCTCAGTTTCCTTATAAATAAGATTAGTGTAATGAGTTGAGGCTCGAGTTGATGCATTGAGGTCCCAAGCACATGAGGCTAAATAGTAATTGGACCATACTCTATCAATATATATGCTTGGAGAAAGAAAGGCCCCCGCCCACTCTTTGTGCAAGTCCTGATGTGTTGTATAGGAAATGATGATTTTGGTGGGTGGAGATAGGGGAATGGAGAAGGAAGCAAAAAGAGAGGCTGCTGACTGGCGTCTTGTTACAGCTGCTTGCATTGCTATTGCGACTGCCCTTCACCTCTGATCCCCCTTTCACCTGCAATCCCCCTTCACCTCTGCTGGCTGGCTTCCTGTCTCAGCTGTCCATATTGCTATCGCAGTCCTTCTTTACCTCTACTGAGAATAAAGATTGAAGATTTTCCCCTTAACCTGAATTCCTGACTCCGGCTGATTTTAAATACGCTGTCATCACATTGTTAGACTAAATAATTTCCTAAAGTCTTTACCATCTCCAGGTATTTTTGGTTCTTTCTTGTAATAATTTCCAGTTTGCAAATAAGAAATCTTAAGCTTGTGTGGTCTGGCAACTGATTTTGAAGGGTGGAGGAAAAGAATAGGTACTGACAGCAAAATTAAAATACAAGCTAGGAAAGAAACTTATTGTTGAAAGAAAGGAGGACATAAGAGGGGCAGTTGGGATGGTGATTCCATATGATTTGGAAACTGGTAAGCGTCTTAGAGATCATATAGTACAGGTCTGTTGCTGTTGTTGTTGTTGTAACAGATGAGGAAACTATGAAAATCTAAGTAACTCATTCAAGTTACATTGATAGCAGATGGCAAAGCCAGGAGATAAATTCAAATCTTTAGATACTAAATCCAATTTACCACCTTACCACCAATTGAAGCTTCAAGAATTAATGGTAGCTCTCAATGAATTGTTCAGATTCTCATCACTGAAGTTCATGTTGGTTAAAGAGCTTTTTTTTTTTTTTTTTTTTTTTGTATTTTGAAGCATAAATCATAAATCTTCATGTAAAACTGCTTTTTTTAAATAACATGATTATAAACTCAGAGCCAACTAATGTTGGTTCCATCCATTGAATATATTTAATAAATATACATGGAAAAAGAAAAACCCATATGAATTTTAAGACACTTGCATGCTCAGAAAAATAGTTTGAAAACAAAAGAAGAAATAAAATTTCTCTATGACAGCTACATCATCTAATTAGATCACTTCTTTGCGTTTTATTTTTATTTATTTGTTGTATGCCCAGAGTCACACAATTATGGAGTATTTGAAACTGAATTTGAACTCAGGTCTTCCAGAGCCAGGATTATTGTTCTATCCTAGATAATTTTTTTTTTGATATGATAATTGCGATTAAATGAGATCAAGGTCAAGTAGCTGGTAAATGTCAAGTGTCTGAGGCTATTTTTGAACTCAGGTCTTCCTGACTTCAAGGCTGGTATTCTATCCATTCTGCCACTTTGTTGCTCCCTAAATAACTTCTTCATATAAATAAAAGAATGAATAAGACATATAAACAACTTTTTTTTTATTATTGTTACATTGCTTCTGATGGAGTTTTCTGCCAGCAAATGGATTGGTTTGCTATTTCTTTTTTCATTTTATAGACAAGGAAATTGAGATAAAGAGCACTAAGATCTTTCCAGAGTCTTACAGTTTGTTAGTGTTAGAAGCCAGATTTGAATTTGAGTCTTTTTGACTCCATTCCCAGTGCTTTATCCACTGGGTCACCTACCTACCCTGTAACAATTTTACCTAAATTCTTTCTTCCTTTTTGTGATCCCTCTACTATAATGGATTCTGAGTTTTCTTTTTCTTTTCCAGAAATATTTCATTCATATAATCCCTGAGACTGTATACACAAACTAAACAAATACGTAAATAAACAGAAATATCATTCAGACCTGTTTAATTTTAGAGAAGCTTAATCTGGGAATAAGAAAGTTTTTCCAGGTTTTCTCTAAAGACTTGTGTTCAAACATTTATACAATCACATCTGTTATCTATTCACGATAATGTGGATTAAAAATATTTACTATTTTACTAATAAATATAAATTATTTCTTTAGTTTACCATGAAGGTGAATATGATGGTGTCAACAGCTATCATGTTTTCTCCCTTGTTTCTGCTCTTCTCTTCTTTCTTTTCTTCTTCTCTTCCATTCTTCTCATTTCTACATCTTCTCCTCATCTTTGCTTTTTGATTTTTCATCTTCCCTTCTCCTTCAGAAATGCCAATTTCTACACATATTAGCCCTAGAGGTTGACTTTCACATAAATATATATATATATATATATGTATATGTATATATATATATATAAAATACACAAATATATATTTATATATATATGTATTCATTACATAAAAATTAAGAATAATTATATCTTAAAATTGCCAGTATTAAATTGAAATATATTTGATGACCAACAGTTATCTGCCATTTATAAGCTCTCAGAACAAAATATATACCTATATGTGCTTAAATGGCAGCTGAACTGTTTTAGAAATATATTAAAAATTTTAACATCACAATTTTCATGAAAGTTATATCAGTATCACTTGTTGAAATACCATACCCTAGTACAGTAAAATTATTGATTCTGTGAAGATTTATTGACATTTGATTTTGGAGCAAGGGTGATAATCTAGCACAGTTGGGTTTCCTTTCCAATTGTATTTTCCCCAGATTTGTTATCTACTAGTCACTCCAAATGAAATTGTTCTATGCATCTTAGGTTCCAATGTCAGTGTTTTTCACCAAAAAATAAAATTAAGTTGTTAATCATTTTAAAATTATATAAGCACAAAAATATAATGTAAATCTTGTTTCAGATGTTCATTTTGTTTTGTTTTTCCTAGTTATTAATAAGAAAATCAAGCCTAGCCAACCACCCAAGGAAACAAAAAAACACTATCCAAACCATAACAACACAAACAAGATTAAAAAGTGATTTGGCTAAATAAAAGTTGATATTTAATGTTTGCTTCCTTATTTTATCATCTCTTCTCATTATCTTATGAGGTTCTTGAGGTCAGAGACATTGTCATATTTTCTCATTGAGGTAGTGTAGCATAAGGGACAAAGACTAGTCTTTTATACAGGAAACCTAATTTGAACTTTAGCCCCCATACCAACTGTGTGAATAAAGGGATGAATGAATGGTTAGATGAAAAGTCATTTATTAAGCACTTACCCAGTTTTAATCACATGCTAAGTACAAAAGACACAAATACAAAAAAAAAAAAAAAAAAAAAGCAAGACTTTTCCTTATTCTGGAAGCTGCTCATCACTTTTCTAATCTGCCATATGAAGGAAATGATAACTTCTCCAAGTTCTTAGAAGGTAGGATTTCAAAACCTGAATTACTATTTTTATATTCCAGAGCCATCTATCTGGCTTTATTTCAAGGACCTTGGAGGACACACACACACACACACACACACACACTCTCTCTCTCTCTCTCTCTCTCTCTCTCTCTCTCTCTCTCTCTCTCCAGAACAAAACAAAACAAACAAACAAACAAAAAAGCAAAGAAACAAGCAAACAAAAAAACAACAACTTTGATAGGTCTGTGATCACATCAGTGTGGGAACTTCCTTTCTTAGTGCAGTCCATCCATTTATCCATCAATTACTATGTAATGCCAATCTGAAAGTGCTAGTGTATATGCATAGCCCTTGTTGGAGTTGTTATTTAAGCTGCATTTGAAATGTCAATGTGTAAAGGGCTGGAACTCTGGAATCATGGACTTGAATGAAAGACAGCAGGGTGCTTATAGTTAAGTACCTGCTCAGCATGATTGGTGGGGTAATGGTTCTCTAGTTAAACATGTACTTAATGTGATATAATGATGGAATCACTCTAGTTAGCATATACTTAGTGTGATATGGTGATGTAATGGCTACAGTTGGTACATGCTCAGTTGCTTTTAGTGATGTAATCTTACTGAGATATTTAAGGGCTGAGAGGACTGGGAACTGGGAGTCTCAGACACAGAGGAGACACAGAAGGATCTCAGACACCAACGTGAGAGAAGATTCCAGACTCCAGACTCCATACTCCATCTTTGACCAGCCTGGTGGTGACTCTCCTGCCTTCATCACTTCTCCATCTAAAGACCAAGGTCTATCAAGAGATCCTTCAGAAAACTAGTCTGGACATTACATCAATGTTACAGATTACTTCCAAAAAAGAAACTCTAATAATGCAGATCAGTACCACTATATACTCTTAGGGAGTTCACTCAGACACTAGGAGACTCTAGCTGCCACAATGTATCAAAGGACAACTGAAGGTGGTAAATTCTTGACTCAGTTCTCAGTCTAGGATATCTCTCTAGATGCTGTTATGATTCTTATTTTTATTATTTTGGGTATATCATCCACATTCTTCTTCAAATTCTCCACAGAAGTAAATGTTCCTTTCCTCTAAATCTTTTGGTCTTGTGGGGATTCTATTGAAGCATGGGAACTGTCCATCAGTTATCCTTTGCTCTTAAAAGAAAAATATGATTTTTCTAGTTAGATGTTTTTATGATATCTGTCATGCTACTCCTATAAAATTATTTGTTGGAATTATGTTGCAGACTTCTCACATCCCTGTAAACCATTTAATCTTTGGATGATACTTAACTACTTCTTTGTAGAATGTCTTTGTGCATAGTTCATAGACAGTTGACATAACCAGAAAAAAAACAGTTTAGAAATATGCAACTTCATTTTAGGGGAAAATACGGGATCATTAAAATCACTTCACAGTTACACAAAGGCTCTCTAGCCTGTTATCCTCCTACTGTTCAAATTTGGGTCCAGGATTATTATCCACATGTAGGGTCTCTCCAAGAGACATGTACTAATGAAGCAACTCTATGGGTTGTCCTCCAGCTCAATAGTCATTCTTCATCCACTTTGGTTTTTCTAGGGTAATAATTAAGCTGAATTCTCTTTGAGTAATTACATATCTCATTTAGGAGACTTAACAATGTTTTGGAGATTGACAAAATTAGTGTGGTATTACAAGATACCATTGAGAGCAAATCTATTTTCTATTTGGACTTTGCTCTAACCAGAAAGAATCTTTGGAAGAGACAAATTATACTGGCAAACATAGGAGTCACACATTATAACTTAACAAATGCTTATGAAATTGAATTCAGTTGATCAACTTCTGAGTCCTCATATAAATAAGAATAACACCATTGTTCAAATAACTATATAAGGTTCAGTAATTCATGTCTTCTGGTTGGATCACAGAAAGGATACTTTAGTTACTTCCAAGGAAAAAAATTTGGTTTATGCTTAGTTTTAATGTGCTTTTGTTATCAATAAAAATCATCACTATTTAATTTGATTTAATCCTAAATTTTGGGATTCCCAATGCCATCATGAAAAACCTGAAATGCTGAATAAATTTGCTTGGTGATTCCATCTTCATTTAAAGTAGAGTTTCTTAAGCTGGCATATATGGGCTACCAAGTTATCTAGTGATAAATTTCTGGAATTCTATAAGCTTAAATGGGAAAATAAGCTTTATTTTTTGCAAGCTTCTAAGTAAAATTTAGCATTACCTTCAATTATTTATTTTAGAGAAAATTTTATTTATTTTAATTTTAAGAGTTAAGAACTAAAAACAACTCTTTAATATGTATAACAGCAAAACAGGCAAAAAGGGGCAGAAACAGAAAGACAAGAGAGAGGCACACACAAAGGCATAGATCATTGGTCCATTTTGGATAACCTAATGGATAGAATAATAGAAGGAATTTTAGATCTTACCTACTTATATTGATCAAAGAAGAATTTTCTATTTGATCCTATCCACCTTATTTACTCTTATTGACTCCTCTTTTTTGAAATACCATTGCTTTCTTTTACTGTACAAGGTGTTTTCTAATTCATTTAACATGTAGGAGAAAAAATTGATTTGTGCCATGACTACAGTAGTAGTATAGTGTATAAAGATGTAGCCACAGAATTAAAAACACATAGGTTAAAATTTTGCCTCTAATATGTACCGGCTGTCTAAGGTCAAGAAAATTAATCTATTGGTGACCCAATGAAGAGGAGTATGAGAAGATGGCAGTGTGGTGGGAGACAAGTTCCTCCCAAAATATCTCATCCAAGTTATAAAATGTCCTAGATTTACATGATAAAGAAAATCAACTGTGAACTTCTCTGTTCAGTGCAAGAGAAAACAACAACAACAACAACAACAACAAATAAACAAAAAACCTCTTTAAAGGACTTTTGAATGAGAGATGACAAGTGATAAACTAAGAAGAAGAAGAAAGAAATCAATAGTATGTCATCTAACTAGAACCCAGTACAACAAAGATCTATAGCTTCCAAGACTGTAAAAGTAACTGGAAGAAATAAAACAAGAAATACAAATTATATAGCTAGAGATAAAAGGAATGGTAAAGAGAATAAAATACTCTGAAAATTACAAGAAAAAATCCTCCATATCAAGATCTATGTCTATATATTCATATCCCTATTTTACAATTCACCTGATATTTTAGTCAAATGATAATGTTATTTCTACCCTAGTTAGCTGTATCTTTGTTGTTATACCTTTCAAGGAGTCTTTAAAATTGTCATACGGATGGAACACATCTTTAAAAAGATGTTTTACTCAATTAAAGATGTGTATGTATGTATACATGTATTCATGAGCATATATATGTACTTATTGTAATATGCATATGTATATACAATGCATATGTACATAGTGGAATCTTGTATTTTATACAAATTCCATTTAATTTTGTTATTATCAAGATGTGATCTATTATACAGCACTACTTGTGAAAGTCTGCATGTTCTACTGACAACCACATAAAAGATCACTTCAATGCATGTATAAAAGATTCTCATAAAACTGGATATAGATGGGAAAATAGACATATAAATTGATAGTTGTAGATGTTTTCTCAATTTCCTATTTTATGTATTAATAAGGTACAATATTTTTCACATGTTCAGTATCTTTTTTTAGATATGTTTTGAATTTGTTTGTATAACTATATATTGTCTGTGTCTATGTATCTACCATCTATTCATCTAACTAGATAGCCACCTTTGTCTTTTTTATATAAAAAAAGTAGAAATGACATTAAAGAAGCCAAAGACAGGAAAATGTATTATTTCAGACAAAGAATAGGGAGAGAATATCCAAGTTGGGGGCAAGACAAGTGTGTTAAGTATGAAGGAACAAATTCATAAAATATTTGAAGGAGGGAAAGATACCAAAGTCTAGAAAAATCTTGGACCTTATTAATCCTAAAATTAAATGACAAGGAGGACAATTATGAATCCTGACTTAAGTACCTTATTTTGCACTTAAAAAAATGAAAATTGTCTACACGCAAATATTGAAGGTATTTTTGAGGAGAATATCAATGGGTCAAAGGCCAACTTTCACAAAGAATATTCCACAGTACCTCAAATCCTGATCATTGCAAAATTAATTGGGAATGATAGAGAATACAATTGCATTGTACTTCTATTTTGTGGGATATTTAAAAATTCTTTGTTAAATAGAGCCCAATAAGATAAAAGCTGTTTTCCTAAAAGATTTTTTCCCAAAGAAGCACCTGATTATTCAAGATTCCTTAAAAGATTCGGTAATAGAGATCATCTTATTCAATTGCCTTATAATTAAAATCAGGTGAAACATAAAGCATCATAAAATACAACAATAAAATATAATAAAAACAATAAAGTTTACAACTATAATAGAGAAGATTGAGCTTAGATTTCAGTTTGAGGATGGATTCTCTATGGATGATAAAGAACTTTAAATTCTTCATTTAGCAAATAAATCATGCTGCTTGAACATTAGCTGGATGTTCACAGTGGTTAGATCACTGAGCCAGGAGCCAGGAAGAATTGAATTCAAATTTGGCTTCAAGGACTCACTAACCTTGATTCTTGGCAAGCCACTTAACCTCTATTTGCCTTAATCCACTGAAGACAGAAATGATAAACAATTCCAGTATCTTTCCCAACTAAACCCCATATGGAATCACAAAGTCATCTATGACTGAATAGCAACAATCATTTTGATTTTGCATTAATCTTCAGAACTCTGCAGAATTTTCTGGAAGAGATCTGTAATCACCCAGAAGGATTCACTCTTACTATTCACTTAGCAGAAACCAAGTGGTTGGAGAAGTTCTTTTACATAGATTTTGATATGTGGTTTGATAAGCCATTCAAAGAACTCATCAACCATTAATTACATATCTTGGGAAGACAATACAAATGAAATATGAGTAAATTATAGGATAAAATAGGAGGAGCTGAACAGATTGTATTGTGTTAAAGAAATTATGAAACTTCTTTATTTGTTCCTAATATCACCTAAAGGGAATTGTTTTTATTCTAAATATAAGTATTCTATTAGTGTTGTTTTGTGATGATGAATCACAGAACATTACAGTCCCTAAAGAATTAAAATGAGTGTCACACACAAGATAATGAAGAGGAACATGGAATGTGTGAGCAGACTGTGGTATATAACAAAGAATTTCAAAGAAGAATTTAAGTAAAGAATACCAACAAGGAAATGCATCGTTATGATCCAAAAAGATGAGACTACGTGGCATGAGTGATGATGGGGAATAACATTGATACACAGGTTTGATGTCAGGAAAAAGGGAAGAAGGGTCCTAGAAAACTATTTGTTGCAATTTATCATAGGGGAACATTGGTGGGAGTCACACAAAATGAGAAAGCATATAGAGGTTGGGTTGTGATTGCATTGTTTTTATAGAGAATGTACAACCTGATGAGTTCAAATATTTGTTTGGAAAAAAAATATATATATATATATATCCTCATACAAATACAATGGGTGAATATATATATATATCCTGAGCCACCTACTTTTCATCTCTTTCTATATATTTAAATATTTATGTATGTTTTCAAATCATCAATGTAGTTTTAATTTTTAATAGCTTAAAACCTTTTGTATGTGTAAATAATTATGTATATATATAGTATTGTGTATATAAATGTGTCTATGTACATATATACATATGATGTATAAATTTGCAGAAGCCTATTGTATTTTAATATGTTTTTATGAAACATACCTACACGTATGTAGACATATATTGTATATACTGTATATATACATGTATTTTCGTATATAAAAGTAGCCTTATGGAAGCTCTAGGAGTATATTTCTTTTTTATCAGATAAAATTAATTTTTATTAGCAAATTTGTAAGTTTCCCCACTTTGACTGGTAGTGGTCCTACTCTCTCAGACTTTCTTACTTGAGATTACAACATGCTATATGCAGGACTTATAAGATTTTACAACACTGCCCAAATATTAAGTCCTAAAAATTTCACAGATATGGACAACTTAAGAGATCTTTGCTACTTCCCTCTCTTCCCACAAATAGCAAACTATCTCATGCTTACCACTTTTCAAACATTTTAAGCAGTTCAACTCATAATCTAATAGCATCAAAATTAAAGAAGTTACTTTTTTAACAGAATTTCTTATACAATAATTTCCCAAATTTCATAATTCAAGAAAAGTTAGAAGCCTAAAAATAACAGAAACAATATTATAGATTCTAAAACTTAAACACAAAACATTTTGTCAGTCTGATAATTAATTAATTGAATGCATTCCTCATACAGAATGCATTCCTCATAGAGAAATCACCACCTGTTTGGCATTCTATATTAATTTCAATCAAAATCCAGTATACAGTACTTACATTTAATAAATTAATAATAGCTAGCATTTATATAGTGCTTACTATGCGCTAAGCACTTTACAGTTATTATTATATTTGCTGTTCACAACAACCCTGGAGTTTCCCTGGATGCATATTTGTTGTTGTTGTTTTTTATCCCTTTTACAAGTGAGAAAACTAAGGTAAAAGAAGTTACTTGTTTAGTGCCACAACTAATAAAATTTTAAGACTGGATTTCAAACTCAGACTTTCCTGATCCACATATTTTCATTTATAATTTTCAAAAGATATGCATAGATAAATTTTCAACATTGACCCTTGAAAACTTTGTGTTCCAATTTCCCTCCTTTTCCCCATCCTTTATCCTAGATAGCAAGTAATCCAATATATGTGAAACATGGTAAAAAATATTTGTTAAATCCAAAATATTCGTGCATATTTATACAATTATCTTACTTTACAAGAAAAATCAAATCAAAAAGGAAAAAAAATAAGAAAGAAAATAAAATGTAAGCAAACAACAACAAAAAAGAGTGAAAATGCTTTCTTGTGATCCATACTCAGTTCCCACATTCCTCTCTCTGTGTGTAGATGACTTGTTCATCATACTATTGGAACTGGTTTGAATCATCTCATTGTTGAGAAGTGCCATTTCCACCAGAACTGATCAACGTACATTAGTTGCTTTTGCCATGTACAATGATCTTCTGGTTCTATTCATTTCACTCAGCATCGGTTCATGTAAACCTGTCCAGACCTTTTTGAAATCATCCTGCTGATCATTTCTCATAGAACAATAATATTCCATAATATTCATACACTATAACTTATTCAGCCATTTTCCAACTGATAGGCATCCACTCAGTTTCCAGTTTCTAGCCACTACAAAGAGGGCTGCCACAAACATTTTTGTAATGTGGCTTTCTTTCCCTCCATTAAGACCTCTTTGGGATATAAGCCCATTAGAAACACTACAGGATCAAAGGGTATGCACAGTTTAATAGCCCTTTGAGCATAGTTGGGAATATATTTCTAATGCCATTGACTTGTTTTCATTCTAATATATCATTTCCAGAGTCAGTCATCAATTATTACTTCAATGTCCTATAATTAACCATTAATATGTTCTCTATATAACTGATAATCATTTATTAGTGCCCTAGCATTATCTATCCAGTTAAGAAAAATTTATAAAATGATATTCCTTGAGAAGATGCAACAAGAACAAAAGTATAACTTATTCTACATCCAACAGGAGCAGACTCGTCCCATACTATCTTGTCCTTTGGATAGAGTGGATTTAATCTTTTAGAGTAATTGTTACAAATCACTTATCCCATCAGATTCTTATACAAAAATGGCAGAACCAGGACAAGTCCTTGAAGGAACTTACATTTTCATTTCAAGATTAGTCCAGTTTGAGACAAAGTCTTG
The DNA here is from genome assembly GCF_016432865.1 of Antechinus flavipes. Taxonomy (NCBI): domain Eukaryota; kingdom Metazoa; phylum Chordata; class Mammalia; order Dasyuromorphia; family Dasyuridae; genus Antechinus; species Antechinus flavipes. The sequence continues at coordinate 70,449,629 of NC_067399.1, forward strand.
GTTGTTTACTCTGATATTGGCTGGCAGACCAAACTTGTTTGCCCACAAACTCTGACATGTACTCAACCCTCAGATCTCTGGTGTTACCTGCAAACTTTTAAGCTCACATGATCACAGCCTAGTTCATCTAATTCATTATATCTCTAGTAATTAAAGAATGAGAAATTATTTACCATTTACTATGTGCCAGACACTGTGTCACATAAGGTAGAAAATATATACAACACAAAGATAGAAACAAAAGGAGGGTCATGTATTCATGCCTTCATGTCAATGGAACTGTGAACAACAGAGATCCCTAGCACCTTTCTACCTGGAGACTTATAGCAGTTACTGTCTCCACATTTGAATGTAATAAAGCAATAAATGGGCCAAAATTGAGTCACTGGGATATTTTGTGCTCAGTTCTGACCACAAGGTAAAAAACCTGGAAATAGAAAATGTCTGAATATTTTCTAGAGTATCTATCTGTACATGCATATTTGCATTTCTAAATACACATCAAAACTTTATATATCTACATCACCTATGTGGATATATAATGTTCCTGTTCATGTGATATATATGTGACACAATACATATGTGCATAGAAAACAAAATGATTCTTTGGTCCACTTCTGCCTGATAGCCAAAAAAGGAGGATCACTGTCCTCCTTTCCCCAAGGTTTTCCAATATCCAGAAGAGGGTTCAAGGGCTTTTGGTTTTTGTCTCAAACATCCACTGATTATATGCCCTCAAACTTTATTGTCCAAGCACTCTAGATATATTTAACCACATAACAGTCAAATTGGCTTTTACAAATGAATATTTACTTCAAAAGTAAGGCCAGAACAAATTTTAAAATAATTTCCCCCAAACCTCAAGGACATAATCCCACTTACATCATTTGAGTCTTTGGTAATAAAGGGAGTTATGTTCACAGATTTAGTTAACACAAAGCATTAGTCACCCCAAACACCAAGTCCAAAACACATTCCTGTTTTTTTGGCTAGGATTCCCTGTTGGGTTGGTATGGAAGCCTAGACTTTAATGTTTTCAGAGCTAGATATCTGGAGTCTGGTACTGCTTCCAATTAAAAAAACCCTAACCTTGTATTGGCTGGGGACACCTGGAATGGGGAAGGAAATGAAGATTAAGTTCTGTCCTTTTACCTTATAGTATACATTCAGTACCTGCCATGAGTAAACAAGTCCTTCATTCCTGGATACCACAGAAAAGAGAATGAGCATATCTTAATCTGGAAATTAAGTATCTAGTTCCTACTTTGCAACTAGTGAAAAGAGGTAACTCCCAACCATTTGGTAAGATAACACTTGTAGCTTTGTCTTTTTTCTTACCAAAACAGGTCCCTGTCTTCTCTTATGTAGATAACTCCATTTTAGATGTTTGGGGCATGTGTCCAAAACTGTTAAATACATACACATATATACACACATACAAATATACATATGTACACATAAATATATCTATAGGTAAAATATATCTAGTCATAATTATTTCTACATCTACATCTGTATCTGTATCTGCATCTACAACTATATCTACAAATCTATTTATCTGAATGTGTACATACACACAGGATATAGGACAGCTATAGATAGATATCTATTCTCCCATGTGTTGAAGCACATTGCATAAAATATGTATGTAAAATCTAAACAGCATCTGAAGTTAGAATAATTTTGTTTGTCTGGATGACATAAACACTAACTAAGAACGACAAAATGCATCATTTTATGTACCATTTATATCTTATGCTCTCGTGGTAAATGTTTAAATTAATTGACTAATCATTACAATGCTGTTCCAGACTTTATCCAGAATGTAGACAGAGCATTTTATGCCCAGATATTAAATTAAAATAGTAATTAAGTGGTTCATTTTTCAGAGTTCTTTTAATTATTTTTAAGTCCTATCACACAAGTTCAATAGACTAAAATACATTTTCAGTTACATACTATCTTAATCTCAACATATTTCTTTATTTTAATTTGTAGTTTATGATACTATTCCAGTCAATGGTCTAGAATTCAAATGAGCCCAGTAGAATTCAACAGAATTTTTTAAAAGAGATGTAAATTGAAAAAAAAGAAAAAAAAGAAACTCATGATGGATTTTGATTATTTTTTTGTCTCACTTGATTCAGAGAGACTTGAATGAAATAGAAATTCTTGGGGAAAACATGGGTGGGAAATCATGTGGATTGAAATAAACACTCTCAAAAGGAAACCAGCTGGCTTCATGCTGTTCTACCTGATTTGAATGGCTATAATATCTGTGGTTCACAAACCTCTAAGATAGGGTGTAGAATGAGGTATCCATTCTGTCTAAAAAAAGATAACAATGCATTCTAAGAAAGTTTATGTGAATTTAAATAATAATGATGGGGATATCTGACAGCTTTTGAATAAAAATAGAAGAGTTTTGCAAAGATAAACTATACTTGGTTTAAAAAATCATTTTCAAATACTGGATTTGAAGATGCATATCTTGATAATGTCTGTGAGGAAAAGACCAGAGAATTTTAGTGGTCTAGTAATTTAATCAATGTACAATGCAACATGACAGACCAAAAACAAGCAAGCAAGCAAGCAAACAAACAAAAAACAATATTATATAATCTTAAATTTCTTTAATGGAAGAAAAGAATTAAGAATGTAGGTAATTGTATACCCGCTATCCTCTGACAAAGTCAGGCTATATCTGAAAGATGAATCTGGAGGAAGATATCAGAGATGATTGGAGAATTTGAAACTAGGTCATATGATATTTGTTTAGAGCTGTTTACCTCAAGAAGAGAAGGCTTTGTGAAAATTGTTTCTTTAAATGAAGAGTTATCACTAAAACAGAGATGGACTTGTTCTTTATTCCAGAAGAAAGACTCCACTATGGGGAGAATGAGGAGACTCCCTTGTATGTGTATGTATGTATGTGGGTGTGTTTGTGCATGCATTTAAAAGAGAGAGAGAGAGGAAGAAAGAAAGAGAAAAAAAAGAAGAGAAAAAAAGTGGAGGGAGAAGGAGGAAATGGAAGAGAGGGAGGTAGAGGAGAGAAAAAAAAGGAAGAGGAAGAAAAGGAAAAGAAGAAGAGCAACAAGAAAAGAAAAGAAAATAAAAGAATAAAAATTTGATTTAATACATTAAATTAATTAGGTATCTTGAGAGAAAGTGTGCCAATGAGATGACAAATACGGCATGTAAGTTTGAAAAAAAAATTACTTAATGTTTGGTTTCTTTCAGAGCACTAGAGTATTAGCATTTAAAATGAACATGAGAAGTGTATATTTTCTAGAAGAAACTCTTTTTGAGATTTTCTGAGGTTTCGGGTGGTAGGCAACATTAGTGATAATGTGAGAGAAAAGAATTATAGAATCAGTGAGTCTTAGAATTTGAAAGTACTTAGAACTTATAGTGAAGTATATATTATCAGATAATTATCCCAATTCACATTTGAACAGATATGTCGGGGTCCCAGAACATGAATACAACATTCCCTTGGGATTTTAAGCATATTTCTGAGGAGTTGAGGAATTTTTTTTCCACTGATACAGCTTATGAGCATTCAAAAATAAACTTTCCACCCAGGTCATGGTGATATTTATATTAGATATCCACTTGCTTAACAAGGCATATTTGCTAAGATGATACAGTTGAAACAATTGTCACAAAACATGTTTCCATATATTTCCACAAATTTCATAGAGTTCAGTGAAAGAGTATGCTTAATCTTATAAAGAGCATATATCAATTAATTCCTCCTTATGAATTGTGTAGCTTTTTTAGGTTTCCTGGGGGAGTCACAAATCTGTATCTTTGATTTCTGATGCCAAATTGACTGACAAATTTTCCAAAGATTCTACTGTAATTCAAAAGAAAAAAGAGTATTATGGAACTCTGAATATCTTCTAATCAATGGTCTGTGTGAGTGGTGGTGACTAAAACATAAATTAATGTGTTTTTTTTTTCCTTCCTGCCCCTGATCTCCAATAACTTTGCAGAATGTTTATCTGAAATGCTCACTCCTGATTACTTTTCAATGAAGTCTCTGTATATCTCTTTTTCTATTGGTCTATTATTTTTTAGAAGAGTTGCAAGATATAACTTTTCCCTTAGTCAATCTGTTCACTCTTTCTGGAAGCAGTATTCTAATTTATCCAGTAGTTCAAAAGTGACAGTTATATAGTTTATGATTTTTCCATACTTAATTGGAAAGCCTTTGATTGGTTCATTTGAATTGAACAAGTTCCCACATAATTAGGAGGCCAAAGTGTAGTATCTTATCACATATTTTACATGGGATGAAATTATTTGGTTGATTTACTCAATTGTTTCTTACATTATAATAGCAATCCTCAATTGGAAGGGACTTTCAAAATCATTCAGTTCAATCCATACTTGAAAAGAAATCTTTGCAGAACCACCTACAAGCAGGTAATCAGTCTTCACTTGAAAGTTTCCATTAATGGAGAATTCACTCTCTTCTGAGAAAGTCTATTCTACTTTTATAGTGCTCTAATTGTTAATAAATTTTTGTTTAAATCAATTTGAAATTTTCTTCATTATAGCGTCTACTAACTAATTTTAGCTCAACCCTTCTGAAGTCAAGAAAAATAAATTAAATTCTTTTTTTAATCTGATAAGCTTTCATATCTTTCAATTGAAGGCTGTCATCAATTTTCAGTGAGCCCAATCCTCAAAACAAAACATTCTCTTCTACAGGCAAAACAATCTTTGTTCCTTCAATATTCACATATTATGTAGTTTTTCATTCCCTCTCCATCATGGTTTTCTTCTACTGAATGGAATGAGTTCCAGTTGGTCAATAGTCATTCTTACAATTCTAGTATCCAATACTAGAGACTAATTTTGACATTTCTCTAGACTTATTCTGAATCTACATTTGTAGCAGTAGTATTCAAAAGATTTTAAATTATTTTTCAGAAATTTGATTAATTAGCTAGTGATATTTACCTTTTAGAGAATGAATATTAATTTAGTATACCTCTTATTTTCTTCAGGTCATCTTCTAGTTCAGAGTATAGTGGAATATAAACTGGATTTGAGGGTCAGAGAAATGAAATCTGAGAACAGTATATGCCTATTTACAGTTGATCTGTTGGTTATCAAATCACTTCCCTGTGTAGAACTCTATATTCGTTTATCTGTAAAATTAGGGAGGTAATAGACAAGCTGATCTCTAAGTATAACATATGGAAGACCTTTAATAAATATAACATTATAATAGCTAAATTTTAATTTAAATTTGTTAAGTGTGTATACAGTGGTCCAAACATTTTAGGTTTAATAACCTAAAAATGAACAGAGATTTTTTTGGCCACCCTGTATAATGCCCCATTGCTTAAAATATACTTTAATGAGTTGTACAAACATTATATATATGTATATATATATACATATGTATATATACATATGTATATGTATATATACATATGTATATATATAATGTTTGTACATATATAGTACATATATACACACATATGTATTTTATATGGGCATGTACACATTTACATGTTTATTTATCCATCTATTATTATTTTAATGGGTTCATTTGTTTATGGTCTTCAATTAACATACTATATAACCAATACTAAAAAAAGGAATAAAAAATAAAATATTCCAAGCAAGTGGTCTTCTGCCCTCTATTTAAAGATCTCCAGAGATGAAAAATCTACTCTCTCTATAGACAACTCATCTTACAACTTTTTACTGAGTTAAAATTCAAAGTGAGCTGTTGACAACTTCTACCACGTATTACTGGTGCTGTTCTCTAGGGATAATCAGAATAATTCCTCTCCTAGAAGAGATGCTTTCAAATACTAGAACATAGCTTTCCTGTTACTCATAAATTTTCTTTTCTGTGTCTCTTTAATCTATCTTCAAGTGACATGAATACAGAGCTCTTCACCATCTTGGTTGATCTGACTCCTCTATACCAGGGGATATTGAATTTATATTTTGATATTGATAGTTAAATACCATCTATACTTTAAATGTGTATATTTCCCCTCCTGCATATATATTTCCTTCACAATGTTTACAGGATGCTCACCTCCCCTCCCCTTTCTCTTCCCCAATACATATCTTTTATCAGATATGGCTTTGACTAGTTGAACATTATACAAGACTCTATAGGGAGAGTGCTAGATCTGGAGTTGGGAAGACTCATCTTTCTGAGTTTAAATCTTGCCCCAGACATTTATGAGTAATAGGATCCCAGGCAAGTTACCTATTCCTGTTTACCTCAGTTTTGTCATTTGTAAAATGATGTGGAGAAGGAAATGGCAAATCACTGTTGTAACTTGTCAAAAAAAAATTGGATCATGAAAAACTGGACATTACTAAAAACAGTAGGACAAAATGATAACATAAGTCTCTTTGATTTTTTGATACATTATTTATAGTGCTTTACAGAGACTTGTCCAAGAGTAGGAGGAATAATAAATTTATATAATAGATTGAATTAACAAAAGCAAAATTTGTAGGGAGAAAGAGGTTATAGTTCTTTATCAGAACTACTTTAGAGTACTGTGTCCAATCCTACACACGACAATTTAAGAACAAATTTGATGAATTGGAGAACATTCAGAGAAAGTCAATCAAGGTAAGTCCATATCATTTGATGATCAGTTTAATTGGACTAAGAGGAAGAAAGACAAAAACAGCTTAGAGAGGCATAAATACTCTATATTTAAATATAGAGTAGTCTTAGTTTTTTTTAATTAGCATAATAAATAGATAATTATTAAGTTAAGATATTAACTTGATAAAATGAGATGAATTTTGTGTGAGGGAGACAGAGACAGACAGAAAGACAGAGAGAGGAAAAGAGATGGAGATAAGGGACAGAGAGAGAAAGAGAGAAAGACACAGATAGAAACAAACAAAAAAAAAATAATCCCATTGTGAGAAAATGGGGTTAGGGAATGCAGATAGAGGAATTAACTTTTTTTTTATTATTCCAAGGGAGTTTTATTATTATTATTATTTATTTATTTTTATTTTTATTTTAATAACTTTTTATTGATAGAACCCATGCCAGGGTAATTTTTTACAGCATTATCCCTTGCATTCACTTCTGTTCCGATTTTTCCCCTCCTTCCCTCTACCTCCTCCCCCAGATGGCAAGCAATCCTTTACATGTTGAATAGGTTACAGTATATCCTAGATACATTATATGTGTGCAGAACCAAACAATTTTCTTGATCCAAGGGAGTTTTGAAAGGTCAAAAGACACACCCTAGTTATAATGAATTAATAGTATTATCTATTGTAATATCTCTTCTCTGGATATTTGCCACAATTCTCACTCTTATTGATGGAGTCAATTCTCAGAAAGTAACATGTGCTATTTCTCTCAGTATTCTAGAAGGTAAATTCAAAGGGCTCAGTTTCTAGTATTGTGGTTCTTGCATCTTCATTAGTGTTCTCATTTCAACCAGCCAGTAAACATCAATTAAGTTTTTAGCAAAGGTATTTACTTAAATGTTATAGCAAGAATTGTTCTTACAAAAGCATATTTTCCACTGTGGGATTTGTCTCCCTTTGTAAACAAAATATCCCTGGGGATAATGACCTTCATTTTAAAAGTATGAATGTCATGAAGCTCATCTATGGGGAATATATGTCCAAAAAGTAAATCCATCTTTCCTGGTTATTGAGAGTACTTTTCTCTCTTTATAGAGACTTTATGAGGTTTCCTGTGGGTGTAACTCTAATAAAGGTTTCAAGAGTCAGTGATCTTATAGCATACAGAGCTAGCATGATTCTTAGTTATGAAGTGCTTCTTCTTTCAGGTTTTTTTCTCCTTCTGTATACATCTGTCTGTATTTGCTCCATGATTATATTTGCTTTATCTCTATCCATTGACAGTTCAATATGTTGCTCCTACTAGTTTGTAAAAAGATATTCTCCTGGTCTAATAACATCATCAATGGAGATAGGAAGAATACAATATTATATCTAGACTTACTTCCACAATTTTTTATGCATAGCAGAAGAAACTATTTCCTCAAGGACAAAGGTATAAGCATTCATTAACAACTTATAAGGTCTCAAGCACTGTGATAAGCATTTTACAAATAATATGTCCTTGGATCCTCACAATCCATAGGTACTATTATCATGCCTATTTTACAGATGAGGGAACTGAAGTAGACTGAGGTTAAGTGACTTTCCCATAGACACATAGCTAGTAAGTGTCTAAAGTCAGATACATATTCAGATGCTAAAGAACCCAGTCATCCTTTGATTGATTATTGTTATACTATCATCTGCTAAAGTTCCTCAATTATTTAAAGTATTCAAAGTGTGGTTAACTTGTTTGGATAGCCAATGAGTTTTTCCCTTCCTTGACATAATTGAAGAGAATCACACATTTTCTGGTGATCTCTGAAAATGAGCTATTTTTTTTTATACATGTAAAACTTTATCAGCCTTTATACTGATTACATTACCTGAAACATAATATATTACTATATTATTGTTGACTGACTAGTAGTTTAATATTACATTGCATGAAGTAGAATATAGAATATGCTCATAATATTTGTTAAACAAAATAGTTCTACATCTAAACATTACACTGATGATAAAGATTCCCAACTATACTGGTAGCATAATTGAACCCCTATTTTTCCTTCATGACTTTGGATGATTTTATAAAATCTTAGTTGTGGTGTTCTCTTCTTTTATATAAAATAATGGTTCTCTGGGAGCAGGTTTCTTGGGGAGGTTTTCTGGAGATAGCCTTAGTTTTGGTTCAGAGTAATAATCACTCCAAATACAGCCAGCTGATAAAATCCAAACGTTTATTTCATATCTCTTTCCTTCCAAGTTCTTGTCTCCTTGCCTTAGACTGGGCAGCTTTCTGGAGAGCCTTTCAGACCAGCCTTGGTCTCAGTGGGGGAAGTGCAGGAGGCCAGCCACTATGGTGGTGTGAGATGAAGTGAATGAATCTGGTTCCACCTCTGAGAGTGGGCTTCTTCTGAACTGAACTGACGCTCCCCTTTCAATCTTTTCAGCTAAACTTCCAACTGAGCCTTTGTCAGCTTTTTATATAAGATCTCCCAAAGGTTGACTCCTCCTCTAAGAGAGTGGGATTATGGGATCTGAGAGCGGGATTATGGGTTTTTGACTTGTGAATCTCATACTGAATACTGATTTATGAATCTCCCAAAAGTGTGAACTCCAATGAGTACTTAAAGACATTAATGAGCTAGAAGATTTGCTAAGTACCATGCTAAATTAGGCAACTGATATCACTTTGTAAGGATTCTAAAACTTAGTTTTGAAAAATATCTCAGAATTGATCTATAGCAACACATTCTTTTTATTAATTATAGATTTTTATTTATAAGATATATGCATGTGTAATTTTTCAGCACTGACAATTGCACAACCTTTTGTTCCAATTTTTCCCCTCCTTTCCCCCACCTTCTCCCCCAGATGGCAGTAAACCAATACATATTAAATATGTTAAAGTATATGTTAAATACAACATATGTATACATATCCATGCAGTTATTTTGCTGCACAAGAAGAATCAGATTTTGAAATAATGCACAATTAACCTGTGAAGGAAATCAAAAATGCAGGCAGACAAAAATAGAAGGATCAGGAATGCTATATAGTGGTTCACACTTATTTCCCAGAGTTCTTTCACTGGATGTAGCTGGTTCTATTCATTATTGAACAAATGGAGCTGATTTAGTTCATCTCATTGTTGAAGAGAGCCACATCCATTAGAATTGTTCAACATATAGTATTGTTGTTGAAATATATAATGATCTCCTGGTCCTGCTCATTTCACTCAGCATCAGTTCATGTAAGTCTCTCCAGGCCTTTCTGAAATCACCCTGCTGGTCATTTCTTACAGAACAATAATATTCCATAACATTCATGTACCACAATTTATTCAGCCATTCTCCAATCCGCATCCACTCAGTTTTCAGTTTCTGGTCACTACAAAGAGGGCTGCCACAAACATTTGTGCACGTACAGGTCCCTTTCCCTTCTTTAAAATCTCTTTGGGATACAAGCCCAGTAATATCACTGCTGGATAAAAGGGCATGCACACTTTGATAACTTTTTGAGCATAGTTCCAAATTGCTCTCCAGAAAGGCCGGATGTATTCACAATTCCACTAACAATGTATCAGTGTCCCAGTTTTCCCACATCCTCTCCAACATTCAGCATTATCTTTTCTTGTAATCCTAGCCAATCTGAGATGTGGGTAGTGGTGTCTCAGAGTTTTTGTAATATGCATTTCTCTGATTAATAACAACTTGGAGCATCTTTTCATATGGCTAGAAATAGTTTCAATTTCTTCATCTGAAAATTGTTTGTTCATATCCTTTGACCATTTATCATTTGGAGAATGGCTTGTTTTCTTATAAATAAGAGTCAATTCTCTATATAATTTGGAAATGAGGCCTTTATCAGAATCTTTGATTGTAAAAATGATTTCCCAGTTTATTGCTTTCCTTCTAATCTTATCTGCATTAGTTTTGTTTGTAAAAAGCTTTTTGATTTGATATAATCAAAATTTTCTATTTTGTGATCAGTAATGATCTCTTGTTCTTCTTTGGTCACAAATTCCTTCCTCCTCCACAAGTCTGAGAGATAAACTACCCTATGTTCTTCTAATTTGTTTATAATCTCATTCTTTATGCCTAGATCATGAATCCATAGTAATGGTGATATTGGGCAATCTTGTTTTACTCCTGATCTTATTGGAAATGGTTCCAATTTATCCCCATTACATATGATGCTTACTGATGGTTTTAAATAGATGCTACTGGTTATTTTAAGGAAAAGTCCATTTATTCCTATACTCTCAAGTGTTTTTAATAAGAATGGATGTTGGATTTTATCAAATGCTTTTTCTGCATCTATTGAGATAATCATGTGTTTTTTCTTAATTTGGTTATTGATACAGTCAATTATGCTAATAGTTTCCTTAATATTGAACCAGCACTGCATTCCTGGTATAAATCCTACTTGATCATTGTGTATTATACTGGGGATGATTTTCTGTAATCTTTTTGCTAATATCTCACTTAAGATTTTAGCATCAATATTCATTAGGGAGATTGGTCTATAATTTTCTTTCTCTGTTTTCAACCTACCTGGTTTAGGTATCAATACCATGTCGGTGTCATAAAAGGAATTTGGTAGGACTCCTTCATTGCCTTTTTTTTCAAATAGTTTATGTAGCATTGGAGTTAATTGTTCTTTAAATCTTTGGTAGAATTCACATGTAAATCCATCTGGTCCTGGGGATTCTCTCTTAGGGAGTTGATTAATAGCTTGTTCTTTTTCTTTTTCTAAAATGGGACTATTTAAGCAATTTACTTCCTTCTCTGTTAATCTGGGAAGCCTATATTTTTGAAGATAGTCATCCATTTCACTTAAGTTATCAAATTTATTGTCATAAAGTTGGGCAAAGTAACTCCTTATTATTGCTCTAATTTTCTCTTCATTGATGGAAAGTTCTCCCTTTACATTTTTAAGTAAACAATTTGATTTTCTTCTTTCCTTTTTCGAATCAGATTTACAAAGGGTTTATCTATTTTATTGTTTTTTTTTCATAAAATCAACTTTTAGTTTTATTTATTAATTCAATAGTTTTTTTTTACTTTCAATTTTATTAATTTCTCCTTTTAATTTTAGAATTTCAAGTTTAATATTTGATTGGGGGAATGTTAATTTGGTCTTTTTCCAGCTTTTTAAGTCGCAAGCCAAATTCATTGACCTTCTTTTTCTCTATTTTATTCAAGTAGGCTTTTAAAGATATAAAATTTCTCCTTATTATTGCTTTAGCTGCATTCCACAAATTTTGGTACAATATCTCATTGTTATCATTTTCTTGGGTGAAATTATTAATTGTGTCTATGATTTCCTGTTTCACCCAATCATTCTTTAGGATGAAATTATTTAGTTTCCAATTACTTTTTGATTTACCCCTAGCTTTTTGTTTAATGTAGTTTTTATTGCATCATGATTTGAAAAGAATGCATTTACTATTTCTGCCTTTCTGCATTTGAGAAGAAAGTATACTCCTTTCAGTTTTCTCTAAAGATCTATTATACCAAACTTTTCTAATATTCCATTTACTTCTTTAACTTCTTTCTTATTTGTTTTGTGGTTTGATTTGTCTAATTCTGAGAGTGCAAGGTTGAGATTTTTCACTATTATAGTTTTGCTGTCTATTTCTTCTTGAAACTCTATTAACTTCTTCTTTAGGAAGTTAGATGCTATACTACTTGGTGCATGTATATTTAGTATTGATATTACTTCATTATCTATGCTACCCTTTAGCAAGATATAGTTTCCTTCCTTATCTCTTTTAATTAGTGCACTTTTTGCTTTTGCTTGATCTGAGATAAGGATGGCTACCCCTGCTTTTTTGACTTCACCTGAAGTAAATAGGTTCTGTTTCAGCCTTTTATCTTTACTCTATATGTATTTCCCTGCTTTAAAAATGTTTCCCGTAAATGTAAACAACATATTGTAGAATTCTGGCTTTTGATCCAGTCGGCTATCCACCTCTGCTTTATGGGGGAGTTCATCCCATTCACATTTAAGGATAAAATTACTAATTTTGTATTTCCTCCAATGAGCAAAACAACTCATTTAAAAACTCAATTGGACATATATAAAAAGAAGTTTAAAAAGTTAATGAAGAAAATAACTCATTAAAATCAGAACTGAACAAATAGAAATAAATGATTCGTTGGGACATCAAGAATCAGTCAGGCAAAACCAAAAAAAAAAAATTTTAAATGTCAAATATCTATGTCGAAAAACAACAGACCTGGAAAATAGATTTAGGAGAGATAATCTGAGCTTTATTGGACTTCCTGAAAATTATGATGAAAAAAAGAGCCTAGATACTATTTTACAGGAAATCATCAAAAAGAACTACCCAGATGAAATCAGAAGGTAAAATAGGCATTGAAAGGATTCATCGAACCCCTTCTGAAAGAGATCCTAAAACAAAAACTCCAAGGAATATTGTGGCTAAATTTCAAAACTATCAGACTAAGGAAAAAATATTATAAGCAGCCAGAAAAAAAAATTCAAATGCCGAGGAGCCACAATAAGGATCACTCAAGATTTAGTTGCTTCCACATTAAAAGATCAAAGAGCCTGGAATCTGATATTCTGAAAGTCAAAAGAACTTGGAATGCAGCCAAGAATAAACTGTCCAGCTAAGCTGAGCATTTTCTTCTAGGGAAGAAGATGGGCATTTAATGAAACAGGTGAATTCCATTTGTTTCTAATAAAAAAAAACAGAGGTAAACAAAAAAAAAAATGACCTCCAATGATGGGACTCAATAGAATCAGAAAAAGGTAAAAAGAACTCTTAAGAACTGTATTTCTGTTATGGTCATACATAAAGAGTGCATGTATAACTTGATTTTACTGACATAATAAAAAAAAAAGGGAAGTAGAAATGTAAAGGGGATAGTATCAGAAAAAGGGAAAGGGGAGATAAAAAGAGGGAAACTACATCCCACAAAGAGGCAAAGGAAACCTCTCATATCTGAGGGAATTTAGAGAGGGGGAGGCACATTGTGTGAATCTTACTCTTATCAGATTTGGCTCAAAGAGAAAATAATTGACATATTTGGTTTACAGAGAAACTTCTCTCACCTCATTAAAAAGTGGGAGAGGAAAAGGGAAAAGGAAAAGATTAATAAGGGAAAAGGAAAAAAATTAATAAGGGAAAAGTATAAGAAAGGGGAAGGCATTCAAAGGGTGTGGGAAGGATTCTAAAGAGGGAGAGCTGTATGAGGCAAGTGGTACCCATAAGTTTAAGACTAGGGAAAGGGGTAAGGGGAGAAAGAAAAAGAAAAGCATATTCTGGGATTAATAAGATGGCAGGAAATATAGCAACACATTCTTGAGCAGAATTTCTAACAAAAAGACAAATCTTGAAGCAAAACTTTGATGTCCAACCACACGTGATTGTGAGCCCACTGCCTTCTTATACCATTATTATATAATTCTTATTAAGATTATCTCTATATTCAGCTAAAATGTATTTTTAAAATTTCTAGTCAGTGAAGAAAGTGTACTATAGTAGAAAGAACAAACTTTTAGTTATCTTTGAGGTATCTTATATTTCATGATTCCTTCCTGGTCTAGTGTTCTATGTTTAAAGTTTCATGTTAGCCTTAAAATTCTAAATTCTAAAATGCTTGTTAGTACCAAACTATAAGTCCATATACTTGTTTTTACTTCTCATATTTCATTTTCAATGCCCCTTCTAACTTCAACTTGCTATCTGCTATTGTCCCTGAAAGGCCTAATATTGTTTTCTGAAGACTCTTTCAGCTTTTCCATTTCATGTTTTAAAGTCCTTTACATCTTAAGTCTTTTATGTTCTAAAAATCTTTTCCCTCTCTGATATTCTAGGTTTAAACCTTCTCTGTTCTATGATCTCTTACATTTTTTAACAGTTCAGGATTCTATGATTTCTGTGCATTTTTCAAACAATAGTGGTGAATATGAATTCATTTTCTTAGTGTATCAGAAAATAAACTGAAAACAGACAATATTCCACATACCCTTATTTCTTTTTTGGAGGGAGGAGGGTGGGAGATAGAAACAAACAGCCACTGTATATTTGTCATGCAGGCATAATGGCATACATGTCTTCCTCAATAAAAACCAGATGGATGGAGAGAAAACATTTTCATCTGTGCCTAGTAACCCTGAGTTCTGGGGAAAGTAAGAACAGGAGAGACAGAAAAAATATTCCTCTCCCCAGGCTTGTGAAGGGACAATACATCTCTTTGACCTGGAATAGAAAAGGGGCAATAATCACTTGGGTCAGAGTGAGAGAGTCATCATTCTGAATATCATGTTGCTATTCCAGACCACATCTATCAAAATGAATCCTAGCAGTGGAAATAAGGTATCCTGCTGTCATCCTCCTTTCTTTGTTTTCAGTCATGTGTTCTTTTGTTTCTCAAATAGAGGACAGAATTCAGTTCTTGGCACTCTCTCTATTTCCACTTTCCTCCCCTTGGCAGAATAATCTGATAATGATAATCACCTGATGAGAGTTTTTCTGATGTCATTATTGTGCAGTTAGTGTGACTGTTGCTGTTAAATGACAGGGAAATGATATCAACAATTTCTATGCATTTTTGTATAGAATAAGTTACAATGTTAAAATGCAGTAGAAAAAAAAATACCGGCTAGTGTACTTTTCTGGAATCTGTGTTATAGTTCAGGGAAATGATAATAGTGAATATTCACCTGCCATTGGTGCTTTACAGGTTATAAAGCATAGTTCTAGGGACAATCAATGCCTTAACTCCCAAATGGGACCTTTCCTAGTTGATAGTTCCCTTTCTTGGAAAAAAAAATCCTTATATAGGAATAATTTGTATTTGTATATCTAACAGTTGGTCAATAAACATTTATGAGACACCTATTATATTCCAGGAATTGTTTGAAGAATTAAGTATATACTTGTAAAATACCTCTGTATTCCAGGAATTATGTGAAGGACCAAATGTACATATTATTTTTCCTTACTAGAATGTCTGCTTCTTAAGGACAGGTACTGGCTGATTTTTATCTTTATATCCCAAGGCAGCTAGCAGTCAATAGAGAGCCAGGCCTGGAGTCGAGATTAATAATAGCTCATATTTAAAAAAGTGCTATGTTCCAGACCCTATATTTTACAAATACTATTTCATTGGATTCTCACAACAATCCTGGGAAGTAGGTGCTATTATGATCCTCAATCTAGAGTTGAATAAATTGAGGCAGACAAAGGTTAAGTGACTTGTTTATAAGGTCACTTGGCTAGTGAGGGAGGCTGGATTTGAACTCAGGTTTTCCTGATTTCAGGCCCTATGCTCCATAAATTGCAACACTTAATATCCTTGGGGAATCAAATAGAATGCTATGCTTGGGTTTAGGAAGATTTGAGGTCAGATTCATCATCAGATATTTCCTGAATATATGACCCTTGGCAAATTACTTAATGATTATCTGACTCAGTTTCTTCAATTATAAAATAGAAAATTACACTTACCTTCCAAAGTAAATCAAAGTTTTCTGATACTAGGCAAGTCATTATTATCTTCTGGCTTTCAATATTTTTCACTATAAAATTGGGAGTCAGTTCATCAAACATGTATTAAATATCTTTTTTTTTTGAGCCAGATATCATTCTTGGCCTTGGGATGTAAGGGAATAAGCATTTATATATATTTATATAGTACTTATTATATGCTAGACTCTTTGAAAAGTATTTACAATTATTATTTCATTTTATCCATTCAACATCCCTGGGAGATAGGTAATATTATTGCTCCCATTTTATAAGTGAGAAAATTGAAATCAAGGTTGGAGTGGACTTGCCCAAGATCACAAAGCTAATGAGTATCTGAGGTAGAATTTGAATTTGTTTTCCTGACTCCAGGTCAGTACTCTATCCACCATGCCACCTAGCAATAGCACCTCACAAGCCTGAACAGTGAGTCAAGGAGGATCTTGCTCTCTCCTTAGTCAATGCATTTCATTTTGAACAGCTCTAATTATTGAGAAATGTGTTCTTGCCGTTTCAACATACTTTTTCTAGTTTTATATTCCAAGACAAGTCAAGTAATTCCAATTCTTCTTCCACATGATATCTCTTAAAGAAGTTGAAAGAAAATATTTAATTATTTACAGAAGCAGCTAGATGGCTCAGTGGAAAGAACATTGAACCAAGAAGGCAGGATACTTGAGTTCAAATCTCATTCCAGAAACTTTAATTATGTAACCCTCAGCAATCACTTAACTTTAGCTAATCTTAATTTATTAGAGCAGAAAATGGTAAACTACATCAATATCTTTGACTTAATAAATAAAACCTGCACAGTATTGGCAGGCTATAGTCCAACAAATTTATATTGATCTATAGATTTGCGTAGATATAAATTTATATACACATATATAATAAATATAAATATGTAATATGTGTAATTATATGTGAATATTTATGTGTATATGTATATAACGAAAGATATGTATAAACATATACATACACATGCATGCCTATATGTGCATATATATGGAGA
This sequence comes from Antechinus flavipes, assembly GCF_016432865.1. NCBI lineage: Eukaryota > Metazoa > Chordata > Mammalia > Dasyuromorphia > Dasyuridae > Antechinus > Antechinus flavipes. The sequence continues at coordinate 70,466,737 of NC_067399.1, forward strand.
AATTTACATATCTCCACACACACACATAAACACATTTGGTCTTCTTCAAGAACGAAGGACAAACAACATCTCTCTCTCTCTCTCTCTCTCTCTCTCTCTCTGTATGTGTATGTGTGTACACATATATATGTATTAAGGTATTTAAATTCTTATCTTCTAATTCTGTATTCAATACTTGGAGATTCCACATCAACATATTCATTAAATTGTATTACTATCTAACTTTGGGAATACCAGTTTTTTGATCAAGTCCTAAGGAACATAAAAGTTTGCTTTGAACATAAAGACTGCATAATGAAATTAGAAGATTCCTATTTAAATTACAGCAAAGCTATTAGATATCTGTATGACCTTGCACAAGCTGATCCTCCTCTCAGTTTCCTTACATACAAAATGAGATGGTTAGATTAAGTGGTGTCTAAGTTTCTTTTCAACTCTAAGGTTTGGGATTCCTAGCCTATAGGAAAGACCTGATTAATGCTACTTCCTTCAAAATTGCTCTTGAATACAGAGAATGATGGAAGTAGTTTGGATCTTAAAATTCTTAGCCTGACACCTTCATTTAAAGGATAAGGAAGTTGAGTTTCATAAAATTGAAGGTGTCTTTCTCCCAAAGTCACACAATAAATTGGTAGAGGTGTTAGGAATATAAACCAGGTTTCTTGCATTTTAACACAGTGCTTTGTTATTTTTGTTATAAGTAGTTCAGACTGATTCATAAATCAGAAAAGAAAAAGTCTTTATTTACCTCTACTTGTAAATTAGGCACCCAAATATTTGCAGGAGACGGGATTATATGTTGTCTGTTAAATCTTTTCCCCATACTTAATTGCCAAAAGGTTGATCCCTTAAAAGAAGAAAGCATTTAGACATCATTCCTCACTGCATGAACCTAATTGAACTGGGTAAATTCAGGGAGATTTTCATTGTTTTCAAATGAACAGCCAGGTGAATTTTAAGAAATTTAATTGTCTTTCAGGAAAAAAAATGTATAATAAATTTTCTCATGGTATTATAATTTCATTGTAACAGTAGCATTAAGGGCTGTTCAGACTGCCATGCAATAAATTCATTCTCACATGATATTAAGAGTTCTGATGGGTAAGGCAGAGAAAATGTTTGGAAAACACAACAAATGTGAAGCTGGTGGATCTCTTGGTGAGATGTGAGAGGAAGTAGGCTAAGCTAATCAAGTGTGGTTGTTGTGGTGAGTCATCTTTATTGGGAGATTTCCAACCTATAAAACAAGGGCAAAATTGGACCAACTTAGAAATAAAGACAATTGTAATGCCTAAGGAATGGAAACAACCCTGGACTTGGTATAAAAAGATTTAAGTTCAAGTTGAAACGGATATTTTTTATGTGTGTATGTCAGGTCATTTTACTCTCTGTTGTTCAGTTTCTCTCTATAAAAAGGACGATAATCCTTGTATTAATTATCTTGCAAAGTTGTTCTTTGTACTTATTGTAGCTTTGTTCATAGTATGAAATATATGAGAATTCCTTATTATTAATAGGCTTTCTCAGAGTCCTTGTGGACCAGTTGTAGAGGGATCCTATGATAAAATGTTTTTAGAGTTAAAAGTATTAGTTGATTTTTGTATATTAAATAACTCAGCTTCAGGGATAAGAAATCATATGTCTTAAGTTTTCTCCTAATAAGTAGTAAATCTGGACTTTGGAGTCCAAATTCAGTGACCTTTCATTATATCATACTATGTTCTGTCAACCCATGGAGGTATCTTTGAGTCTAAAGAATAAACTGAGATCAAAGGAACTTGTAATAAAAGGAGAGAGGCAATGTTTTGTAATGGAAAGAGCCCTGACCCAGAATAAGGAAACCAATCTCTTTCATGTATCTTTGACGTTTAGTAACTGTCTGAGATGAGATCAATCAAAACCACTCAGACTCAGTTTCTTTTTGTGTAAAATTAAGTTACAAATGCCTGTACAAGCTCAAAGAAATATTGTGAGGGATCAAATGAGATAATTGTGTTAATCACATTAGAATCTATAAAGAACACCATAAACATCAGTCAAAAAAAAAAGAAACAGAAAACATTCATTCTACAGACTGCATGGAATCAAAGATTTAGTGCTGGTAGGGACATTAATAATTATATAGAATAATTTTCTAGTTTTGTTCACAAAGAAACTGAAGCTCAGAGAGGTTACTCAGATAATAATTGGAAGAACTGTTATTTAAAACAAGATCTCAGATTTCTCAGCTGAAAAATGTAACTGGTAGAATTTAAATATCATTATAATTAATAATAAAACATCGTTACAACATAATAATAATGATCTTCCTTCTACATTCTTACTACTTACATCCTTTTCTTCCATCAAATCCCAGCTAAAATTGTATCTTCTACAGAAGATCTTCTCCAACTCTTCTTCATTTTAATGCCTTCTCTTTGTTATCTTATGTTTATACAGTTTATAGTTTATATAGCTTGCTTTGTATAGGTTTGTTTTTCATTGTCTCCCTCATTAGATGGTACTTCTTGAAGACAGACTTTTTTATTCTGGATGCTGAAAACAGTACTTGATACATATTATATGCTTCATTTATTGATAATTGATCAGTAATAATATTAAAATTAACATTAGAATCGGTATTATTTTCCTATTCACAAAAGATCTGGAATTTTGTTCTTCCTACAAAACAATTGCTACAATGCTAAGATCGGGGCTGGAAACAGCTATCCTTAATGAAAACCTGATGATCATTTCCCATGAATATTTTGACTTTGTAAACAATTTTCATCTGTCCTTTTACATATTCTTTTTTTTGGAGAAATGGCTTTGAATTCTATACTTTAATAACAACAACACACAAAGCCTTAACATATTGATAATAAGGAATATCTGGGAGGTATTTACCACCTGCTTCCTGTTAGGTTTGGGGTTTGTGTTTATTTTGGTACATACACCATATGTTATGGCTGTGTTTTCAAAAAAATTAATAATTAATAAGTTTAATGAAATTCACTTTATGTTGTTTTCTTGGAAAAGATGATATTCAGTGTAGAATATCATGTGTAGGAAGAGGAAAGTTAATATGGGATGGTTGTATTCTTTATTTCTCTATAAAAAATATCTACACTGAACTGAGTTCTTTTTTTCATTCAAATGTCCACAAAGCAAAAACAAGCTTACATTTTTTTTTTCCTTTGAGCCTTGGGGGTGTACTCAAATGTCCTGAAAAAAAAAAGTTAAGGAAACAAAAGGTTTTTCCTTTCAGTTGTATGGCAGCTGCAAACAGATAAAACTGCATGGTATCTTCTGTGTGGAGCCACAGAGGCTCAGAAGGGCATTTTAGTCCTAGGAGGTATTGCTACCTGGTGATACCTCTGGTCCCTTAATCTCAGTTTTGTATCCCTTTTGTGGTCATAATATCTTGAAGTAGGGAGAAGAACACCTGGATCATCCTGTGTGTTAATTACCTTTGGGTTTTCAAGGATGCCCTTAAGGCAGGATGAGAAGGAGAAATGATTCTGGAACTGATTGAACAACCTTTGAAGGCCCTTCACTGACACAGTTCATTTTGAAACACTGAAACCTTGTCACATAGAGATGCTACTAAGTAGTGACATAAGAAAACCAGACACTCAGTGAAGTGATATGCATACATATATTATCCCTCAAGTAGCTTCCTTTGTGGTGAGGATACTTGGTAAAAGATCTAGAGATTCAATGATAGTGAGAGCACTTGTCCCTTGGAAACCTAAGAAAGACAATTTCTACCAATCTTCCTTATTCTCTTTAGATTATCTGAGCCTGTACAATTATATTTAACATCCTAAAATTACAAAAATGGCTAGCCAAATTAAATATATGAGCCACTAGTAATAGTCTTGCTCTCTTGATAAATAAATGACCAATAACCCTATATTAGGACAGAATCAGTTAGGATATGATGATTCCCAAGCCCTCAATGAGACCTTTCTATATGCTATCACTAATCATGGTGCTGACTTGTTTCCTAAAGTGCTGACATACTGCAGAAAACCAATAATTCACAAGATTGGTGACTTTGCAAAGCCTATATTCACTTAACTTTAGCTCACTTGTATCAACTCCATGATGTCATGGGTCCTTTTGAAGAACAAAGGACAAAAGAACAACAATTGTCTACTATATAGCAATCACTGGGCTAAATACAGGGAATACAAGGAAAGGCAAAAGACAGTCCCTGTTCTTTCAGAGCTCACAGCCTACTACACGATGCAGTGCTAATAAAAAAGAAAAGTGCCATCCCTTCATAAGACATGATTGTATAGAATTTGGAGCTGGAAGAACCCTTGGAGATTACCTCATAAATTACTTGCTCTTATCCACACTCACTTGTCTATACTAGATCTCTCCCATAATTTGCTTTCTGTGTGTTCCTTCTTCTGAGGAGTTGAATGGAGGTGGTAGAAGCTACCCAGGGTCATATACCTATGATAATGGAAAGAGTACTGGATCTGGAGTCAAAAAGAACTAAGTTCTAATTCTGCCTTACTCATTGTGTGACTCTGGTCAAGTCAGGCAATTCTGCTGATTCAGTTTTCTTACTTATAAAATGGGGATAATAATATAACCTACCTTCCAGAGTTGTTGTGAGGATGAAATAAACTATTATTCATAAGGTGTTTTGCAAACTTTAAAATTTCATATATGTTGTTGTTATTATTAATTTCACGTTTATTAATTGAACAACTTTTCAATGTCACAAGATAGTTCTTTTATAGTATCATCTGCTTCCATTTAGTGATACAAATCCCTACAATTCTTTCAAATTAGGACTTTTGTTCTTAACTTTTGATAAAATGATGCATTCAGTCTACATGTGAGAACTTTTTTGTGTGTTGACCCTCATTTTTACATATCTATAATTGTTGTATGCCCCATTAGAATATAACTTCCTTAAGAAAAGGAATTGCTTTCCAGTTGTTATTAGCACAGTGTCTGAATAGATGCTTAATAAATATTTGCTTATTGATTAATTGAATGATGGATGTAGTTCAGTCTTCTTAGTTCTTAGTAAAGAAATGCAATATGACTTGCCTAGGATCATATAGGTAGTAAATTCTACACTGGGCATTTAAACTATATTCCTCTAACATTAAATCTAGCGTTTTTACTCTGTATTCAGTGATCTTTCCAGAACAACATGATGCCTTCCTCAGTGTCAGTATGCTCTTATAAGTGACCCCCAAAATAGTAAAAAAATCAATTCCAAATCTCATATATCTTTCTTGGTAATGGATTACTTATTAATATGAAAAATAATTTTACCACATCTACTTTAGTGTCTTAATAGTTCAAAAGGTATGATTTTATTAGTGGGAATATTGTAGAGCTTTAAATGCCATCAAGTCAGAGGAGATAATCTTTATAGGTTGTTATAGCAAGAAAATATATCTCCCAATGACTCAGCTTCTGAAAATGAGTTTTTCTCCCACTTGCAAAATTGGATTTGGGGTTGACTAAAAAATAGTTCATTGCCAAACTGATATTGAGAGTCTTTCCAGCTGTAGTGTTACCTACCATAACTTGTGCTCTTCTGGTACTATCTTGGAGAATGCAGTCATCTCCATATTGTCAGAGAAATATTATAGTGAAGAATTCTCATTTCTTTAATAATTTCAATAAGGTCACAATTGTAGTGTACCCTTTTGACTGGGTAATAAGGAAGAAAGAACAATTGGGGGTGGAGAGCAATGGTGCAGAGCAACTGGAAAAGGAAACATCCTTTTAAGTTTCATCTGCATTATTAACATTTTCTCAATCACTTTCTTAAGTTTAGATTCTAAACAATCAACAAAACAATAAACAAAGCTCTGATTTATAACATTAGCAGATTTCCAAGGGCAAATGTTTATACTGAAAATTTAACAATAATATCTGCTACTTGAAGCTGACTTTGACACTTTATTACGTGAGGCAGATAGGAATAGAGCAATATATTGAAATAACCATGATAACCATGCAGAGGGCTCAGCCTCCCTCCCACCATGGGACTCTCTAAAAACAATTCAAAAGATCAGAAAAAAAATATGGGCAATTTGTTATAGTGGAAAAAGAATTGGTTCTAGAATCAAGGCATGTGAGTTCAAATCTATGTGACCAACAGCAAAGTCCTGAACTTTTCTGGGGCCTTAGTTTCCTCATCGGTTAATCACAACAACTGGACAGTATTTGAGTTTCCTTCTGGCTCTGAATCTAGGTATGTAATAACCAGCATTTATGTATCATTAAAGGCTTGCAAAAAGGATATATAGGGGTGTATTCACACATGTGTGTATATGTTCTATATATATATATATTTACATGTACATATAATATATAAGCAAACATTTTGTGTGTGTATACACACACACACACAGACATAGAGATTCACAGAGAAACATATAGGGAGAGAGAGACACACAGAGACAGAGACAGTCACATAAACCACATGACAGTGAAGTGTCACAATGTCATTGTAGAAGAAGAGATTATATCCTGTCTGCACTTAATCTGTTACTGCCTCCCATGAAAATTCTAAAAAACTGTTTCAGTTGCAAAATTTTAATGTTTCATCACCTATACCAAAGCTTGTGCTTCAAACTTTGAACTTGTATTCAAAAATTTAAGAAAGCTGCGACAATTCAGTAACAGGTATCAATATTAGTCTTGTTTAATAGAGTAGAAGACTTTAGTTCATTGAGATGAAATGGTTTGTTTATGATTACAGAACTAGTTATTTTTGTTTTATTTTTTTTAGGGAGAATTGAATTCAAGTCTTCCTGATATGAATTCCTGGGTTCGAACCATTTATCCAGACTACCTTTCAAGTAGACCTTTCACTGACAAGTGAAACAATACTGTTTGTACAGAACCTGGGAGTTTTAGAAGAGACAGTAAAGACCTTGAGGCTGTAGAGCAATCCAGCTGTGGGGATCATATGTTCCTAAACATCTTTTCTTCTGAGTGTTGTGTTCTTTACCCATGCTGTGATTGTTGTTCTATGGGGACCAATGTTTGGGACCATTCTGCTTAGATGACTGAAATCTGTGGCAAGGGAAATATCAGACACTTAGCTCTACCTCATCTGTGTGATTAGGTCAACAATCACTATATCCTTAAATGTACCTTCTGAACCACTATTTCCTCATTAAATTGTATATGTGACAGAGTTCCCTATGGGCACCCAGATTTCAAAGATCAAGGGAATCTTTCACCAGAGATCTAGGGTCAGACTACCCTGACAGATTTCCTTCATACGGCTGTTAAGTTTTACTGTTATTATCAGAGAATCACATATGCTATGATCTGGGCTCTTTAGACACTCATGTCTCAAGTGGTGTTTCCCAGTGACAGTGCATGCATAGCCATTGAACTTAGTCTTTAAGACATGAATAGATCTTGTGAAATGTTTTAAGAACATTTTTACAGTCATTTAATGACAGAATATGTAGCTACATGCTGACTTTTTATTGATGCTTACCTTTATATAAGCACTTTCTTCACAGAAATTTTGTGATTAGGCAGTTCCTGTATCATTTTCTCTATTTTATACATTAGAAATTGAGTCCCAGAATACTTGTCACTTGCCCATGATAATTTTTGTTGTTGTTGTTATTTGTTCTTCATTCTGGAAAAGAACCATAATATCAGGGAGGTGATACCATGACATGCAGGTGAATTGGATTTAAGTGAGGGATAATTGTACAAGGTCACCTGCCTGCTTTCCCCTCCAGAGCCATCTAAGTCCAGATATAGATCAGCACAATGGATATGGCCTTGGATGAAATGGGACACTATGGCCTTTTTAAGCTTAAGGTCCCAGTGAAGCAATATCCAATCACTGATTAAGACTATGTAAGAAAGGAGACAGAGTATGGCCTCTTAGTTTAAAAAAAAAATGATCTAGTAGTGGAAGACACTTTTCTAACCAAAGCAAAAATACTTATTGTTTACATTCTCTCTGAGCCAATCAGGATCCAGACAACAATCAAGTGGGGCTTGGCTTGAGATCTATTGTTGGCCAATTGCTTCTTTGGTTGTCCTTCCTTCTAGAAGAGGACCAAAATGACATCACAGTATTTGAGTCAAATTATAATGTGTCTAACTGTGACTGATCATATCAATATGAGTTCAGAATGTTCTACCATAGGTTGTGCACAAATAGTCCGTGTGAACATTTGGGGTGGATTCTCTAAATTTGCACATCTCAAATTTCTTTTGAGTTACTTCCATCTTCTCTGAGACATTATTGTACATTTATGAATCCTATACCAGTACCATGCTGAGAAACAGAATCACTTCTATTTGAATTTCTTGGAATATTCTGAAGATCATCAGGCAGGATAAGATACCAGACACTGAGGTCTTTTCTAGAACTCAACTGCCAAACATTCAAATTCTACTGCAAAGAACAAAACTCAGATGGGCACTTTGAATGCCAAATGTATGCTTGCCGAAAAGACTGTTTTATGGAGAACTCACACAGGAAAAATATTCATAAGGTGGTCAGAAAAAGTGATACAACATTCAATGTCTCTCTTAAGAACTTTGTAATTGATCATAAGATATGGGAGATACTGAGAGCTAAAGAGATTTGGGTTTAAGCCATGATCCTTAAGAAAGAAATCGAGATATCTTTCAAGGTTTTAGTAATCAAAATTTACATTCTTCTGGGCAGAATGCCTTCAGGTGAGGGCATAATAGCCTCTGTGGACAGATGGAAGGAAAGGTAATGAAGAGGTAGAATTAGAATTCTTTTACAAGAAATGGAACTTGTGCCTTCTGAGTTCAAGTCCTTTCACTAAGAAGTAATTGCAGGGTTATTATCTATTGACAAAATTAGCAACAAGGCATCAGAAAGGCCTAAAAAAACCCAAACAAACAAAAAAATAAAACAAAACAAGACTCTTCCCTTTATTGACTAATGCCTATAAGTAACTTTATCATCTTAACTTCAGGGTTTTATAGTCAGGAAAATCCCGTTAGAGGACAAAATATATATATAGTAAGCCACCATCAATCCTTTCTTTCTTCTAATGGCTGTTGAAAGGGAGAAAAGGTTTTGATAGAGGAAGAAGTTCCAGAGGAATCAAGAGGACTGTATAATTGTGTTGAATGAGTCATAATTTCTTCAATGGGTTTTAAAGTGATATGGAAAGAAATATAAAATGGGAAAATACTGAAAACAAATATTATTTGCGTAACTTTTATCCAGGGATAGCCCTAAATGACTTTTAAATCATTTGTCTTAGAAGTATTAATATGTATTTCTGAGATCATTACACAGGACTTGAAATACTATATAATTCAGCTTTTATCATTGCTGTTGTTTGTGTTCTTAGACCTAATTACCTAGATAGCAATTAATCATACTCTCCTTGAATCCCCCCCCACACACACATACACACACACACACACACACACACACATATACACATACCTTTACTGATCTGGGGGGAATCCAGAGAAGAGCAACTTGGATGAAGGGTCTGACATACATGCCATATGAAAATCATTTGGAGGAACTTGGAATCTTTCGTTCCCAAAGAGAAGTCTTATGGTGGTGAGGGAAAGGGTGAGAATTAAAGATGGTTATCCTCAAATATTTAAAATGTGACTATTATGTGGGAAATGGGTTAACTTGATCTGTTTAGTTCCAGAAGGTAGAATTAAGAGCAAAAGAGAGAAACTGTAAAAGTCCTAATTTAAGGTTTGATATAAGGAAAAAAAAACTTCTTAATATTTGTGGCTAAAAAAAAGTGAAATGAAAATAGGTTTTCTCTTCTCTATCATTGAAAATCATCAAGAAGAGAGAGAGACAGACAGAGAAAGAGAGAGAGAGAGAGAGAGAGAGAGAGAGAGAGAGAGAGAGAGAGAGAGAGAGAAAGAGAGAGAAAGAGAGAAGGAAGGAAGAAGGAAGGAAGGAAGGAAGGAAGGAAGGAAGGAAGGAAGGAAGGAAGGAAGGCAGGAAGGCAGGCAAGAAAAGAAGGAAGGAGGGAGGGAAAGAGGAAGGGAGGGAAAGAAGGATGGAGAGAAAGAGGGAGGGAGGGAGAAAGGGGGTAGGGGAAGTGTGGAAGAAGGGGAAAGTGAGAAAGGAAAAAAAGGGGAGGCAGTAATGAAAAAAGGAGGAGAGGGAGGAAGAAACAAAGAAAAAGATTAGAAGTGGAAGGAAGGAAAATAGTCATAGACTGGTAGATTGATATGCATATAGGTCTATACCTAGATAGATCTATATCTACAGATATAGAAAGCTCTATTTATAATGCCATTTAATTAATAAATATTATTTTTCAAACAATAAATCAAAAATCTTTTATGACTTTAATTCAACATTGAATGCTTGTATTTTATATAAACACAAAAGTAGTTCTTCGTGATCACCTAGTGCAACTCTCTCATTTTTCAGATGAGAGAAATAAGGCTGGAAGAGAAATTATTTTGCCTAGAGATATACAACTGGTTGATTAAACGTATAGTAAGGAATAGAATACAGGTTGCTATTGCATTCTTTTCACTGAATTATATTTTCATGCCTTCCTCTTTCATAAGAAGACACAGATTAAGCATTTGTTTATATGTTTGTATACATACATGTGTATATAGACATATAAAAGTATGTGTATATTCTATATCTATATGTACACACAAACACACAGTTTTAGCTTGATACACATCTGCTTCAAAACTCATGGAATTTGGTATTTGATGCATTTTGATGAGAAAAAAAATGCTTCAGCTCTTGAGCTTGCTTATCCTATTTGATTGTTATCTTGGTTAAGCAATAGGCATATAAGGTTGGCCAGGTATACTGCATCATCTCCATACCCCACCTCAGCATTTGGCAGCTCCTCCCTAACAAAGGTACCAATATTCAGAACTGTCAGGTTGAGCCCATGATGCTGAGGTTGTGTGTGTATTGATTGGGCAGGTCTCTGAGTAATTCCTGCAGGACAATATGATTACATTCTCCTGGTTCTTAAAACAGTAGTACTGGAAGTGCACTGAGGGACTCAGTGCTCAGCAGGAAGAGAAGCAGCAAGAGCAGAAGCAGCAGAAGTAGTGTGAGCAACAGTAGTTAGAACCAAGGAGGAGGGCCTAGGACTCTGAAAGCCCTGGTGCAGGGTGCAAGATCAAAATTTCCACCTCCACCTCTCTGGCCCTTCCCTTCCCTGTTCCTCTCCCCCTCATCAAGGAAGCTAGGACACTGTACAGTGAGGGAGTGTATAATATCTTAGTTCCTCTCAGAAAGGGAGTCAAGAAAGGAGGAGCCCAGCTGGACTGGGCTGGGCTGGGCTGAGCTGAGCTGGCTTGTTTCTTCATAGCTTCATTCTCCAAGCCCCACTTTCCTCTTTGGGGAACTGGGTAGGGAAGGGTTGGTTGGATTATGGGGTTGAAGGTTTATTCTTTTTTGGGGAAAAATCCTTCAGTATTCATCATTTTTGCTACTTATTATACTTTCTTGAACCTATAAAAACAAGAACTGATTTACCCCTGTTGTTTAGTCATTTTCCATCATGTCCAGCTCTTCATCTGGAGTTTTCTTGGCAGAAGTATTGAAAATGGTTTGCCATTTCCTTCTCCAGCTCTTATTACAAATGAGAAAACTGAGGCAAACAGTGACTACTTGTCAAGATCACACAGCTAGGAAGTGTCTGAGACTAGATTTGAACTTAGGAAATGAGTCTTCCTTACTGTATACACATAGACATACACAAAACACACACACACACACACACACACATACTGATCATCCTAAACATGCATATCAATGGAAACTCCAAAATCCTGAATGCTTTTAAGGTGTTTTTTGGTATAAGTATTATTTATTCTATTATTAATTTAAATGACTTTGAAGTTTGCTTAAGGTGTAAGTTTCAGTTCTCCTGAAACTCTGATAGCCCACTCTAATATTTAATCACACTATTAAAGGAACTATATTACCATAAACATAACTTTTATATCTAAAAAACGAGGTGGTCCCTGACCAGTTGATTTTCCCTATCAAAATCATTATTATAGATGTAGAGTTTTTAATGTGTCAAGAAAATGTTAATATTCTGTTATTCCTTTATGAAGTGAGAATAGTTTTTCCCTTCTCAAGGTGAAGAGGCAACACCATTAATCAGGCAAAAATTGGCCATTACTCTTTGCAGGAGGAATCTACACGCTCTTTATTCTTCTGTCAAGAATCACCTGAGATTTTGTTGTTGTTTGTTTGGTTGATTGCCATTTCCCCCCTCTCCTACCACTATATAGTGCTATCTTGCTGGAAAACTATTTTACACAGTAAGATATACCACATTTTACTTAAATAAAAAATGCTTACTCTCCAGAGAAAAGCAGAGAAAGGCAACTTTCAGCTTCAAAAATACGGCAGTGAACAACCAAGAGAAATCCAACATTGGCAATCAAGTGGCAAGTTTTCAAGGGCAGCTGACACTGGGATTCCATCTGAAGATCCATTCAACAGAGACTCTGTACCCAGGGAGATGCTTCCTGAGGATCTCCAGAAGAAAGGATATCAAGAGCTTATACCACCAAAGGCATTAGATAGTTTGGTGTCCCTTATTATTACTTTTTTCCTAAATGTGGGATCTAAAGATGCTATATGGATTTATAGAACATTATATCCCAAATTTAAGGGAGATATGTTTTTAATCTCCTACTTATATTATACAATCTTAGTAACTATCTTTGCTGAGAGCTACTTATCTTTCCTGATTGAATTTTAATAGCAAGTTGGGGGTTCTAACCTAAAGCTTCTAGTATACAGAGGTATACTAAATATAATAATAAACATACATAGAAGGTAGGAAAGTTTATAAAGAAAGATACACTTAAATTCATAGATTTATTTTATGTGGAGAAAAATGAAAAATTTGAGAATCTTGACAAAGGGCAAAGCAAGTTAATATGAGGTTCCTATAAAAATATTTTTAAAATGTTTGTCAACTTAAATCCATGTAATGTGAATTCACTTTTAGCCCAGCCAGCTCTCTAAAACATTTTTCATTTTCTTTTTCTACACGATGATGTAAGATTGATGATCTATCTTGTTTCCATGAATACTTCAGCATTCTCACATATTTCAATATATGTGTATATATGCTGTGAATGCAGCTGTACAAAGGAAAGAATTCCTACAGGACAGACTAGATAGTGGTTGGGTGGAGATTACTGAGAGTAGATGCATTTTTCCCCCAGACTGCAAATCTTCCTTTCCAATTCAGAAAGGAAAACAGAATTTTCTATCCAAGTTGTGCAGTATATATACAATATAAACATACCCACTCTGGGAACCTATGTAGGAATGGTGCATTCCAGAAATAATGATGAGAAACATGAAAAAAGGAGGAACAACTTTCATGTGTGAGCTCATGAGCAAGATCTCTCCACATTTTTTCCTGCCCTCATACACATATACAATGTCTCACATTAACAAAAAGTGATGGGGGAGGGAGAACAGAGAAAACAGACAGAGAGAAGATAAGAAGGAAGGAAGATGGAAAGAGGAATGAATAAGGGAATAAGATATAAAAGAAAGGGAAGAAAACAAGAAAGGTGATTAGGAAAGAACAGTTAAAGTTATTTTACTTCCTAGGAAATGAGGTTTTTCTGAATCTAGAAGCAAAAGAAACCCTAACTTGAAAATAAGAGTTTTCATGATTATATATTTAAAACAAAATTTTCTCTTTATAACAATGCAAGTATATCATTATTCCCATCACAGATGAGGAGATTGAGGCTCAGGGAGATGAAAATAATTGTCTGAAGTCAGTCAATAAAAACTGTACACAAATATTAAAATCTAAGTCACTTAGTATAAGGCAGAATAATTCAAAATTTCCTGATTTATATGATTTTAGCTTAGATAGTGGGAACTTTGGGCTGAATTTAGCAACAGTTAGATTATAAGTGAGTAGGCATTATGTAACACAATGGACTTGGACATTTGTAGTGTACAATGAATGTGCCTTTCCCATGCCATCTAATAGATTATATTGTATTTTAAACAAACAGCACCAGCTGCAGCACTGTCTGGGAATTCAACCATTTGCTTCTGGAGGATATGAATATATTTACTTCCATAGCCTAAAAAACATACATATATAAAATGAAAATATGTCAAAGTTCTCCATAAATGAGCTACCTGTAATGCCAAATTTTTGTGAATTATTGTAATTTTTTCAATAGCACAATCACCTTCTTTGTGGGGGAGGGATAAAGAAAGTGTTTAAAAGATAGAAGGAAAAATAAGTTGATCTTTGGAAGAAATGACAGTTTAAATGTAAGCTACAAAAGAGTGAAGCTCTCTTTAATAGGAGTAAAAGGAGTAAGTACCAAAGAAAAATATACTGCCAGGGAGGCCAAGGGGTTGCTTTCCCTTGCATCTTTACAGAAGAATGAAACTGATTTAGAAGTGGACATAATAGACCATAAAAAATGAGGGGAAAAAAGTCTATTTACTACAGATCATGACCTTACCACCTCAAGTTCAAAGAGAGACTCTACTATCATCAGCCGGGTTTTACACCTATTCTCAGCCCATAGAATTCAAGCTGTCTCTGGTTCAGCACTTAGGAGTTAGATCCTAGCATCTGAGATTTTATTATGAGAAAAGGAGGTCACTTGCCTTTTAAACCTTCTCTTAACTTAGAGATAACTGAAATCATTATACAACTGTGCATTGCTTCTAGAGAAGAGGACATATAATAAACAAGGGATATATATGATATATATATGTGTATATATATATAGTTTGTTGATTTGGAGTTATTATAGGGGCCTGGGATTTTGTTGGTGAAGGCACTTTCAGGGAAGAAACCTATTTGGCCAAGGCTGATCAGATATTATTCTGCATTTTATAGTCTAAGAGAGCCATTTAGGGTGTTTCGAGGTCACTTGGCTAGTCTGAGAATCATCAAGGTTAAGATCTGGAAATTTTTACCTGATTGGAAGACCATACCACTATTTTTAAAAATATGGAAACCAAGGCTTAGAGAATTGACTTCATTTAGTAACACAATCAATAAGTAGAAGAACTAGCATATTATCCCTGGTTTTATTCTTCTTCATGACATTTCATTTACTATTTAAAAACTATTTTGTGAGGTAGGCAAGACAGGTCTTCAAAGGTGAATGGGAACTAAGAAGTCTTTTAGTTCCCATTTTTTTTCCTGAAGGGAAATAATGGGAAGATTGTTGAACTTATTTAAGAAAAATGGGGTGTATCCATTTTATTTTTATATTATTTATAATTATATTATTAGATTGATTTCTCATGATGTCTACTCACTTGTATTCATTCTCTTCTCTGGATCCAAAGAGGGAAAAAAAATAGTTTGCTCTTTATTTCCCACAATATCCTTTTAGTTTTTCCTGAATTCACATCCTCATGCCATTAGGTAAGAGGTTAACTCAAAGTATTACAGCAATCTTTTTAACTGGAGAGATACTGTGGCCTTTTGACTAAAAGAGCATCCTTTAGATTTTAGCCCAAATATTTTCTCTTGTTCCCTGAGAGCCACTTGCAAATAGTAAACAGCCTATCTTTTTTTATTCAAAAATCCTTCCAGTTTTAAAGCCAGTTCCTTCAATTAGATTCTTTACTTGGGCTTAGGGTGTTGAGCACCAACCAATTCTTTTAGTTGTACCCCAAGATTCCTTTTGTAAAGGCCTCCTGCAGATGACAGTCTAAAGACAAAGCTAGAATGAAGCCTGTACCCTGGGGGCTTTGTTGGTTGCTCCATATTCAACAGAGTTATTCAAGCCTTCAAGGTTTTCTAATATATGAAATGTTAATTTCCACATCTGAAAACCTTCCTTTTTATTTTTCAAAGTTTCTGCTTTTCTTGCTTCAGACCCTTCAGTTTTGCTTAAATCTCCTTTCCTTTAAGGTTTAAAACTTTTTTTTCCCCCTCCTAATAATAATCTAGTGAGTTAGAGCATTCTTATCTCCATTATACAGATGAGGAAATTGAGGATTAGTGAAGTGACCAGCCTATGGCCAAACACATAGCTAGTAAATTTTAGAGCCAGAATTTGACCCCAGGGCTATGATATTAAAGTATATTAATCTTTCTAGTACACCATAATTCAAGTCAAGTATCTAAAGAGAAATAAACAGTTTCATGAGTGCTAGTACTGTAAACTCAAACCTAAAAACTAATGTTACACATCAAAAATTTGGAAAGTTTCTAATCAGGACTATTTACTGCCAACAATTTAAAAATAACAAGATTTAAGATTTTGGGGTTTTTTTTTGAGGTTCTAGGATTACAAATATAGATAGAAAACCTAGTCTTTCCTAATCAACTAAAAGTGGGAAGAAGGTACCCAAAATATTATGATGCAAAGGAGAGTAAGGTAAGTAGAGAGATCTAGACAAAATATTATGGAAATAATAGCTAGTGTTGTCTTTAACTAGGGAAAGGGAATAATCAGACAAATTCTGTGGATAAGGAGTTACTCAGTGTAGGTTTTGAAAGAAGGAAAGGACTTTAACAGCAAATAAAGATATGTGAAGTGAAAAGGTCAATTTAGGCTTTGCAGAAAGATTGAAGCAAAGAGAAAAGAGAAAACTTTAGTTCTATTCTTCCATGAATATAGAATATATGAAGGAGAATAGTAACAAAGTAAAAAACAAATGAACAAATAAAAAAGAAAAAGAAATAAACAAGGTAAAAAAAGAAAAAAGGGGTCCACATTATAAAGAGATATCATAATCAGTATTCCAAACTTTACATGATAGTAAATAGGAGATAGGTCACTTTCAATATCTCTGTATTATAAACTTAATATATTTATAATTCAAAAGAGTCAGAGTGAAACATTCATAAACCATTTAAATGTTTAATTGTGTGGTTTTCTATTTCTGAAAAATTTAGGACAGTTCAAAGAGATGGCTTTTAGTTTTTCTAAGGTCCTAAGATTCTATTGTGAGCAGTTGTATGCAGTAAAAAGTTGTGACTAAATGAGAGTAACATGAATACAAGAGTCAATACTGAAAACATTTTTCTTCAGTCATTCTCCCAAAACAAATCAGCAAAACAAGTGAAGTTAACCAAGATTGCTTTAAGAGAAAAAAAGAATGTCTGTAACCAGGAAGATAATTGTTTTATCACACTTTCCCCTATTTAGACCACATTTGCAGTGGTGTTTAATTCTGGGAATGATGTTAGGACAAACTCACATAACTTGAAGAATCCAGAAAATAGTAAACAGAGTGGGGAAAAAAGGAAAAGCACAGTAGATTAAAAGTAGATTAGTTTTCAAAAGAACTGAGAATATTTGACCTGAAGAATAAAAGACTTGAGAGGTAATATTGGTGTTTTCAAATACATAGAGGATTCATTTTATTTTATTTTATTGATCCAGAGAGGAGACTGAGTAGGAGACAGTGAATTTCCTTCATTATAGTAATCTAGTGAAGAGGCTGGATGCTATTTTTATAGAGGAGCTAGTTACTTAAGGGTAGCTTGAACTGTATGATCTTTGAGATATCTTCCAACTCTTAAATTCTAGATTTGTTTCTGATTTATTTCTCTAACTCAGGCTAGTTTCAATTTTGAGTAATTGAGAGTACACAGATAGAACATCTGAAACTATCTCTTTCAATTCATATGTGATTTCTCCATTTTCTGAAATGAAAAATCCCAATCTGAGAAAGAATTAAAAATAACAATAACATCTAAGTACTAACTAAGTATTACACCATTAATTTAACTGTTATAAGCTTCATTTCTCTAAATACAACCTTGTTTATATTTCTCTTACCTATGGGCAGCCCCAAGCCAGTTTTTTTCTTCTTGTTTTTGGTCCCATCTGTTCCAGTTTGAATTAAATTGCTATTTAGAATGCAGGTTTTAATTATCTTTTTATCACCTCTCCTCTATTTTCTCTTAACAATAAAGGGCACATGTAACTCTTAGTTCCTCCTGGCCAAGGTGACTCCTCTAACATATGGAACCATATGACTCTTAGTCTTCTCTCATTTCCAAGTGTTCTTGATGTTCACTTTAAGGGCACTATCATTATCTGTCCCTAGCTTAGCTTAGCTCACTCAAAGACACTTCTTCAAAGAGAATTATCTTAAATATTCTTAACAGAATATATTTTTTCGTATCATATGCTGTTGTATATTTATTTATTGTAAATGTTCATTCCTTTGTTCATTAATGTATTCATTGTTTAGCTTGAGAGATGGAAGAAACACAGTAGGGAGCTTTAATTCTTTGTAAAAGAAGTGAATTATACTTGATCATTTTAGTCTTAGAAAGCAGAACAAGGAGAGATGGATTGAAGTTGTAGAGAAGAAGACTGACAAGTTTAAAAAAAAATCCCTGATAAGTAGCGTCCCATAACACAAGAATAGGCTAGAAGTATGAGAAGTAAGGCTCACTGACTATATGGTGATAGTGTACACAAGATGGCTAAGAAAAACATGCAAAATTATAAAGATTCATAGTTGTGTACTGCTTTTAGATTTTCAAAGTGCTTTTCTCAATAAAAATCTTTTAGATAGATGGTAAGAGTATTATTATATTCATTTTATATATAAAGAACCTAGATATTTAGTTGAATGAGTAGTCCTAAATCACACATATAGAATAGAGGTCAAAATGAATATAAATTCATTTTTTCCCATTATAGAATGATATAGATTTTTTTTTTAATTCAGAGATTCAGTGATTTTTTTCTAATATTTTTGCAATTATCAGCTGTAATGAATTTATAGGTTAAGCTATTCTAGTAAATTTTTCTAGTAAATTTATTTATTTTTTAATACATATTGCTTTATGAATTACATTGGGAATGAAAAATCAAAGTAAAATGGAAAAACCATGGGAGATGTAAAAAAAAAAAAGAAAAAAGAGGTGAACATAGCATGTGTTGATTTAGATTCAGTCTTCTTAGTTCTTTTTCTGAATGCAGATGACATTTTTTGTTCAAAATCTATTGGGATTGCTTTAGATCAATGAACCACTGAGAAAAACCAAATCTTTCACAGTTGATCATGATACATTCTTGCTGTTATTGTGTACAATATATTCCTCATTCTGCTTGTTCCACTCAGCATTAGTTTGTATAAATATCTCTAAAGTCAGCTAAAATTCATCATTTTTTATATAACAATAAATATTCCATTACCTTCATATACCACAATTTATTCAGCCATTCCCCAATTAACAGGCATTTGCTCATTTTCATATTCTTTGCCACCACAAAGAAAGGTGCCACAAACATTTTTGCAGATGTGGGTCCTTTTCATTCTTTTATGATATCCTTAGGCTAGAGACCTAGTAATAGCACTGCTGCATCAAAGGGTATGCACAGTTTTATATCCCTCTGGGCATTGTTCCAGGTTGCTCTCTAGAATGCTTGGATAATTTCACAACTCCACCAACAATGTATCAATCAGTATCCTCGTTTTCACACATCCCCTCCAACATTTATCATTATCTTTTCCTGTTACCTTGGCCAATCTGACAGGTGTGAAGTGGGAACTCAGAGTTCTTTTAATTTGTGGTTCTCTAATCAACAGTGATTTTGAGCATTTTTTCATGTAACTGTAGCTGGCTTTAATTTTGTCATTTGAAAATTTTCTGTTCATATCCTTTGACCATTTATCAATTAGGGAATGACTTATGCTCTTATAAATTTGACCCAGTTCTTTACATATTTTAGAAATGAGACCTTTATTAGAAACATTGGTTATAAAGATTTTCCCCCAACTTTGTACTTCACTTTTAATTTTGTTTTTGTTGGTTTTGTTTGTGCAAAACTTTTTAATTTAATGCAATCAAAAGTTGTTCATTTTGCTTTTCATAATGTCCTCTAGTTCTTCTTTGTTCATAAATTCCTCCCTTGTCCAAAGATCTGATAGGTAAATTATCCCTTATTCTCCTAATTTATTTATGGCATCAGCCTTGATGCCCAATTCATGTAAACATTTTGATCTTATTTTGTATGGGGTGTGAGATGGAGGCCTATGCCAAGTTTCTGACATATTATTTTCCAGTTTTCTCAACAATTTTTGTCAGATTGTGAGTTCTTATTCCAGAAGCTGGAATTTCGGGGTTTATCAAATACTACTCTATCACTACAGGCCTTGATTATTGTATCCTTTGTATTGAATCTATTCCACTGATCCACCACTTTATTTCTTAGCCAGTACCAAGTAGTTTTGATGATTATTTCTTTATTATATAGTTTTAGGTTTGGTACTGCTAAGCTACCAGCCTTTGTGTTTTTTCATTAATCCCCTTGATATTCTTGGCCTTTTGTTCTTCCAGATGAATTTTGTTATTATTTTTCAAGATCTATAAAATGACTTTTCAGCATTTTGATTAGTTTGGTACTGAACAAGTAGACCAATTTAGACATAATTGTCAGTTTTATTATATTAGCTCAGCCTACCCATGAGCAATTGATATTATTCCAAATGTTTAGATCTGACTTTATTTTTGTGAGAAGTGTTTTGTAAATGTGTTCATATAATTTCTGGGTTTGTCTTGGCAGGTAAAACCCCAAGTATATTTTTTTTTGGTCTAAAATAATTTTAACTGGAATTTCTCTTTCTGTCTCTTGATGATAGGCTTTGTCAGTAATGTATAGAAATGCTGGTGATTTGTGTAGGTTTCTTTTATATCCTGCAACTT
This sequence comes from Antechinus flavipes, assembly GCF_016432865.1. Lineage (NCBI taxonomy): Eukaryota > Metazoa > Chordata > Mammalia > Dasyuromorphia > Dasyuridae > Antechinus > Antechinus flavipes. Next base: position 70,487,397 of record NC_067399.1, read on the forward strand.
GGCTAAAACTGTTCATCATTTCCACTAGGCTTTTGGATGCTTTTCTAGGGTTTTCTAAATATATTATCGTATCATCTGCAAAGTGTAATAGTTTTATTTCCTCATTGCCTATTCTAATTCCTTTAATTTTTGTTTCTTATTGCTACAGCCAACATTTCTAGTACAACGTTGAATAATAGTGATAATAATGGGCATCCTTGTTTCACCCCTGATCTTATTGGAAATGTATCCAACTTCTCTCCAAATATAAATAATGCTTGCTTTTAATTTTAGATAGATACTGCTTATTATTTTAAGTAAAGCTCCCTATATCCCTATGTTTTCTAATGTTTTTAATAGAAATAGGTGCTGTATTTTGTCAAAAAGCTTTTTTTGCATTTATTGTGATTATCATATGATATCTGTTCCTTTTTTTCATTGATTTGGTCAATTATGGCAACAGTTTTCCTGATATTGAACCAGCCTTACATTCTTGATATAAATCCTTCTTGGTCATAGTGCATTATCCTGCTCATAAATTGCTGTAATCTCTTTGCTAATGTTTTATTTAAAATTTTTGCATCAATATTCATTAGGGAGATTGTTCTGTAATTTTCTTTGCCTGTTTTGGCTCTTTCTGTTTTAGGTGTAAGTACCATATTTGTGTCACAGAAGGAATTTGGCAGGAGTCCTTTCCTTATTTTTCTAAATAGTTTACATAGTATTGGTGTTAATTGTTCTTTAAATGTTTGGTACAGTTCATTTATGAATCCATCTGGCCCTTGAGATTTTTTCTTATAGAATTTATTAATGGCATGTTCAATTTCTTTTTTTTTTCTAAAATGAGACTACTTAAGTAGTTTATTTCGTCTTCAGTTAGCCTGAGCAATTTATATTTTAGTAAATATTCATCCATTTTGGTTAGATTGTCAGACTTGCTGCCATAGATTTGGGAAACTAGTTCCTAATTATTGCTTTAATTTCTTTTTCATTGGTGGTAAGTTCACTCTTTTAATTCTTCATGCTGGTGATTTGGGTTTTCTTTTCTTTTTCTGATCAAATTAACCAAATATTTATTTATTTTTCTCATAAGATCAACTCTTTAGTTTTATTTATTAGTTCAATAGTTATCTTAGTTTCAATTTTATTAATCTTCACTTGGAGTTTCAGAATTTCTAACTTAGTATTTAATTGGGGGAGGGCTTCAATTTGTTATTTTTCTAGATTTTTTAGTTGCATGCCAAATTCATTGATTTTCTCTTTCTCTATTTTATTCATGTAGCTATTTAGAGATATAAAATTTCCCCTAAGAACTGCTTTGTGGCATCTCATCGGTTTTGGTGTCTTGTCCCATTCTCTTGGGTGAAATTATGGATTGTTTCAGTGATTTGTCATTTGATCCCACTGATTTTTTTAGAAATAGATAATTTAATTTCCAATTGGTTTTTAATCTATCTTTCCCTGGCAATTTATTGAATATAATTTTTAATGCATCATGGTCTGAAAAGGAAACATTTATTATCTCTTTCTTCATTTGAATGTGAGGTTTTTATGCTCTACCCAGTGGTCTACTTGATCTAGGTTTTCTAAAATACTGTTAGTTTTCCTAGTTTCTTTCTTGTTTATTTTCTGATTAGATTTGTCTGATTCTGAGAAGGAAAGGTTGCGATCTCCCCAACATACTTTTGCTGTCTATTTCTTCCTGTAACTGGCTTAAAATCTTCTCTAGGAATTTGGCTGCTCTATCATTTGTTGCATCCACATTTAGTATCATTACTACTTCATTGTTTATGCTATCCTTTATCAATATGTACTTTCCTTCCTTATCTCTTTTAATAAGATCTATTTTTACTTTTGCTTTTTCTGAGAGTAGAATTGCTATCCTTGCCTTTTTTTTTTTTTTTAAATTTCAGATGAGGCATAATAAATTTTGGTCCAGACTTACATTTATTCTGTATGTGTCTCTCTGGATCAAAAAATGTTTCTTGTCAACAACATATTTTAGGATTCTTATTTTCTTTTTAATATACTTTGCTCCCCATTCAACATGTAAAGGACCACTTGCCATCTGGGGGAAGGGGTGGAGGGAGGGAGGGGAAAAATTGGAACAGAAGTGAATGCAAGGGATAATGCTGTAAAAAATTACCCTGGCATGCGTTCTATCAATAAAAAGTTATTAAAAAAATACACTTTGCTCTTTGCTTCCTTTTTATGGGAGAGTTAACCCCATTCATATTCACAATTATGATTACCAGCTCTGTATTTCCCTGCATCCTATTTTTTCCTCTCTATATATGTTTATTCTCTTTCCACCTTTTCCTTGGTCTCATATGTTATCCACCCCACCCACTAATTTATCTTCTACCATCCCTTTACCCTTCTCTTCTCCTTTAGTGTTTCTGCCATTCCTTTTATCCTGCCCCCCCTTTGCTTTTCCTCTTTCTCCTTCTACTTCTTTATAATGTTAGATACATTTCTATAATCAACTAAATGATTGAATTTTTCCTTCAAAACCAAAACTGATGAGATCAAGCTTCAGACAATGCTCATCTCCATTCCTTCATTGTCTTAATTGTGATAGCTGTTTTGTACCTCTTCATGTGAACCAATTGTCCCATTATACTCCCTTTTCTCTTTTTCAAGTACAGATCTTTTCCCAAGCCTTAATGTCATTTTCTTTGATGTCATCACATTAGAGTTTATTCACAAGCACACCCTCAGTCCATATGATACCCCACTCTATCTGTCCCATTGACCTTCTATGCTTCTCTTCATTCCTGTGTTTGTAGATTAAATGTTATGTTTAGTTCTGTTTTTTTTTTTTTTTCCAATAGAAATGATTAAAAGTCTCTTAGTTCACTGAAGTTCTATTGTCTTCCCTGAAAGATGATGCTGAATCTTGCTGGGAAGTTAATTTTTGGTTTTGGTTGTAATCCTAGATCCTTTGCCTTCTGGTATTTGGTATTATAGGTTCTCATATTATCTATTGTAGAAGCTGACAAGATCTTGGGTAATCCTGGCTCTTGCTCTTTTATATTTGAATTGTTTTTTTTGTCTGGCAGATTGTAGTAGTTTTTCCTTAAGATTGTTCTGGCATTTCACAATAATGTTCTTTGGGATTTTCCTTGTAGGATCTCTTTCTGAAGGTGATAGGTGAATTCTTTCACTGAGTATTTTCCCATATATTACTAGAATATTGGGGCAATTTTCTTTAATGATCTCTTGAACAATGTTATCTAGGCTCTCTTTTTGGTCATGACTTTCAGTTAGGCTAATAATTTTTAAATTGTCTATTTCTGATACATTTTCCAGGTGGGATATTTTTTCCAATGAGGTATTTCACATTTTTTTTTCTATTTTTTTTTATTCTTTTTAGTTTGTTTGGTGAGGTAGGGAGGTAGTCCTATAAAGTTGTTACAGGCAGAAACTAGCCCTTGTTGCTGTGTGTCCAGTCTCTCTCCAAGTCCATCCAGTCCAGCTAACTCGGTCCAGCGCCTCGCTCCAGGAAAGGCCTCTGCGGCTCCTGGTCCTTCTGCTCCACCACCCTTGCTCTAAGCATGTGAGATAGGAGGGGGCCTGGCCAGCCGCTGCCCAGGCCTCCGCCCCGGGGGATTACGGAGCAGCAGCCCCGGGCCCCTCAGGTGCATGTTTAGTTGAAGCCCATTTGTCTGCATGTACCCTCTGGCTCTGAAGCTGTCTCAGCCCTACAGCATGATATATAATCAATAAAGCTCTCCAATTTAAAAAAAAATTTTTTGCTACCTTACAATGCCATTAGCTCACATTTGCCCAGTTCTAGTTTTTAATGTGTGATTTTCTTCTGTTAGCTTTTCTATCTCTTTTTCCATTTGGTTAATTCTACTTTTTAATAAATTGTTTTCTTGAGACAAAATTTTTCCTTTCTTTTCTAAGCTGTTGACTCTCTCATGCATATCTTTCATTTCCTTTTTCATTTTTTCTTCTATGTCATTTATTTGCCTTTTAAAGTAAACACTTCTAAGAAGCCTCTTTGGGATTGAGACTAACTCATATCACTCTTTGAGATTTCTTTTGTGGATATTTTGTTTTTGAGTTTATATTTTAGTCTTCTCTGTCACCATAGTAGCTTTATATAGTCAAGTATTTTGTTCCTTTCCTTTTCTTTTGGTATTACTTCTTTTTTTACTTTTAAGGTCTAGCTCTGTCTTGGAGTAAAGGGGTTGCTGTCCCAAACTTCTTTTTCTGCTCTTTTCAAGAAATATCCTGTTTTCCCAAAGTTTGAATTCTGATCTGGGAATGGAAGTTGCCCCACTGATTTGCTCCTCTGCTGATACAGGAATGAGAGTTTAAGTTGCTGATTTGTTGTGATTAAGAGCTTCTCACTGGTTTTCCCAGTCTTTCTGACCTGGGCTCAACACTTTTTTCACCCCAGTGAGACTAACCTTTCTTGAAGTTTTTCCATTCTATTTTGAGCTGGAGAATGATTTCATTCTGTCAGACTCTGATCAGTGGCTTGGTTTAATGTGCTTTTTGAGGGAAACTGGGAGAACTCGAGCAGCTTTCTGACTGTAGTCCACCATCTTGGTTTCATCCCTGGAAGTGTCTTAAGCAATTTGTTTAAACCTTTTCAATCATCTTCTAAATGGAATCTAACCAAGTATGCCATCACTGTCTTGACCATTATTAGAGTAACCATCATCATCATCATCATCTCTTTCAACCTAACTATTCCTTCAATTCTTCCTTACTGGGATCATGATCCATCTCTCTCCCTCTAATTGTAGTTGAATACAGTCTCTTTTCTTGGCCCTGTTCTTCATCCCAAATATTTATTCTTGCTATGCTTTCTTTTTTGCTAATAGCATCCTCTCCTTGAGCTTAAATATAAGTTTTCTGTAAATACTTATGACTTGAATATAACTCAGTACTTCAACACCTAAATAAACCTCTCTTTTACATTTCCTTAGATCACCAGTTTTCTAGTCATCTAGGGTAATAACCCTAAAGTTATCCTCAAATCTTTCTTCTCCTTAATCCTCAAGATACAATGAGTTGACAAAATTTTCAATAGCAATAACAACTATTTTCATACTCTTCCCTCTTTTTCCCACTCAAACAGACATCACCCTAATTCAGGAACTTGTTACATATGGAATGGGCCTTTATTAAAGATTCCTAATTGAAATATTAGATTCTAATTTCTAATACCCTCTTTCTATTCTATTCTATTCATAATTGCCAGAATAAAACTTCTGAAAAATAAGCCTAAGTCAATTACTTGCTTTAAAATATTTAATATAATCAATGAATTCAATCAGCTCTGGATACTTTAGCCACTCATTTCACAAAGTTCAAAAAGTCCTTGGTATAGTTCTGCATTTTAAAAACTTCTTTGTACTATCAGTATTTTTTTAAAAGATAAAGAACAAAATTATTAAGGCAGCTAGGTGGTAAAGGGGATTGATTGCTGGACTTGGAGTCAGAAAGACTCAGCTTCCTGAATTCATATCTGACCTCAGATGCTTACTTAGCTATGTAACTCTAGGCTCCTTATCTGTAAAAAAGAGTTATAGAAGGAAATGGCAAATTGTTCTGATATTTTTGCCAAGAAAATCCCAATGGGATCACAGAGTCAGATATGACAAAAAAAAGTTAATAGCAACAAATGAACCATCAGTTGATTATTTAAAAGACGACAGCTCAATTCTAAACCTATTTCGTATTATTCCCATTCATTAATTCTACATTCTAGTCAAAATGGCCTACTTACTTTTTTTTTTTCCAATCTCAGAATTATATTTCCTACTTCCATGCCCTTGTCTGGAGGACCATAGATGGTCTTCCAGCCTTATATACCAACAATGCTTTTTTCTTCTCATCTCTATTTCTTTCTTTAAGGTTTAACATTTGAACCTTTTCTGATTTTTTTAGCTTTTAGTATTTTCTTCCTTCTCAAATAATCAAATATAAACATATATTTAAATGTTGTAATCCTTCATTAAAGGTTACAGCATTTAAGTACTTGTGTGTATACACACACACACACACACACACACTATTTAAATGAGGTAGCATTGAGTAATCAATAGAAAACTGATCTTGAATCCAGGTTCCCATCAAGTTTCTGATTATGCTAGCTATAGGAAACCTGGTAAATTGCTTAATCTCTCTATGGAAAAGACAATTCTCTAAGACTGTAAGTTTCAGAGAAGGTTCCAGCTGGTATTAAGTCCTTTCTATGCTCAGTCTATGATCTTATGATTGACAGAGGATTTCCTTACCTAAAAGTTCTCTATATCAATGAAATCACAGGTTCAATTTCAATTCCTTTGCTTTATTAGAATGCAAACTTGTTGATGTCAGGAATTTTAAATTAATTTATCTTCTATTCTCAATATATAGGGCAGTATGGTCTTTGAGAGATTTCTTTTCTTTTTTTCCCCCCCTTTCTTTCTGTCCCCACTACTTAGCTTCTATGTTCTAGTACATTTTGTTCAGTTTTCAGCTGTGTCAGACTTTAATGTGACTTCATAGACTTTGTCCATGAGGTTTTTTGGGCAATGTTTCTTGAATGGTTTGCATTGCTTTATCCAGTATGTTCCTATTTTACACATGAGAAATTGAATGACTTGCCTAGGACTACACAGTCTATAGATATCTGAGACTGAATTTGAACTCAGGACTTTCTGAGTCTAGGGTTCAGCACTTTATTCATTTTAACAGCACCTAGTTTCCTCACCTTGTAATCACCATTGTCATGTTTGTCCAGCTATATCTTATTCTTCATGACTCCATTTGATGTTTTCTTGGCAAAGATACTGGAGTGGTTTGCCATTTCCTTCTTAAATTCATTTTATAGATGATGAAACTGAGGCAAAGAAGAGGGTCACAAGCTAATAAATATCTAAGATAAGATTTGAACTCAGATCTGGTGGTCTACTCATCATACCACCTAGTAGCCCTATCTAATATATAGTAGATACATAATGAATAATAAATATTTGTTGATTGACCAACTGTCTGCCTTACAAGGAATAAATATAATGAATGCTTGCTTGTTTGAATTGGATTGATTCAAGAATCACTTGAATATTCTCAAAACGATATCCTACCATCTCACATTTTGAAGATAAGGCATTCTAGGGTGTCTATTTACACCAACATTTCCATCCAACTTTTCCTATTCATTTCCCAAAGTGCAAAACTTCCTCTTGATATAGCTCTACATTAAAAAAAAACTTTTTTGTAATATCAATATTATGATTATATGATATGTCAGTTATCAATATCAGATAAGGGCCAGAAAGATCTAAAATGCAATTGAATTATATTGCTACAAAACTATTAATTACTGCAACATAAATTATGCCAACATGAAATCAAACTGTATAGCTTCACCACATTGAAGTCTCAGGTCCTTTGGTAAGAATATTTCATAGCTTTAGAATTGAAATTATCTTTAGGAACCATTTTATCCAATCCTCATATTTTATAGCTGCAGAGGCCAAGGCCCAGAAGGTTTAAATGACAGTACAGTTGGTGCTGGAACTGATATTTGAAGCTAGAACTTCTTAATTTAAATTTACCACTCTTTCCACTGATTAAATGAATACCATCATCATTTTACAGAGGCGGAGGATTCATTCTTTGACGGAAATCATACTTTTCTTACTTTACCACCACATCAGTGAAGAACAGAGAAGAATATCTAGGTATTTCTACAAGGAAGGGAGATGGGTTGCACCAAAGTAGTAGGTGCAACTATGAAAGATATATTATCATTTTCAAATGTGAAAGATTTATATGCAGAGATTTTTTTTAGGAAAAAGGGTCTAGATTCAACTTGTATAGAACAGAGGAAGAAACAGTACACTTGAAATGACAGGAGACCTGCATTTATACTTTACTTTTGATACTACCTGACTGAGTGATGCTACAGACATAGCTTATTTTTAAATGATGATAATACTTGCCATACACACTTCAGGGAATTTCATTAAACTTTACTTGTATATGCCCCCTTTGCTTTTCTGACATTTTCCATCATTCTAGTGCAGGCAGAACTTCATCATCTCATTCCTGGTCTATTGCAATGTACCTTTGATGGATTGTGCTGCCTCATGTTTCTCCCCACTTCAATCAATCAATTAATAAATAGGCACTTATTAAGCACCTACTGTGTGCCAGGCACTCGATAAGTGCAAAGGATAGAAAAGAGAAGCAATGGCAGTTCTTGCCCTCAAGAAACTTACATTCAAATGGGAGACATGTATTTGCATGCAAATATGTATTGAATGAACAATAGCATTAAATAGGTAATAATTAAAAGAGGAAAGATACTGAAAATAAGGGGAGTTGAAGAAAACTTGCTACAAAAGGTAATATTTTAGTTGGGATTTAGAAGAAGGAGATCAGTAATCAGAGCTGAGAAAAAATAATGTACCAGGAATGGGGGACAGCTAGAGAAAAATAACTAAAACTAGAGTTGAAGTATATTATTCAAAATGTTTGTAGCAGCTCATTTTGTGATAGCAAAGAATTGGAAAAGAAGTAAATGTCCATCAGTTGTGGAATGGCTGAAAAAGTTGTGTTATATGAAGATAACGGAATATTATTGTTCCATAAAAATGATGAATCAGCTGATTTTAGAAAGGCCTGAAAATATTTACCTAAACTGATGTTGAGTAAAACAAGTGGAACCACGAATTCATTGTACACAGTAACAGCAAGAATGTGTGATGATCAACTATGAAAGAATTGGTTCTTCTCAGTGGTTCAGTGATCCAAGGCAATCCCAATAAACTTTGGACAAAAAATGCCATCTGTATCCAGAGAAAGAATTATGGATAATGAATGTAAATCAACATTCTCTCCCAACATGATTCATAAAGAACTGTATATTTTTAAAAATTACACATATACATATTGCATATATAACCAGAAAAATAAAGGAAACAATAAAAAAATGAGGAAAAGAAGAAAAGAGGGCCCTGGAAATTTATGGTTTTAGGACATGGTCTGGAGGAAGATCCAGCATGAAAGACAGAGATATCCAGAAAGGTAGAAACAGAAAAAATAAAAAAGCAGGAGTGAGTGGCATCCTGAAAACCTAAAAAGAAAAGATTATTAAGGAGGAGTGATCAACAGTGACAAAGACTGCAGAGAGATCAAGGAGAATGAAGATTTAGAAAAAAGATCTTTGGATCTGGCAACTAATTTATTATTAGTGACTTTGGAGAGAGTAGTTTCAGTAGAATGATAAGGTACATAGTCAGATGGGCTTAAGATGAGAATGAGCAGAGTATGAGAAGACATTTATTTTTGATGAACTCTTCAATGTGTTTAGCTACAAAAAATAAAAGAAATGTAAGATCATAGCTAATAAGAATGGAAGAATAAAGTAAAAGTTGATATTTTTGGTATTTTGTTTGTTTTTGTTTTTTGGATAAATGAGACCTAAGCATCGTTATAGGCAATAGGAAATGAGCCAGCAGAGGGGAGAGATTGAAAATAGAAGAGTGGGAATGCCAGGCAGGGCAATTCATTAGAGCAGATGGAATGGAATTTAATTACTTAAATAAGTAGAAGGGTCAGCTTTAGTAAGGAGTAAGATCACTTTATCAGGTGAAGCAGCAGGAAGTGGAAGTCATCTGAATGATAAAAGACTGGGAAAAGGGAATTCACTGTTAATTTCAGTTTTTTTTTTTTTTTTAATTCAGTAAAATATGAGGCAAGGTTCTTAGTTGAGAGAATGGGATAATAGAGAGCCTTGGAAGGTTTAAGGCGGGATGAAAAGGTTTAGAAGAGCTATTGTGAAGAATGAGATAGTGAGCTGATAAAGGAGATATAGTAGGATTGCCTAACAGAAATGAGAGTCCAGCTGAGGTTGTGTAACATAAATTCATGGTTACCTTATCAGAATGCTTATAAGATTTTCTCCACTTTTAGTTAGCAGCAAGTGTGTAGGAGCAAATGCAACAAATAGAGTGATTTAAGACAGACCTAGGTGGGTGTAATCAGCTGTATGATAATGAGCTTAGGGATTTAAGAAAGAAGGACCATGTAGAGTTGAATTGATTCACCAATGAATTGAGATGGAAGGAAGAGGAGAGAGTGGCTAATATTGAGGATGAATTGAGGGGTCAGGGCATTTGGAGGTCATGGTGGGCTTAAAGAATAGAGTTACATAAGAGAAGCCAGAAGGAGAGTGTTCTTATAGAACAATAATGTTCCATAACATTCATATACCATAAGTTATTTAGCCATTCTCCAACTGATGGGCATCCACTCAGCTTCCAGTTTCTTGCCACTACAGAAAGGACTGCCACAAACATTTTTGCACATGTGGGTCCCTTTCCCTCCTTAATGATAACTATGAGATAAAAGCCCCGTAGAAACACTGCTGGATCAAAAGTTTAGTAACCCTTTGGGTATAGAATTGCTCTTCAGAATGGTTGGATCACTTCACAACTTCACCAAAAATGTATTAGTGTCCCAGTTTTCTCACATTCCCCTCTAACATTCATCATTGTCTTTTCCTGTCATTTTAGCCAATCTGGCAGATAGATATACAGTGGTAACTCAAAGTTGTCTTAATTTGATTTCTCTGATCAATAGTGACTTAGATTTTTCATATGACTAGAAATAATTTTAATTTCTTGATCTGAAAATTGTCTGTTCATATCCTTTGACCATTTATCAGTTGGAGAATGGCTTGAATTCTTATAAATTTGAGTCAGTTCTCTATATATTTTAGAAATGAGGCCTTTATCAAAGGCTTTTGAATGTAAAAACGGTTTCCCAGTTTATTGCTTCCCTTGTCTGCATTAGTTTTGCTTGTACAAAAACTTTTTAACTTAATATAATCAAAATTATCTATTTTTTGTTCAATAATGATTTTCAGTTCTTCTTTGGCCACAAATTCCTTCCTTCTCCACAGATCTGAGAGGTAAACTATACTTTGTCCTTCTAATTTGTTTATAATATCACTCTTTATGTCTAAATCATGAACCCATTTTGACTTTATCTTGATATAGGGTATTAGGTGTGGATCAATGCCTAGTTTTTGCCAAGGTATTAAACTTCTTAAAGAAGGAAGTTGAGTTTGTAGGAGTTTGTAGACTGTTGACAATTGGGTAGTAGATATGAATAGCAAGAACCTCAAATGAAGAGTTCATTTTCTAACTGACAGTAATCCTCTTAAAATGCAGTTCTAGATCTATGTCAACAGCCTTCCCTCATTCAATAAACTCCAGTGGTTCTCTCTTATTTCCAGGATAAAATATACAATTCTGTTTTGTCTTAAAGCCCTTCATAACTTAGTCCCATCCTACTTCTCTAGTCTGCTAATACCTTATGTGCCTTCACATACACTATGATCCAGTGATTTGGGGCTCCCCACCATGCTTTTCTTCATATATAATACTTTGTCTCTTGATTTTGTGAATTTTCATTATCTAAATTCACTACCTGGAATTCTGTCCTTCCTCATCTCCACCATCTGCCTTTCTGGTTTCCTTTGACTCTCAGCTAAAACTTAGGTCCTATAAGAAGCCTTTCCTCCTCCTGCTTAATCCTAATATCTTCCCTCCAAGGTATATATGTATATATATATATATATATATATGTATGTATGTATGTGTGTGTATATATATATGTGTGTATATATATATATGTATATATGTGTGTATATATATATGTGTGCACATATATGTATCTTCTGTGCTTATAATAGAATTTAATTAGGGCTTATTGACTTGTTATTAAGGCTCATGATAGATTCATAATAGGAATGAATTGTTTTGCAAGCTTTAAAGCTCTACACAAAAGTCATCTATTACTAGAAATTGTTTACTAAAAATCAACTCCTAGCCTTTATTTCACATAGCTACCCTCAAACACGTGCCAAAATCCATGCTACTACATTTTTCTTTCTGCCTCGAGTACAGTTGTAAAGATATTAATTGTATGCCTGTTATAAATGAGTTGCCAAAAGCTACAAAATATGTTTTGTAGTTCATCTAGATGCCTGTCTGGTATAAATAATGAGACAGTAACTTGGTAAAATGGAAAGTTGTGATAAAAACTAGATGTGATATTATGAAGTCCCACCACAGTTCTTTTCTCTGTATACATTGATTTTTATGACACTCTACATGACTGTTCAATCAATGAGACTCTGTCACAAAAATGTTGGCTAAAAGGGCTATATTACAAGGGTCAACTGCAAATTAGCCCAAAGGGTAAACACCAAGGTAGTACAAATGCTCAGGAAAAAAAAGTAGCAGATGTTATAAAATATGGTTGCCAAGGAACAGCTGTGTGGAAATTTACCCATCCTTACCTCCTGCTCTACAACTTGTCCAACCCTTTCTTAAATATGTTGAAATTCCAGACATGAAAACAGTATGGAAATGAGAGCTAACTACCTATGTGACTGACCTCCCTTGATCCTTTCCTTCCTTCTTCCCTCCTTTCCTCCCTCCCTCCCTTCCTTCCTTCATTTTTTCGCTCTATACTTTTTTCCTTTTTTTCTTATAAGTGTAGGGTTGGAGTTTTAGGAATTTCTGGGTTCAAATGTTGCCTTAGTTTTACTAGCTATGCAATCCTAAACAAGTAACCCAACTTTTTTCTGTTTCCTCATTCTTGAAAAAGGATGACTTGATGGAACCTAACATTCTTTGCAGAGCTGATATTGTGATTCTGTAGGTTTCTAAATGATATTGGCTGCCCAGGTGACACATTTACCAGTTTGGTCCATTTTTTGTGCTCCAAAATTCTGAAATTATATGTTTTGACATTCTGGGTGTAAATTCCTTTCTACATCTAACTTTGTGTATCCTAAGTTCCTTTCTAGCTTTAGCAGTCTTTGAATAAGTACAAATATTATTAGAAGAGGAATAAATGGCTTTAACAATAACATGAAGGATTTCCCTTGAGTCAATTTTTAAAACAAAATTTAACTTTTTTTGACATTGAAGAAAATAATAAGCAGAGTGTAGGGAGGGGGTGGATCAGTTTTCATCTATTCAAGCTAAAGTTATTCTTTCCACTTGTAAAAACTTGGAAATAATCAAGTTCTTTAAAGTCTCAAGCACTATTTTTTGAACATGATATGTATCATACTTTTGAATTGAACAGAAAAACAAATTGGGGGTAGAAAGGGTGGAATTTTCCTATTCCATTTGACTGAAATGTATGAATTCCCAACCAAAGACCAAGTAAATCAATACACTATGAGTTTCTCATAACAAAGAATTTAATTATGTAAAGAAAGCCTCAGAAAGTCAGTCACTTGAGTCATCTGCTCTTCAGTCATAACTTATATGGGGGCGAAAAGAATTTTTTTCCAGTGTGCCAGTGTATGTGAGGAGACATGGTTTCCTTCTTGGAGTAAATGTAGCCTCTATCCTCACAACTGGTCCTAATGATTTTTTCTTACTCATCTCTGACATTTCAGAAATTGGGATGTCTGAAACCAGACAGTTATCAGTACCCTCACCACTTTTGAAACTGTCAGTCATTAAATTGAGAATTAAAGTTGGGAGGGGGGTTGTTTTTATCTAAAGTTAAAAAAAATTCCTTTAACAATTTTATTGCATGCTGTGAAAGGATAGTCTCCCTAACTATGAATCAAATTTCTCAACATCTGGGACCCAATAATAATAATAATTGACACTGTCATAGCTCTTTAAAATTTACAAAGGACTTTATTATGTCAACTACCCTCAAGTAGATCTCTATGAGACAGGAACTGTTTTAAATTTTAGTTTACCAATAAGCACACTGAATCTATTAATTAAGAATTAAAATTGCTTGCTTTGAGTCACTCAAACAAATAAGCTTCAGAGGGAAAATTCAAACTCAAGTCTTTCTGATTTCTACCATCACTACTATGCCTTGCTGTAGATGTGTATTGATGATGAAACTTAAATCAAGTATATTTATCCATATTTTTATTTAAAAAGAAAAATATTTTTCAGTCAACTGAGGTCTTTAAAAAGAATAGAAACAAAACATACAAACAAAAAACACTGTGTAAGTCCAAATTTGTTTCTGAATATTGTTTTTTGTTTTGTGCCTTTGAAGGTATATTTTGAAAAATACTTTGTTAGACATTACTTTGAGGATCAAAGTTGGACAGGGTGTGGTTTCTGAAAATCAAGATGAATTTGTTCTAGGAAACATGCAAGCAGGATGTGACTAAGGACTAGTTTAGGTAGAATAGAGAGGCAGAGAATATACTAAAATAAATGCTTTTGAATTTATGTTGGTCTAAATCTATCTTTCAAAGTGCAGTTAAGCTTTTAATTTCTTTCCACTTGCTTTCTTTTTCAACTGAAAGTCTGACAGATATGCTGGCAACTATGCTCAGGTGCTTTCCCTGTTCCCTTTTCCTCAGTCTTACAAGTAGCAAATTCCTTGAATAATGCAAGATTCTTTGGAAATTTCAGAGACATTGAGCTTTTGAAAATAAAGAGAATTAGTAGTTCAGATGTACCCTTAAAGCTCTGCTATATTATATCTTCATTTCACTAAAGTGATACTAAAGTGAGGATCTGGGGTGAGGGTGGGATTATATGAATAGAACACATATTCTGCAGATCCAATCAAGGTGGAAAAACTTAGAATATAGATTTCACAATGAACTGTGTGCTCACTTTCTGCGCATGAGCCTAAGTGTGAAACAAAATCATCATCAAAGAGCTGACTATGAGATGATAGATTTTTTTGAGCATTGGAATTCATGAGATATTACCAACCCATAAAGAGACTACAACCTGTATTGGAGGTGGGAGCACGCAACTGATGAAATAAAAGACTAAGGAAATACAGAGAAAAAATGATTTAGAAAACAAGCTAAAAGTAGGTATCTATTTAAATATTAATTCTTTTATGCAGCATAGAAAAAGAGCTGGATTTTGGATTCCAAGGAGATGGCATTACAAGCTTATGTTGATAGGAATTTACTTAGTATAGCCTGAGTGTTTTCCATGGCCACAGACATCACCATGGCAACTTAGGACATAAAAGCCTTGGGGGACCCAAGTACCTGCTGGTTGGTCTGGTGGTTTAACAGGTACTCCCAAGTTGCTGGGGTACTGCATTTGATCTATGACAAGAACCATTAAGCTAGCTCTAGTTTATTGATGGAAAAACAGACATATTAGGCAAACATATTCTCATTACCTTGCCTCCTGGCTGTTTTGATTCTAGTATATATCTATGGCACATGTCAAAATAGGTACTAGCAAGCTCTGCAGACTAACTTTAAGCACTTCTCTCCCTTCCCTCAACATCAAGAAGAGGGGGCTTCATTCATATCTCATCATAAACAAGTCAAAGGAAACATGGAAGCCTTAGCTTATCTCTACATCATTATAACAATAATCAATGGGAGGTCCATTTGTGATGTGTCATGATTATTAGAAATCCCCAACAATCATCAGAGTAACCCTAAAATGTTGAGGACATTGGTCATTGCCTTCTGGATACCTCTAATTGACACTTTGTGTACAAGATCTTAAGTATTGTGACAATCTGGATTATCTCTCTAGAACCCTATATTATATTGTTGTAGGTAAAATTAACTATATGACTGGCGGCAATTCAAATTGTCATAACTCAGTGGTCACATCTATAAAATAGGAATAAAAATATCTTCATGTCCTGCCTGCCTGGAGGTAGAGATCTGCAGAAGATGATCTTTTATGTTTTTTTTTTCCTCCACAATTTATAGTTCTTTGACTCTTTTACAAAAAGCACGCATTTCAAATTTTTTTCTGCATATTTTAATAACAGAGAGAGACACAATTACAGTGTATATACAATATGGGATGTCCTAGGCAAGTTAGCAAACAATGAAGTGATTTTTCATTTTCTTGCAAATATAACTGTATAGTGATTTTCCAATTTTGCTTCTTTTGCCTGGGGACCTTCAAATTTCAATAGCTTAATAGTTTAGTAGAAAGGAGGCAATTCACCTTGGTAGGTATGAATATTGATGAAAGAAGGAGTCATTGATAAGACAAATGCAGGCTTTCTTATTTAGAAAGGAGAAAACATACTAGTGCATCAAAAACTCTGGCTACACGAGCAATGTTGAAGAAGGAACTGAGATTTCAGATATGCCAATATGAAAAATACAAACAAAAAATCCACTTATGAGTGAGCAAAACATCTTAACTGCTCTTATCTCATAATGATTAGCATTAGGCTATTATATTTGCCAGGGGCTTTTTATATGTTGATTCATTTGATGCTCACAACTATTCTGTAAGGTAAATGCTATTAATTATCCTCATTTTACAGATGAATAAACTGAGGCTTAGAGAAGCACTTTCCTACAGTCACACAGCTAGTAAGTTCCAGAAGCTAATTTAAACCCATCTTCCTGACCCCAAGTCCAATATTCTATCCCCTTGCCACCTGGATTTTTCATACAAAAGCAATTTCAGCCTGGGGGAGAGGTAGAAAAGGGAAGTCTGACTTTTTTGAGTAATGTTCTCAAATTTCTAACCTACTTTGAATGTTTAAACATAGACTTTGACTCCAAAAGTTTGATCCAAACTGAACTTGCTGACTACTTTGTGATTTGAGTTACTCCTTCTTCTCTCATATTTCCATATCCCACCAAAGAAAAAGACAGATGTCAAATTATTTTCAATACAAGGTGCCTAAGGAGAATAGGGATAGAATTCCTTTAAGATGACACAAATGTCTATGAGATATATTTGGGGTTCAAGGAAGATGGGCTTTGCTGTGAGGGCTGGTCCTGTCCTTGTCAGGGCTGTTTAAAATTTTTGGTGCTCATCTAGCATTCAATCCTAAATGCTGAACCAGGTTGAGGATAATCAATGGACCACAAACCCATTGGTGAATTATAGCAATGTCTATTCCAAGCATGTCAAGATTCCCTTCTATCCCCAAAGTGGAATGGGTAGATAAGTCATTGTTCCAATGTGTCTGAAGCAGGCACTGTGCACTGAGAACTTGTTTACATGTCAAAGACACCAATATCATCCCTTGATTTACAGGCCAGTTTGTCTTATCATTGAACTATGATGTCTCTGGAAGAGAGAGTAAGGCTGATTTTATATAACTCAGTCAAGACATTTCCCTAGACATTTCCCTAAGATGTCACTGGTCCTCTTTGAAAACAAAAGACAAATTATATATATATGATCTTGGCTAGCAAATCAAAAGTCCAGTGGCAAAAACTTCGATTTGTGTTCTCCAAGTTAATATCATTTAACATCTATGCCCTAGTTTTATCTACTTTATACTAAATCCAAATTATGTATGTCTCCAACTATATTGCAACTATACACAAACACCCCCTCCCCCAACAACAGCAAGAACAACTACATTATTTTAAACTAAGATGACCAAAACTTGAATAAACCCTATCAGAAAGTGAATGAAAGTAAGTAAGTATAGTATGATCATTCCTACTGATCATCTTTGGCTCATGACGTTTGTATTTCTAACTCTTGGCATAGTATTAATGTAATTTTCTCTGAACTGATTCTTTCACATAATTACCAAATAATTGTTAAACTTGTGAACAAGATGTAGATAGAAGTAGGACATAGACACTAAATGGTACAATTAGATGAATTTAGGACTTTTTAATTATTAAATCCAGAGTGATTGGTTTTAAGTCAATGTAAAAGGAGCTTTCTAATGGAGTTTTCAAAGCCTCTGTTCCTGTACTTTTTAATATCATCTGTAACATGCATGAGAGCATAAATAGCAAGTAAAATTTGCATATAACTCAAAGCTAGGAGGGATAGTTAATCCAGTAAGTGACATCCAATTGTTTTTTAACAGGTTGGAATGATGATACTAATCTAATACAATAAAATTTAATCAGAATAAATGGAATATTCTGCATGATTTTTTTTTAAAGCTTTTCAGACACTGGATTTGTCTACAATATGAAAATGATTCTGGTTGATTCGAAACATATGAAGTCATCAGTAATGTGACTTAGCAGTAAAAACAGATAAAAAAACTGAATGTTGTCCTAAGCTAAATTGGAAGCATTATATCTAGGAGGAATTACAAAGTATATGTTATACTCTGTACTGATGAGCTCATTTCTATAGTATTGTATTCAGTTAAGTACCTGTTCAGTAAGACACTGATAAAATGGAGGGTACCTATAAGTGGACAATAAGATTAAAGGACTAGAAACAATGCTAAATAAAGATCACTTGGAGAAAGTGAAAGGAAAAATCACTTGAGGAAGACACAATTTAGGGTGTGCAAATTTTTTGTTGTTTTGTTAATTGTTTTTAATCAAGTCAGATTCTTCATGATCTCATTTAGGATTTTCTTGGCAAAGACATTGCAGTGATTTACTATTTTCTTATTCAGCTCATTTTTCAGGGGAGGAAACTGAAACAAAAAGGTTAAGAGTCTTATCTATGGTCATACAACTAGTGAATTCAGAAATATGAGTCCTGTCTCCAGACCTGACACTCTATCCACTGCACCACCTAGTTAGTTAGGCAGTGTAGGAATGGTAGTTGTCTAAATACTTAAAGAATTGTCATGTGGGAAATTGAATGAAGTTGCACTTGGCTGTAAAAGTAGGGACAACTAGCAGGAGTTGCCAGCATGAAATTTAGATAGTATATGTAAAATCTTCTAAAAATAACTATATCCTTAGTGATTAGTAAACTTTCCTTCATTTTAGCCCATTGGATGATCACTTATGGTTGATCGTTGTAAACGTGATTGTGAATCAAAGATGCTTTGGATTTAAAAGATCTGATAGTGCTTCCAAATCTGAGACTTGGATCCTATAAAAATATTGGAATTTCTAAAACATTTTGATGACAAATATGGAAAATCCAAAATATCTACTTTGATGTTTCATTATAGTATAATGATTTCCTTTGGTGCTTGTCAAGAGAGTACAGTCTCTGGGAGGATATACCAGTTTGGAAAGCCTTTGATTATAGTTCTTATGACATATTATATCTGAGTAGTCATTAAGCACTCAGGAAGAGATTTTTAAAAAGTCTTTGAAATTGCATAGTTCTTAGTTCTACAATTGCATAGAAATGGTAATGAAAAAATTAACAAGCATTTATTAAGTACCTTGTACATTGTAGGTAATATGCTAGGATCTGTAGAAACAAATATTACAAAATAAAGCAATTTTTATTCTCAAGGAGTTTACATTCTATCAAGGAAGAAAAGACATGTATATATATATATATTTATTTATGATAGAAAGGATTATTAATAAGCAATTATTACTAAGGGGGCAAAGGAATCTAGTGGTGTGTGTTTGTATGTGTGAGTGTGTGTGTGTGTGTATGTGTGAGTGTGTGTGTGTGTTTTCCCCTTATTTCTTCATTTAAAGACTAGGTTTATATAGCTTCTAATAATAATGAGATTAGGTTATTATTGTTCTTAATTTTTGGTGGGATGCCACCCAATTGGGAAAGCTTATTTCTGATTAAAGGGTAAAGGGAATTTAATGTAAGTAAATTCTGTCCCATTGAGGTCTGGGTGGAGATATATTCCTTCTAGCTAATGAGAAACAGCTAAATCTCATCTTCTTAGCTGGAAGAGCTGAAGACTTTTTTTCTCCCACCTTCTCATTAATGTATCCACTCTCTTCTCAATTGTTAGCCAATCAGAATTGATTTTCGCTTTCAGACACATCCTCTTCTCCAAAAATATTCAATATTCTTTATGGAAAATCTTCTGATGACTGAGAACAACTGACAATCATTTATTGATGATTCACAGGCCATAATTGATAAATTGATTATTAATTACCCAGAAGTTCTATCTCTCAGAAATGTTAATTCTTCTCAGTTACACCTGCTATTGTTGCATTATTTTGGAACTACTGAATTTGGTAGAAAACATTTTCAGCTTGTTCAAACAGAACACCTACAAAGCATCTAATGGCATTGCTTTGTGTTTGAGAGTTCTTTCAGGCTGAGAACCAGAATCATTGTGGTCTTTCTTAGCCCATTCATGAGACTGTAATCCATAGGTAACAGATTATCAAGGGTTTAATTGCTAGGGATAAGCAGACTATGAATGAGAAATTTACTTTCTCTTTTTCTAACATAGCAGAAAAACAGCATTTCTATTCTCAAACACTTTATTTATGCACATAAAACTGTAAAATATGCAGCTTATTAGTTTCCACAACCAGGCCTCCAATCGTCCTCATTATACTGTTGTAAAAGGATGTAGGCTGCCAGACTGGTCTATTGTCTGAGTGTTGCGCAGAAGGCAGCTTTCTCTTATGCATAGTAAACATCTTCAAGATTTTAAAGTTATGCATTTTCATACAATATTCTTCTTTACCCTCCCCTCTCCAAAACACATTACAGATGTTCATTAGAATGATACATGGGTGAACCAAAAACATTCACATATTCAAATATATGTTTTGAAGGATTTAATTGTTTCAGAAAGTTTGGGATTCATTTTTGAGCCATTATTTTAAATGTTCTGAAATGTTTCATTAACTTACAAAACTGTTTACATTTTCAAACACACCAGAATAAAAGATGGTAACAATATGCTTATCTCATCTATTTATGTCCTGGTCCAAGGAACCAGAGAATGTCAGGATTCATTTTCAGTGGTGCCTACTTGCTGGGCTTTGTTAAGAAATTGTGTCCATGTTTCCATAATAAATTGAATTTGGGGAAATTGAGAACTTGACTGAAAATTATCAGTAAAAGCAGGAAGTTGACACATGAGGTAAACATGTTCTGAGTAATAATTAGGTTTTTGTAAAAGACCCAGGCCCATGTTGTAATGTTCTCTTCTCTAAAATATAATGTTTTCGGGGAGCAGGTTTATTGGGGGTCTTCTAGAGGCAGCCTTAGTTTCAGTTGTATATAATAATCACCTCAAATGCAGCCAGTTGTTAAAGTCAAGATCCTTTATTGTCTCCTTCAAAATAGCCCCGTTAGTTTTCTTAGAGGCCTATCTCTATCCTTGGTTCCAAGAGTTCTTGCCACTAGTCCTTTATCTCTTCCAGCTTCTGCCTCTAGCTCCCTCTGAATCCACAGTCTCCAGCCAGCACAAAGGTGGAAGTTGGAATGAATCTGACTCCTCCTCTGAGAGTGGACTGTGGGCTTCTGTCTTGTGAATCTCCCAAAGTCTCTAGTTGAGGCTCCTAGATTATATATATGCTTTCTAAAGGTGTGAACTCTAACGTGTGAACTTATGTGTGAACTATCATTAAGGTGTGAATTCTAAAGGTATGAACTAAGTACATAAGCATTGTCTCTATCAATTCCAGTGACTTATCACCTTGTTTTAAGTTCTGGCCCATAACCCATGTTTGATTTCTTTGCCTTTTACATGCCTTAAGAAGGTAAGTTTCTAAAGTAAAATGTTGAACAAGTCTATACACACATATATGTATATACATATATTTATATACACATACATATTCACCTGTATTTCACACTCTGGTTCTATTTTTTATACTACTAGCATTTCAAAAACTGTCAAGTCTAAACAGAAAGGAAAATGGGAGTTCAATGTGTTTCTATTACAATACTGACATAATTCCTCTAATTAACTGAGGCCAGGAAGCTCCTAAAAGTGGCTGGACTCTTTTCTGAAAAAATTCAAATTCAAATAATCAATAAATAGCAAGTCAATATTTCAGTTTTCTTTCATTACTTTATAGTTTGATTGGAGAAGAAATCTCTGCCCCAGGGCAGGAGGAGGGGGAGGAGAGAGAGAGAAATTCAACTTTAGTCTCTCCTTTATACTAATTCAAAATTACTACTCCATACACTATAAAAGCAGCATATTGGCATTTAGCACATATGACTTATAATTAAATTAATAGGCCAAAGAAAATAGAAAAGAAAAAGAAAAATTCATTTCACTTGGATCTTTTGAAACACAGAAGATTTTGTTACGTATAATGAGGGGAGTATATTGTTTTAGAAGAATGGCTAATAATAAGAATCAGAATAATAAGAATGGTAATGATAATAACAAAATATGACATCATAGCCAGAATTATACATTATAAATTATCTTTCATAAACTAACCATAGCAATATAGACCTTAAAATACATTTAAATTTCAGCAAATAAACTAATTTGGAACTGAAAAGACATAATACATATATAAGAAAGTTCATACTTTGTCACTCACCCAAAAATATATAATTCATAGTTTTCCCAACTCCAACTCTCTTTCATAGGATAGATTTAGTTATAAGAGTCTTTGAGTTCAACATTTTTTTTATAAGTGAGAAAACTCAGGTAGGCAGAGGTTAAATGACTTACCCAGGATAACCAAACTGTTAAATATAGGAGGCAGAATTTAAATCCAGGAAGACCTGAGTCCAAGTACATTGTCCCATGCACTAACTCAAGCTGTCTTTCAATACATGGGATCTGGGAAAGGAACTGTTTGAAGAATTTCATTTTTTTTTTTTTTTAATTTCTCATTCTCCCCAGTAAGCCCACTAAGCCATTAAACCTGCATTCTTGATGGAATCTAATAATTGTAGACTTGAATAAGCAATTGCCATTCTTGTCAGTGAACAATCAAGGGACATTCTTTCCTAAAACCAAAACTTAAAGAAAGAAAGAAAGAAAGAAAGAAAAATCTTGGGCTCAGTCTGATAAATTTAAAACAACCAGAATGAATTCCTTCAGTTTCAAGGAGGCAATAATTTAAACGTCAACAAGTTATACAGGCCTTCTGAAATTACTGCCTTGCTATTCAAAAACAACCAAAAAAGGTTGCCGTGACAACATCTTTGCCACTCTATGGATTGTACCACATAGGGGTACCTGTGGAATTTGTAAGCAATAAGAAGCTAATTGTGGAAAAGGTTCTTTTTTGTGTGTGTACAAAGGTAGGTATTTCTTGACTTAGTGGTCAGTATCAGTGTCACTTAGAGTGCCTTATTTCTTTTCCTTAAAATAAATGTGAATATTAAAGCAGATTTTTTTCTATAATGACATTGGATACATTGTTTCTACCAATGTGTCTACCAAACCAGTAGTAGATGAGCAGATCAAACTGTCAAATCAAAAGTAGGAAGATGATGGGAGAAAGCCAGAAATGCATGTGTTTTCAAAATGTATTCAGAGTACTTCTATTTTTTTTTAAATTTTCCTCCCTTCCATTTGAAAGGTTATATTTTTACATTCTCATCTGGATGTTGCTTTAGCAACCTTGTAGCACATGTTTATTAAGTTTCTTCTGCATGCAGTATTTTGTGCAAGGGGTTATGGTTACAGTAACATAAAGTGTTACAGTCCTTGTCCTCAAGAAGTTTTCATTCTACTGGTAAAAATATAATTTGAACACAGCTAATTATAACTGAAAGTAAAAGATAATAGGGACATAGGAGAGATGAAAATAAATAGCCAAAATCTCTAAAAGTATGAAGAGAGTCTTATATCTTGCCTGGTTTTTTTTTTTCAGAAAAAAATCAAATCTCAAATAAAGCAGATAGAATAAAGATGGAATCAGCAGCATAGGGTCAAATTAGAAGAGATACTATCATGAATGTACAGTATGTAAATAGGAATAATTTGAAGATTTAAATGTCAAACTGATGAGGTTGTGGGTTTGTACTAAAGGCAAGTGTTGTTATTGTTGTTTTTGCCCTTCCATACTCAGGGAGGTGATGCCATGACAGGCAAGTGAATTGGATTTGAGTGAGGGAGGACTGTGCAAAGCCCTTCTTTTCTGGAGCCATTTGAGTCCAATGTCCAGACATAGATTATAGATAAAGATGATTGGATATGGCTCTGGATGTAGTGGAAACATTGACCTTTTTAAACCAAGGTATTTACAGCTATCAATTTGACTGAGATAATCTTCCATTCAAGGCTTAAGAAAAAAAATGAAGCAAAAAGGCATTTTCTTCTAGTCAAAAAAAAATTAATATGGAAGGGGAAGTACTCTCAAATATTCTGATTAAAACAGTAACAATTGCTATATACATTAATTCTGAGATCATCAAGGACAAAACAAAGATCAAGTCTCCAACCTTTTCCTGGCCAATGTATGGGAGCCAGGATGTTTTAGGTTTAAGGGATGCTCCTTGACAAAGAAATCTAACCTTTGAATCCCCCACAGATTGAGAGAGTCATGAAGAGAGAAAAGAAAGAAGGACCAGAAGACATTAAATTCAATGGTGCTTTGACATTAACATGAGAGATAAGTTGATGTTGAAAATGAGTATTAGAAATAAGAAGAATGATAGGAGGAGGCTTTTTCAATCTCTTTTCTGTTGGAATCTTTACAAGCTGCTAACTAATTAGAGTTGATCTAATCTTACAAGAAGATGTTTTGGGCAGAACCTGAAACAAGGTACTAAGTAGAACTAATTAATACGAGGCTTGTGTTCACACCGTTACTCATTGGAGTTCAATGAGTTCACACCTCCCTTGAAGCTCTTTGGGCCAGAGAGCACTATGGGAGAAAACCCACAATCCCTCTCTTGAAGGAGCATAAATAGAGCTTCAATGGGCCAGTCAAAGAAGTTCTTCAGAGTGAAAAAGCTACAAGTCGAGATTTCACCGGAATGACATGAAGAGTGGAGCTGGCTGGAGGCTGAAGAAAGCAGAGGCAGAGGCCGAAGGACCAGACCTTTGGATTTGGCGACATTCAGAGAGAGCTCTTGGAACCAAGCAGAGAGATAGGCCTCTAAGCTAACCAGGCTATACTGGAGATAATAAAAGATCTGAACTTTTATCACCTGGCTGCGTTTTGAGAAGAAAAAGCTCACCACATTTTGGCTCCCGAACAGGGACCGACAAAATCCTGATTCCAGGGAAGGCACCCAGAAAGAACTTTTATAATATTTTATAGAAGAACAAGAACCCCACATTTGAACTCCAACATTTTGGCGCCCAACATGGGGCCGATTCAAATCCATCTGAACTAGATCACAACACTTTTCTATTTTTGCTGGTCAATCAATACTTAACTCCAGTTGCTAAAAAGGAACTCTTTTATCAGAATGGAAAAAAAAAACTTAGAATGGAAAAGATAGTATTAACTTAGAACTTATTTTGTTTTATTGCACTAAATGCATTGAACTAGCTAAAACTGGATGGTTTCTTGCATTTCTAGTTGCAGTTAAGACCTTTCTCTTTCCCTATATTGGCAAAAAGAAATAATTTTGACAAAATTTTACTGGAAGAAAAAAAAACAATTTGCAATGAAAATCGTGTTTTGAAACTTTACTAAATTTGATAGAAAAAAATTAATCAGGACTTAAGAAGTCAAAAAAGTGCCCTGAAAAACTGCAAGAGGTCCTAGTTTTCTGTGCAGTTTTGCTTATTTTTAAGGAAACATTCTCTGTTTATAAATATTTTGCATAACTTCTTTAAAAAGCAAAATAGTGAACTGCATTAATTTTTATTGAGATTAAGGCAACTTTGGGCTCTATACATAGCCTTTCTAAACAGTATTGGTACCCCTATATGATTTACTGAAATGAAGAAATGTCTTCAGTATCTTGGAACTTTACTGCGATCTCCATAGTCAGGTTGAATTAAGAAGACATTCTTACAAAAGGAAAAGCAGAATTAAAACCCAATTTGTAAAAAAGATATTGGATTCAATAGTACATTGTCATTAAAGTAAGAAACAAGATGTTAATTTTGAAAACTAATGAAACCAGGCAATAAAAATCTATTGAGGTTTCTAGAGCAGGGTAATAATATAGTTAATTTGTTCTTTAGAAAGGCTATTTTGCCAACTTTGTAGAAAACAATGGAGAGAAGTTAGAAACTAGAAGTCTAAAAAGAAATATCAGTTTGGATGAGGATATGAACTGAAACAGTGGTCATAATGTGACCACTGTGTGAATGTGAGGCGAAAAGGGGATGGATGTAAGATATGTCATGACTGTGGAGGTAGAAATGATAAGATTGAACAATTATTTGGATGAAGGAAGAGTGAGCATGAAGGCATAATTGAGAAAAACTCTGAGGTTGATACATTGAATGATAAAAAAGGCTCTTGTGGCTTCAGAAGAAAAAAATAGACAGATTAGTTTAAGGAGTAAGGTAATTAGTTATATTTTGAATATGTTTGATGTGTAATACTATGAGACATCTAGGTAGCAATGACCAATAGCCCTCAATAATTTAAGAAAGTATAGCTGATTCTATGTCTATCTTATTTCTACATCTACATTGTGAGAAATAACTCCATTGGAACTGGAAGGAGTGAAATTAAATGTCTTTAATTTCTCATCTGCAGATGTGGGTTTCCTATAGAATAGAAACACCTGGAATTAATTCTCTCTTTTTTATTCCTAGAATACAATTATCACCCTTGTTACCCCATTAGCTGAGTACCAGAGGTCAAACTTATTAGGAGTACAAAATACCATGACTTGAGTGTGAATCTCCACACCTGGTTACATCATTACTCCTTCCTCAGGGTTCACCTTATTTGGGAATAGTTCAGTTCTTTCCCTAATTTCCTATTTGTTGAGTACTATCCTATTTGAAAAGGCAAATTACCCCACAGAAGTCTGTTTCCTCTTCATATCATATCATATCATAACATCCCCTTCCCACAATGTATAAGTGGTTCTCCATTTCTAATGATATATTTCTTTCATTTTCTAATCTAAAACCTATACTTTGATTACATTCTTTTATTTCCTTCTTTCACATCCTAACCCATACTTTTGGGGTTTTAATTTTATTTTCTTATTTACATTTCATTTCTCTATATTTAGCTAATTTAATTTTTATAATTGTGGAAATTAACCCCCCATTCTATTCTCACAATATCTATATATTCATCTATGGTTATATGTATCTGAAGTTATCTGCACAACTATATTGATTTATCACCATATCATCTGTATCTATTTCTCTAATCTACATTTATGTCAATCTATATAGCTATATTATTTATATACATATACAGAAAGATCAATCCACAAGTATTAATTCATTAACTTTTATGTATGAAGCTCTATATGGAGATACAAAGTTTTTGTTTTAAAAGCAAGCCTCTAAAATCCCATTGGAAGAGACTACATATATACATGTGTGTGTGTGTGTGTGTGTGTGTGTTTGTTTACATATACATGTATTTGTCAATATGTGTATGTTTTTGTGTCTATATGTATGTATATATGTATATGTTTACACACATAAAATATAATATATATATCATTTATATATGTACCTGATTCTATGTGTATATATATATATATAAACAAAAAAATTAAAGACTAAACAAAAATTCGAGAGAGTAAGGTGACTATAGCTGTGAGGATAAAAATTGTCTACATCTAGAAGGTGAAGCTTAAGTTGATCTTTGAAGGAAAATGTGGTTTCTAAGTGGTATAAATGAGAAGTCAGTCTATTCGAGGCACAGGAAGAAAGCAAAGGTAAAAGCATAGGTATAGAAACTATAGAGAAAATATTGTACATGAAGAAGAGTATAAAGAAAGTATAGATAGGTAAAAAAGAAATGATGTTTAATATGTCTGGAAAGCTTGGTACATGTAATGTGCATAAAAAAGCTCCCTGTAGAAGGAAGTATCTTGGGGGCTCTCATAAATATAAGGGATTCAAGAATTAAGGAAATGAGAAGCCTCCTGAAGACTTGAATTAAAATAAGAATAGTAGTTCTGAGGGTAAGGGGTCATGTAAAAATGCCAAAAAAAAAAAAAAAAGTGGATGTGCTCATTTTCAGGACCAAAGGAACTAGTTCAGTCTATCAGTTGGTACTACCCAAATATATATAAAGATGGAGCAGCAGCCCAAAAGCTTCAAGCATTGCAAGATCATTCATTTGGGAAAGTAAAAGAAATTACATTTGTTATATTTTGCTACAAATTTATACATGTATTTATATGTATTAATTTATACAAATATATTACATTTATTCTGGGGAAAGAATGAAGAAGAAGAAACACTTTGATTAGGAATTAATCAAGGGAGTCTTGGGTGAGATAAAAGAAGTCTTCTTGGCAAAACAGGAGTAGAACTTTGAAGGAAAAGAATTCTAAAAGACAAAACTGAGAAGACAATGCTTCTGTGAATATAGTACAATGGAACTTGTGAATGAATAACTTTGTTCTTTAACTCATAGGAGTTTAAGAATTTCCCATGCACACCTTGCATCTCTGCCTGGACCAAGCCAGATCTTTATTTTTTACTAGCTGTGACCTTGTCGGTATTTTTCTTTCTGAATAATGCTCAGAATCAGTACACTGACTTGCTCATAAAAACGTATAGTCTGGCTTACAGAATCAGCCTACCCAAACACAAACATCTTACTTTTATGAAGGCCTTTCATCTCAGTTTGTCAGCAAACTGAAACCAGCTCACCCTGGCAGAGTAAAATCTTTGATTGCTAACTGTCTGTGGTTCTGTTTCTCTGCCTGGGAGCAAAACCCTATGGAATCTGCTGCCAGTTGAATGAATCCCTCCAGTGTATGGGGGGGGGTGAGAGTAGGAGGGGGAAGTCACATTACAGATCACCATTAATTAAAATCCAAGCTCCATATTGGCAGTTTTCATTTAATCAGGATGTCATTAGTGTTGCAAGATCGTGGCTTAGGCCAACTAAGTAGTGAAAACTGGGTTTATTAAAAATGGAATTCACCTTGATAGCCAAGTGTTCATATATGCAGCAATACCAGCACACTCTGATGTGAAAACAGTGATTATTTTGTTGGCTACAGTTAGAAATACAACAGCTATATTATTATAATTAGGATCAACATCAACTTGGACTAGAATAGCGTCTTTCTTGTAGAAATGGCACCATGTCAAATTTATAGTCACCAGCTAAATGAGTTTGTTGTAGCCTTGACAAAGCAACAAAAAAAGAGTTTCAAATGAAAATGCAAACAGAGAATTCTGGTGGTGATATTTCCTGAGTATTACTTGGGACTCAATTTATCACAAACCAACAGTTGATGTTTTGAAGAAACATTATCCTTCAAGGTTTTTACTTTTTCATTTTGCTTTTGCGGTTGGCATTCTGCATGAATTTCCAGGGGAAACTCACTACTGCAGTTTGACTCTGGATCTTTGCTGCTTCAAGATTAACCTCAAAATATTCATTTTTCTATGGGTAAGAATTTGACAAATGCTTCAAAGAAAACTCCCCACACATCTATCCTGGCATATAGGCCTATCAACTGTACTGAATCACTATTAGAAGAAATATCCTCCTTGAGAAAGAAGAAGTGATTTACTTTTCATTTTTCAAATGGGCCATATGACAAGATGTGTATTCCCAGAACATCTACCATCTAGGAGCATAAAAAAGTATGGGAAAAAGCAGCAAACTAATTCATAATACATTTATCAAGTGCCTACTCTGTGCAATGTTTGGTTTCACAAAAAAGCATATGATGAGCATAGACATACTACAACACACTACAAATAAGAATTATACATCAGAAGTGGAACTAGGGTTATCTGTAAAGAAACATATGAGTGAAATATAAGCTATCTAACCAATGGAAAGTACATGTACTTCATTAGTAGACTCAAAATATCAAAAGAAATCAAGAACAGCCTTAAACACAGTAGGTGAACAATCTCCAACTGCCATTTATGAATTCATTATGAGTTCATCCCAAGTTACAGACAAAAATCACAAAGAAGGGCATGCATGGATTGGATACATATGACCAACAATATTAGAATGATAATTTCTTATGAAATCTTAGATCCATTTGAATATATATGAATATGAAAAGAATGATGCTAGGTCTTGGGGATTAAGTTAGCTCCTGTTCTTAAAAAGTTAATTTTGCTAGAGATAATCTGATAAGTACACAAATAAGAAAGAGTACAAATGACTAAATAAACAAACAAAAACCCATAGGAATTCACTTTAAAGTCAGAAATAACAGGATTATAATCTTTTCTCAGATGTTCACTAATTGTTTGACCATAATAAAATGATAGGGTCATAGATTAAACATTAGTAGATCATTTATTCTAAATCCTCACCTTTTAGATGAGAAAATGTTGTCTTTGAGAGATATCTTGAACAAAATAATATTGATAGTAAACAACAATGCTAGAATTTCAAATCTCATCTTTTGCTAAATATAGAATTCTTATCTCTATAACAAATCATATAATTTTATTGAACTTAAGTTTCTCCATATGTAAAAGGGGTACAATGATATCTTTGTATCTCCCTCCTACACATGAGAAACAAATGAGACAATCTTTTTTTTTTTTAATAATTATAATTTTTTATTGACAGAACCCATGCATGGTTATTTTTTTTTTTTTACAACATTATCCCTTGCACTCACTTCTATTCCAACTTTTCCCCTACCTCCCTTCACGCCTTCTCCCAGATGGCAAGCAGTACTATACATGTTAAATATGTCACAGTATATCCTAGATACAATATATGTGTGCAGAACTGAACAGTTCTCTTGTTGCACAGGGAGAATTGGATTCAGAAGGTAAAAATAATCTGGGAAGAAAAACAAAAATGCAAACAGTTTACATTCATTGCCCTGTGTTCTTTCTTTGGGTGTAGCTGCTTCTGTCCATCCTTGATCAATTGAAACTGAGTTAGATCTCTCTGTCGAAGAAATCCACTTCCATCAGAATACATCCTCATACAGTATCATTGTTGAAGTATATAATGATCTCCTGGTTCTGCTCATTTCACTTAGCATCAGTTCATGTAAGTCTCTCCAAGCCTCTCTGTATTCATCCTGCTGGTCATTTCTTACAGAATAATAATATTCCATAACATTCATATACCACAATTTACCCAACCATTCTCCAATTGATGGGCATCCATTCCTTTTCCAGTTTCTAGCAATTACAAACAAGGCTGCCACAAACATTTTGGCACATACAGGTCCCTTTCCCTTCTTTAGTATCTCTTTGGGGTATAAGCCCAGTAGTAGCACTGCTGGATCAAAGGTTATGCATAGTTTGATAACTCTTTGGGCATAATTCCAGATTGCTCTCCAGAATGGTTGAATTAGTTCACAACTCCACCAACAATGCATCAGAGTCCCAGTTTTCCTGCATCCCCTCCAACATTCATCATTATTTTTTCCTGTCATCTTAGCCAATCTGACAGGTGTGTAGTGGTATCTCAGAGTTGTCTTAATTTGCATTTCTCTGATCAATAGTGATTTGGAACACTCTTTCATGTGAATGGAAATAGTTTCAATTTCAGCATCTGAAAATTGTCTGTTCATATCCTTTGATCCAAATGAGACAATCTTTATAAAGTACCTTGCAATCCATATACATAGAGGAGGAGAGGAAGATCTCTCTCTCTCTCTCTCTCTCTCTCTCTCTCTCTCTCTGTGTGTGTGTGTATGTGTGTGGGGGGTTATATACTCTTTGTATCACAGATGAGAATTAAAAAAAAGAGAATAATGTACCATCTTAATTAATCCCTGAAGAAAGAAATGTATTTTGAGAGAGAGTTAAGACAGAAGTGCATTTGAATTATGGGAGATGAATTGTATCTGATTTGTCCTTGTGGAGTCCTCACTCAAACCAACTTGTTTAAAATTGGTGAGGGGTGTTTTGAAGAATCTGTAGGTAATGGAATATACAGATACTTCTCACACTCAAGAAAATCATTCTGCACCTAAAACACTGAGAATGAGATAACATGATAAGAGTTGAGGTTTCTTTTGTATTAAAGGGAAAAACAAAACAAAACAAAACAAAAAACAGATTTTTCTGTTTGAAAACATCTAAGGAGGGGAAACGTACTACCTCTCTAAACAAGCCATTCTACTTTGGAGCAATTCTAGTTATTAAAGAAAAAAAATCATGTTCCTATTGTTGTTCTATTTGGTGTTGACAGTAGTGTTGTGCATGTGGGTTTATGTGTATATGTATGTATACACACACACACACACACATATTTTCCCATTTAACCTGAAATGTCTTATATCAATTATTTTTGGTTCTTTCTTCTGGGACCAAACAGAATGGGTCTAATCTGTCTCCACATGATCTGCCTTCACTGTTGACCATAGTCATTATGCCCCCACAAATATTCTTTTTTCCAGACTAAAAATGACCAAATGATCCTCCTATGACAGGAATTCTAAATCCTTCATCATTTTATTTGTCCTCCTCTGGACACTGCCTAATTTATCAATAGCCTTTTTAGTCTGTGGTTCTCATAACTGAATACAATGCCCCTGATGAAGCCTAAGTGGGATGCTTTTATTAAAGTAGCCTAATCTTGAGTTAGTGTTGAGCCAATTCATAAACATCACTTTTTTTCCCGCTGCAGTGATCATCTAGTTAAAGATCCTCCCCCACAATCTTTCCACATTCAAATTTCTCAGAGCACTTTGGACTTCTCCCTTGCACTTTTGTTCTACTTTGTATTATACTTATTCATCTGTAAGTTTCATCTCTGCTATTCTACATTTGAATGCTTGCTCCTTGAAAGAAGGGATCTTCTTTTATGCTTCTTCCCAATTCAAATGGCAGTAATAAATAATTGCTAAATCTAACTTAAATGAATTGTTATTTTGTCATATTAATTGTCATTCCTTTCTTTTAATCCCCTACTCATACACAAAGGTGAAGCAAATCAAACTCAAAGCATGAAAATTGTCCCAATGCTGCCATAGAATTCAAGTTATGTGCCCTGCTGGTTAAGTCACTACTACATTACATTTATACCCTTCTTGTTTTCCCTTCATCCTCCTCCCCCAAGATAGGTCAAAAAGTGGAATACTCCCCCCCTAAAAAAAACAAAACAAAACAAAACAAAAGCATCTGATCTGTTGAATTTGATCTGTTAGAGTTTAAAGGGAATTTAAAAATAAAATAATCTGGAGTTCCTCAAAATATTTTCTGTAATAGACACATTTGGTGGTCTGATATCACATGGACTCTTCAGAATAATGTCTTTTAATACATAAAATAAAATATAAAAGATTACAAAGAAAAAATTGTATTGAAATACAATTATCATTTTTTTTTTAATTCATGGAGCTCAGTTTAAGATTTCTTGAGTTAATCTGACTGCTTCATTTTGTGTATAAGAAAACTCAAGCCAAAAAATTAACTATGAAACCTTTGAAAAATTGTTTCTTATCTCATCTTTAGATTTGTTGCCAGCATAATGTTAAGATAACAGTACTATGTTTAAAGATGAACTTAAATGAACTAGCACTTGGAAATCTGAATGAGCCTAGTCCATGAAAGATTTCCCTTTAGAGGGTTATACAATACTTTCTCTTCCCTCTCAGTCTTTGTCTGTTTGTCTGTCTGGCTCTCTTTCTGTCTGGCTCTCTTTCTGTCTGGCTCTCTCTCTCTCTCTCTCTCTCTCTCTCACACACACACACACACACACACACACACACAGACAGACACACGAGCACACGAATACACCATCACACACAAAGTCTGGTCTAGTTACTTCATAATCAATCCTTTGTATGAAATCAGAGCCCATTTCTTCTACCTTTTTTTCTGAGTGTAGTTGGAGGATGACAAGGCCTCCAAATACTCAAAATAAACCCTGATTACAAACACAGAGTTTAAAAGTAAGGAGGGACCTTAAAGATTCTCATGTGCCTATACTTGAACAAGATGTCTCTAAAAATATACTTGGTGAGTAGCCACAATCTGGTGAGGAGCTCCAGAGATGGAGAATTCCCTACATATCAAGGCAGATCTTTTCATTTTTGGATAGCTCTAATATTAAAGAAATTTTGCATCATATCCTATAGCACTGTGATAAGGAGATTGATCTGGAATCAGAAAATTTTATTCCGAATTCTACTCCTGATAACACAAAAATTATGTAATGCTGACAAATTAGGTGACACAATAAATGAAATATGGAGCCTTAAGTCAGGAAGATTTAAAAGACATTTGACATTTATACACACATATATACACAAACACACACACATACAAACATTATATATATATATATATATATATATATATATATATATATATCTTTGAACTTGGAGAATAAAAAGAAGTACCTACCTTCCTTCCTTCCTTCCTTCCTTCCTTCCTTCCTTCCTTCCTTCCTTCCTTCCTTCTTTTCTTCTTTCCTTCTTTTCTTCCCCTTCTTTTTCTTCAAATATGTATCACAAAGTAAAACACATTTTCATGAGAAATTATCCATGTCCCAACTCCTCCCCTACCAAAATTTTTAAAAAGCCTCAATCTGTACTCTAATTTCATAGCATGTTACATTGTGAGTCTAATAGAATCATGTTTGATCATTTTTTTTGTTTTGAAAATGTTATTTTATTGGATAAACTCTTCCCCTTTTTATCTATTTCATCTACCATTTAATTCAAATATTATAACTTGCTTAGCCATTCTCCAGTTTTTAGATAGCCCCTCAGTTTTCTATCCTTTGCCATTACAATTTTGCTATAAGCATATTTGTATATATGGGTCCTATTCCTCTTTCTTTGATCTCTTTGGGGTATAGTCTTAATACTTTTCTCAATTGGCTAGGGAGAATTTTGTTTAATTAAAGGAGAGAGATTATCATAAAACATAAATAGGCTATGTCAAATTCAAAAAATTTAAAGACCTTTTACAGAAACTAAATCACACAGCTAGTAGGAAAAGTAAATCTGTAAAACTGAAAAAAAAAATCATTGAATCAAATATCTGATAGTAATTTAACATTTAGTATTCAATGAAATTGACACAATGATATAAGAACAAAATTCACACTCTAATAAATAGATGTCAAAAATTTGAAAAAAATTATTCAAAAGAACTTCAAGTTATCAACAACCACATGAAAATTGTTTCAAATCACTGAAAATAAGATAAAAATAAATCAAAAGAAAATGAGATTTCACTGTACTCCAAAGAAACTGTCAAAAAGGCAAAGAATGGTCAATAATGATTTTGGAAAGGCTGTAGGAAAAAAGGCCCACTGATGCACATTTGACAAAACTATCTATTTTAACCATTATGGACGTGACACCGTTTGACTCAGAGATCTCATTGCTAAACATCTACCCAAAATGAGTTAAAGATAAAATATTCTCTTTTATACAAATATATTTAAAGTAGCATGATTAGTTGTAGCAAAAAATGGAGAAAATTGCAGATCTTAATTGATAGATAAATATCTTAAAAGTATTGCATATGAACGTTATGGATTATCATTATACCACAAAAGCAGCACATGTAAGGGATTTAGAGAAAAATGATACTTTTAGGAATGTAGGAAGAAATAATTAAAGTAGGAGGAAAAATAAACACAATTACTAATAATGTAAGTAACATAAAACAAAGTCTTAATGTTGAATAATTGTAAGGAGCATAGTCTATGAACAAGTGATGAGAAAACACCTCTTTTCTTTGAAGGAACTATGGACATAGAATATTACATACATTGTCAGATGAAGTCATTGTGTTTATTGTTTCTGTTCAAGAAATAAAATTAAAACATATAATTTCTACATTAAGAAGAGGGTGAGAAACTTTTTTTGAAATTCTTTCCTGGCATATTAGTAAACTGTTTTTATAGAATTCTCTTCATATATCAGACTAGTAAAAAAAAGCAGTAGAAGTTGATTTGGCTTTTAATAATGTTCAGTGATCCAGTCTTATTTTTTTTTCTTGATACATATTAACCATTGCTTTTATGATACATTCAAAAAGTTTCCCCAGGAATTGAAATAAATTTCATCAGCTTGGAATATAGATCATCTACAACAACAACAACAACAATTGCTACTACTACTGATACTACTACTACCACCACCATTACTTCTACTATCATTACTACTACCACTCTCCTCTTTCTTTCTCTCTCTTCCTCTGTCTCTGTCTATTTCTCTCTGCCTCTCTCTTTTTCTTCCCTTCTCTTTTCCTCCCTTCTTCCTTATTCCCCTCACCCTCTTTCCTTTTCTTTCTCTGTTTAAATCAGGAAAGTTACTCTTCTCCAGTTCTACAGATTCTCTGCTATTCCCTATGATCTTTCAAAGATTACGGACAAAAGCTCAGCAATCACATTTAATGCCTCTTTCACATAACTCTTCATATACCTGATGGTAGCTATCATGTTTATTCTCTAGGCTAAACACTCCAATTCTTTCAACCAGTTTCCTTTAAGCATGATTTTGAAGCTGGAGTCCTATTATCATGCTGGTTGACTTGCTTTGAAATATTTCAGCTTTCTAGCTTCTTACCATGTTTCCTTAAATGCGATACCTAGAACTGAAGCCAAACATTTGAGATGTTATCTGGTAAAGAAAGAGTATAGTAATCATGTCTCTAAGAACTTTCGGTGGCTGGTGTATTCCTGTCTAATCATATGATTTGAACTCATCAAGAGCATCACTAGGTTCTCTCTCATAACATTTTACTTATTTTGAGTTTCAGTTCCCCATTAGTAATTTTTGTTCTTTCACAGATTACATATTTTTTAAGCAGGTTAAACAGAGACAAAATGAGTTGAACTATCGTGCCTTCTCTCTATATTCAATTTTCATTGTGGCACCCAATCTTAGTGGTGATCCTATCATTTCTTTGATCAATTATCTTTTCTCTAATAGTATTAACCCTTCTTCACATCCCCAAACCACTACAACAAAACCAAAACAAGACACAATGTTCTTATCATTTCTGACCAGTTAGGTTTCATTCTGGGTTTTATTGTTCCTGAAACTCTACAAGATCATATCAGATTTTCATAGTAATGCTCTGGTACTTATCTTTTGTACTTTTTTTGTATGTTTTTTTTTTTCAAATTGAATATTGTGTTTTTCAATTAACTAAAAAAATTATTTTATCTTCTCTTTTAAAAAGAAAAACAGAATCCTTATGACTAATGTGCATAATCACACACACACACACACACACACACACGCACAACCAGATTGTTTCATTGACTTATATTAGTTTTTATTCTGAATTTAGGATGAAAGAGCTCAGTAGCTATCAACAAACACAAAACTACCATGACCAAAATTTCAAGGTTTTTAGGTTTTAAGAGTAAGGAGAAAGTTCTCAACAGTTTGGAAAAAAAAAACAACAACTAGGAAGAATAGTGGAGAAAATCTGTTCATAAAAAAGGATGATCAATTGAATTATGGAAAACAATTGTGTAAAAAGTGAAATAATTGGATTTTTCTATTTTTCACCAATGTTATCTAAAGGTCAGCTAAATGTCACACAATAAATAGAGTTTTGAGTCTTTGAATCAGGAGTTCAAATCAATTTTTAGACACTAGATGTTTGATCCTGAACAAGTCACTTAATCCTATTTGCCTCTGTCTCCTCATCTATAAAATGGCCTAGAGAAGGAAAGTGCAAAGTCCAAGAAATTCCAGATGGGTTCATGAAGAATTAGATACAACTAAAAATTGCTCAACAACAAAAAATTTTACTATATATATCTGAATAAGTAAAATTCAGTTCTTGCAATATTAAGTTCATTTTTAAAAAATTTTTATTTAATAATTACTTTATATTGACAGAATCCATGCCAGGGTAATTTTTTTTTTTTACAACATTATCCTTTGCACTCGTTTCTGTTCCAATTTTTTTTCCCCTCCCTCCCTCCACCCCCTCCCCTAGATGGCAAGCAGTCCTTTATATGTTGGATATGTTGCAGTATATCCTAGATACAATATATGTTTGCAGAACCAAACAGTTCTCTTGTTGCATAGGGAGAATCGGATTCAGAAGGTATAAATAACCCGGGAAGAAAAACAAAAATGAAGATAGTTCACATTCGTTTCCCAGTGTTCTTTCTTTGGGTGTAGCTGCTTTTGTCCGTCATTTATCAATTGAAACTCAGTTAGGTCTCTTTGTCAAAGAAATCCACTTCCATCAAAATATGTCCTTATACAATATCGTTGTCGAAGTGTATAATGATCTCCTGGTTCTGCTCATTTCACTTAGCATCAGTTCATGTAAGTCTCGCCAGTCCTCTCTGTATTCATCCTGCTGGTCATTTCTTACAGAACAATAATATTCCATAACATTCATATGCCACAATTTACCCAGCCATTCTCCAATTGATGGGCATCCATTCATTTTCCAGTTTCTAGCCACTACAAATAGGGCTGCTACAAACATTTTGGCACATACAGGTCCCTTTCCCTTCTTTAGTATTTCTTTGGGATTTAAGCCCAATAGAAACACTGCTGGATCAAAGGGTATGCACAATTTGATAATTTTTTGGGCATAATTCCAGATTACTCTCCAGAATGGTTGGATTCATTCACAACTCCACCAACAATGCATTAGTGTCCCAGTTTTCCCGCATCCCCTCCAACATTCATCATTATTTTTTCCTGTCATCTTAGCCAATCTGACAGGTGTGTAGTGGTATCTCAGAGTTGTCTTAATTTGCATTTCTCTGATCAATAATGATTTGGAACACTCTTTCATATGAGTGGTAAGTCTGAGTCTTTGAATCAGGAGTTCAAATCAGTTTTTAGACACTAGATGTTTGATCCTGAACAAGTCACTTAATCCTATTTGCCTTTGTCTCCTCATCTATAAAATGGCCTAGAGAAGGAAAGTGCAAAGTCCAAGAAATTCCAGATGGGTTCATGAAGAATTAGATACAACTAAAAATTGCTCAACAACAAAAAATTTTACTACAGATATCTGAATAAGTAAAATTCAGTTCTTGCAATATTAAGTTCATATTTTGAAAAAAAAATGGAGAACATACCTCCCTTTCCTCTCATTGCTATTACCCTATTTCAGAACTCTTTCTGTTTTTTCTTGGACTATCAAAAACAAACTCTTAATTGATTCCATGCTTCATGTCTTTCTCTTATTCATTAAGCTATTTTAGTAAATAATTAATCAATAGACAAACATTTATTAAATATGTACTATATACTAGATACTGTACTAAATATTAAATTTCTAAAGTGTAGTTCTGACCATAGCAGTCCCTTGCTCAATAAACTTTCTATTTTGTTTCTAGTATCCTATATAAACCTTACTCTGTGCC
This sequence comes from Antechinus flavipes, assembly GCF_016432865.1. Lineage (NCBI taxonomy): Eukaryota > Metazoa > Chordata > Mammalia > Dasyuromorphia > Dasyuridae > Antechinus > Antechinus flavipes. Next base: position 70,526,317 of record NC_067399.1, read on the forward strand.
TTTGAAAGCCTTCATAGCCTGAATCTTACTCATTATTCTAGCTTTATTATATATTACTATCCTTCAAGAATTTTGTAATTCAAAGAGAACTTTTTGCTGTTTTTCACAGATAATACTCTATTTCCCATCTCAATGAATTTGCAAAGTTAAATTTCCAATATTTCCCCCAAAATTCCAATAAATGAAATGAATCTTCTTTTGCTGCCTCCACATTTGTCTTTTAGAATCTTTGTTTCCCTGAAAGCTAAGCCCAAATATTAAATGCCACCTTTTACACGGGGTCCTTTCTTATTTTTGTATTTGATAATTTTAATGAATATCTTCTATTTCTGACTTCATCATAGTTATCTCTTTCTCCATTGTCCCTTCTAGAGAGTTATCCTATGATAAGTAATATTTTAAATTAAAAAAATGGACAAAATTCATTGATACTTGAAAAAAATCTGAAAATGTACCATGTGTAACATCAGTAGAAATTCTACCTCCATGAAGAGGTTGGTTAGGATTGTTTTCTTGTATCTCTTTGTTAAAGACCTTCTTGATCTTCATAATTGAGTTACATTCATTTCTGATTTTTTTGGTGGTTAGTTGTTTTTTCCATTAACTATGTTGTAGTTATGTGTATTACTTTCTTGGCTCAGAATTTTTCACTTCTCATCAATTCATGTTCATTTTTACAAGTGTCTTTATATTCATCACACACATACATCATTTTGCATAGCTCAGAAATATTTCATTACTTTAAGGTATTGCAAATTGTTTATCCATTCTCCAATTGATGATGATTGTAGTTTTATTTACATATGACTTTCTCCTATAGATAACTTTCTTGTGGTAGAAGCCCAGTAATGGAGTTGCAAGTTCAAAGTGTATGAATATTTTAGTCACTTTATTTGCACAGTTTCAAATTGTTTAAAAAATGACCATACCATTTCACAGCTCCTCCAACAATATTTTAGTGTGCCTATCATTCAACAACATTGACTATTATAATTCGTTTGTGCGTATGTGTGCGTGTGTGTGTGTGTATGATTTCTTGAAATTTGTAGACTATAAAGTGAAACTTTGGGTTTGTTTTGATTTATATTCCACTTATTATTATTGATTTGGAGCATTTTTCATGTGGCTCTAAATGCTTTATAATTTTTTGAGAACTGTTTGTTCATATCATCTGACTACTTAAAATTTGAAAAATCACACACACACACACACACACACACACACACATGCATGTGTGTGCAATGTTTTTTCTATCTGTAGACAGAACTCAGGAAGGTGAGTTTTCTTGACTCCAGGCCTAGTATTTTAGCTACCATATGACCTAGCTGCTTATAGATAGAGACAGAAAGATATAAATAGATAGAATTAGAGAGACAGTCTTAGCTACTAAGACTTTTTTCAGAGAAATTTGATACAATTTCCCCCCATTTGATCACTTCCTTTAATAGTCTCAAGGTATTGATGGTGTCCTAAAGAGCTTTTTAGTTTCATGTAATTAAATTTATTTATTTTTTGTAATTGCCTCTTTTGTTTAGTTAAAAGTATGTCTTCTACTTAAAACTATGAGAGGTATTTTATCTTTTTCTAGTCTATTTTTTATTATAGAATCATTTTAATATTAAAGTCACATATCCATTTAGAATATGTTGCATAGTATGGTATAAGATGTTGGTATATGTCTAATTTCTAACAGTCTGCTTTCCAGTTTTCCCTGGAGGTTTTTTTTTTTCATCAAATAGGGAGTTTTTTCTATATAATTTATGTTTTCTACTTCATCAAACACTGCATTGAATTCAGTTGTTTCTGATTCTTTCTAGTCTGTTTCATTGATTCAACTCTCTATTTTTTAAACCAATACCATATAGTTTTGTGACTGCTTTTTTATAATATAATTTGAGGTTTGAAAGTGCTGTTTCCTCTTCATATAGACTTATTTTAATCATTTCTATATCTTGTATTTTTAAATGAATTTTAAAATTATTTTATTACATTTTCTAAAGTATTACCTTAGTAATTTAAATGTTATAGCAGTAAGACTATAAATTAACTTTGGCAATATTATTATTTTTATTATATTCACACAACCTAGCTATGATTACTGAATATTTCTTCAGATATTTAAGCTGTTTTTATTTCATTAAGTAACACTTTGAAATTGAATCTATACAGATCTTTTGTGTGCTTTGGTAGTTCAATCCCCAGATATTTTATGCATTTCATGGTTATTTGCAATGGGATTTTTTTTTTTTTTGCTTCTTGAATGTTATTATTATAGAGAAATGCTGTTGATTTTTGAAGCTTTATTTTGTATCCTGCAACTTTGCTGAAGCTATTAATGACTCAAATAGAATTTTTGTTGATTTCCTAAGACTTTTGATTATATTATTATACCATCAGGAAGTGGGGATAATTTTGTCTTTTCTTTATCTTTATGCCTTTCTTTTTTTCTTTTTTCTTTTTTTGTCTTTTGCTCTTGTTAGCATTTTTAAAACTATATAAAATAATAATGGGGAAAATGAGGCAACCTTACTTTTAAATACATGGAAACTTTCTTGAGTCCTTAGCTGTTAAAATCTTCTTCCTGCATAACTATTCTTTTAAATTTGCACAAATTTTGTGTATACATGTATATACACAGTCTCCTCAGATAAATTGGGAGTTCTTTATAGAGAGGAGCTGTTTATTTTTACTTTGTATCTCCAATTTTTAGTAATCATACCTTTTACTTCCTAGGCATGTAATAAACAGTTGTTGATTGATTGAAAAGGACTGGGAGATTTCATATGGATGAGGCAACCACAGATGCAAATAAGATTCAAAAGATTATGCTTGTATGACAAAGGAAGTTGAGAAAGTGGAATGACAGACCCCTGTGGGTCAAACTTTAGATAATAGTGCAATTCCAGGATTGGTAAGGTTTAAAATGTGACCATCCTCCCACATGGCTATAGTGGGTTAGAGGAGGCCTGTAGCAAAGTTTTACAGATTTTTTCAGATAGGTTTTTGTAAAACTCAAAGGCAACATGTCATGTTGCATTATTAACCATGTGTTTCATATTCTTTTGATAAGATTCTTTGCATATTCTTAAAGTCCACATGGATCATATACTTTCTTTCGAAGGCAAGCTACAAAGGATCTTTTTAAATAATGCAGTTGCTAAAGAAGATTTGCTTTTACACACTCCTCCAGTCTGGCAGAATTTATCCTTTCAAAGGTTAGCATTTTGTTAGTTATATATAGAGCATTATTCTGCCTTATAAAAATACTCCCATTTCCCCCCACACACCTTTCTTTTTTTCCTCATATACACTTCTGCACATATTTGAAACCTCTGGAATGGACTGGAAAGTTTATTTTTTTGTCAAAGAATAAGGTGCTAATTAAGATTTTCTTTTCAATCAGGTACATCTGTAACCAACGTTACAGCTACTGATGCTGATGATCCTGTTTATGGAAACAGTGCTAAATTGGTGTATAGTATCTTGGAAGGACAGCCATACTTTTCCATTGAACCTGAAACAGGTAAGAGGACCTGCCAGCAAATGTCATTGGAACTGCATTTTTACTTCAATTTACTAATCAGTTATGTGACTGACCTTGGAAAAGATACATTATTTCCCTGTGGCCTCCATTTGCACATCTTTAAAATGTATGAAAGTTGTATGACACAGTTCATCACAAAGGTATTTCCACTTTTTATATGCTCTGACTATGAAGAGGAATATATGACTGAATCAGTTTGATTAGAAATTAACATGGTTGCAAGTTCAAGAATTGAGACTTCTTAGTCCTGAAGTCCTGGACAATTTACTTAACCATTTTGAGATTACCTCAGTTACCTCATTTATAAAAATAAATTAAAACAGCTATAACAATATTTACATTTCTCCTTTACAGAATTGATATAGAGGAGTGCTTTACAAACTAGAGAAAACTTTAATGATATGAGCTATAATAAGAAGAATAATCATAGTTATTTTACAACAGCACAGAGTTTCAGGTAAACAGAGAAAATATTATGGTCATAATAATCTTTGACATACTGTGTGTTTGCTAAGACTCCTCTATAGACATTGAAAAGTTTAAAAATAGATAAACCCATGTACTAATTGACAAGCAGGAGTTACAAAGTTCAGAAACCATTGTTTCTAGGCAAATTTTAAGTGAAAAAAATTAAAATTTAATGAAGTTATTTTTGACACTTTTATTGAGTTGCAAATGAACATGATTTTTTTCTTTAAAACAGAAGAAAAGAATTTCTTTTTAACTAACCATATCAATTTAATAAAGGGCATATATTTGTTTTTCTGAAGGCAAAAAAGTTAGCTGTTGTTAAGTCCTAAATTAAGACTTTCCCTGAATTTGTACAGGTTGTATTTGACAATAACTAAACAAACCAGTCTCAGCAAATGAAGCTTAACAAAGAAACATTTAGGAGCCAGAAGTTTGGATACTGTCAAGAATTTTTTGTCTCTGTATTCTTTCTTAAATAATAATTACTACTCAGAACACTGCAAGCATATTTTTGCCTTAAAATCATTTTGTATTTAAAAATATAACTTGTACACATACATATATGCTATTTATCATCACATATAACTACATGCACATGAAAATCTTTGTATATTAACTCAAAGGATTAAAAATGAATTAAAATCAAGTTCCTATTAGAAAATTTATTAGGAATATATTTGTAATTTTATTCTCAACTAAGAAAACACTTTTGGGTAACTAAGTAATAAACTTAGGTTTTCTTAGTTTATTGCAATCATAACTGCCTATCATTAAGATATAATGGGTTTGAATATAACAGTTAGGGATGAACTCATTTCTTTGTGTACCTTATTCACTCACATTTAGGCAATATATTCACCTTTGTTCATATGCATTTGTCCAAGTTCTTTTACAGAAACAAAATTGAGTTTCTCTCTCTCTCTCTTTCACACACACACACACACACACACATACACAGGCAAGCGCACTTTATATCAGTAAAGGGAGCTTACACATCAACAATCCCTGTCACTTCTAAATTCATATGTCCACATCCCTTCCAAAATATCTGCACATCTGCATTTGGGGACTATCTTCACTATATCTGCAGTCTTATGTGAATATCCATTCATATGTGTTTATTTAAGTTCACTTGCAATGCATAAGATGTCTAAGGGGAAAAAAAAAAACACAAATTACTGAAAATCTAGGGTGTTATATTCTTTTGTGTACTTAAAAATTTTTTTCCAGAATCAATTGAACAATCTTGACCATTATCTAAGAGAATCTATTTGTATAGATATGTACCTGTACTATAATAAAAGGGGCAAAATCTAAAACAGTAGAGAAAGTACCTATAAGGGAACTGGGGGTAGTTAAACTAATGAATCAGGCCAACAACTGTCCATTTTGTTACCATGTCAGGAAAGGGGTCAGCCTATTGTAAAACACAGATGACTTCCATGGTGGTGCTTGAGCAAAGAGATGCATAAACAAGAAGAAACTTGTCAATATGAACAATTTTGGGTCCATTGAGCTCCCCTTTAGATAATCTATTAATCCAATAGAAAGTCAATACCTAGGTCTTTAAAAACCCAAAGACAGGAGTAAGCCAAATGATGATAACATTTCAAGTCATAGATCTTTAATGGGAAGATATGACCAAGAGAAATAGAAGGCAAATAGCTGAGTTCGGCGACTTTCAGCAGTTTTAGTTCTGCCAGCTGCGTTTTTGAGCTATCAGTTCTGACTATTTATACCCCTCCCCACTTTCACTCTTTTCTATTAAGCCTCATCCACAAGAGCACTTCTTGAACTGGTGAACAAAAAAAAAAAAGTTACTCTAGATGCTCAGGGAGAAGAGAAATCAAAATCAAGCCTATTCGCATTCTTTTCCAAGGGCATTGGTTTCCATCAAATATATTTGTCACTGACAAACCGTTCAGACAAATTATCCAGACACAATGTGCCCACACAACCTGGTTGAATTGCTGTTCTTCCCACAAGATGTTCCATTGTCTATCTTTGCGCCTTCACACAGGCTGTCTGCTTGTGATTATAATATATTCCCTCACTGTCAATTCTTAGACTTCTTGGGGTCCTTCCAAGATCAACCCAAGTACCTTCTTCATTAGGCCTAGACTGATGCCATTCACTGCCTGTTTCTTATCTTTCCAAGTTCCCTTATATTTGTGCTTTATATTTTGTCTAGATTTGTTTATGGACATCTTGTCTCCCCTAAAAGAACATAAGAACTCTGAAGAATTATTTCATTTTGGTTTTGTATCTTTGATGTTGAATACAGGTTCTGGGTTATAATAGACACCTGATAAAGGTCATTGATTTATTAATTTTCATTGCACAAAGACTGGAAGAAGGTAAACAAGAAAGGTCAAGAAGAGTGACCTATTTCCTCCTTTTTTTGGTTTATTCAACTTAGTGATCTGATATATAGTGTACTCTGAGCATAATGGGTAGGAGCTAAATGGTTAAATTAATGAAATGAAGTGATCCGTTTCAATTCATCTGTATAGTTTAATCAAAGGTTAAAATATTTCCAAACTTCCCCTTAATCTTCTTATTCACTTTTTCTCTATTAACTGGTACTAGGGATAGAAATCTGGGCCTAGACTTGAGTTCTAGTGTAACTTCAAACATTTTCTAGTTCTGTTACATGAACATGTTATTTAATCTCTGTCTGCTTCAATTTCTGTGAGTATAAAATGAGGGGAAAATAGCACCTATCTTGAAAAGTTGTTGTGAAAAGCAAATAAGATTTTTTAAAATGCTTAGAATGGTATCTAGCATGTAGCAAGTGCTTAATAAATGCTTGTTTTCTTACTTCCAACAATAACTGACTAGATTAGGGTTAACCTTGCAATTCTTCTTGATAATATTATTAAAAAGATGGTAATGAGTATTATTATTATTATTACTGAACAGAAGAGGAAACTAGAATCAAGAAAAGAAGTCAAGTCATGTCAAACAAGTTTTTATTAAGGGGATACTTATTTGCTAGATGTAGTGGTATGTGTGTAGGGTACAAATAAAGACACCCCCCCCCCAAAGAAATTCATGCTCTCAGGGAGCTCACAGTAAAATGGAAATCAATACACACAAAAGACAAATACAAAGTGAATTTGAGGAAGTCTCAGAAGGAAGTCACTAAATTTAACGAACCTTAGAAGTGACTTTATACTTTAGCGGACATTAGAAGAAAGACACAAAAGGCAGGAGGCAAAGATAAGAAAGGAGAGGGTTTTAGGCATGAGGAATATCCAGTGAAAATGTCCAGAGTCAGGAGATGACGTTAAGGAGGCCAAGGTCACTGTGTCACAGTGTGGAGAGAATTGGAGAAAGGAGGAAGTTAAATGAGTTTTATTTATATAAATTAAATTTATATTGAAATATCTATAAGTCTTAGAGGATGGGATTCAAATTTAACTCTGCTTATCTATACTTCAACATAATTTCTACTATTCCAGGATGCCACACTATGTATCTTCTTCATTTCTAGATTTTAATTAATAGTTGTGATTGGGCAGGGAAATGCTGTCTGTATACTTAAGTGATTATTCTTGATGGTGACACCAAGTCACTTCTATATTTTGATTCAATTAAAGTCAATGGAATGATGTTTATTGAGTACCTATTGTAACAATGGTCTTGAGTGGCAACATGAGAGATATATAGTTTAGAAAATATCAGAAGTTCAAACTTCAAAGATCTTTCAATCTAGTAGGTATTCATTAGGTCTACTCTGCTGCAGGTTCTCATTGCTTGGACCTCTATTGTTATAATATTCTTCTTCTGGGTTATCCTTTCTTAAATTTCTCCCCATTATGATTCAGCTACCAAAGTGATCTTCCTAAAATGCAGGTCTGATAATCATCCCTCCTACCACCATCACTCAATACATTACCATGACCATCTATTATCTCCAGGATCAAATGAAAAATGTCCCATTTGGCATTTGAAGCTTTTTACAACTTCATCCATTTTCCTATATTTTATTCCTCTCTTTGTAAACTATAGTTAAGCAAGATCTGTCTTCCTGCTATCTGCATAGGATATTCTAGTACTTGACTCCTTGCTTTTTTATTGTCTATTTCTCATGACTGGAACGACATTTCTTCTGGTGTCTGCTTTCCCTGGGTTCCTTGAAGACTCAGCTCAAATCTCAAGTTCTGTTGATGGCTTTTCCTATCCTTCTGTCTTCAAGTCTTTTTCTATTTTGCAAAGCCTTAGTTTGTGATAAGTAAAGGGGAAATTATAACTGCCCTATTGAGACATGTGTATTGCTAGTATCATGGTTTCATAGCTATAGTTGTGGAAGGGACTCCAGCTACCAATTAAATCATATGAATAAGATACTTTAAAAACCTTAAATCAGTATAATGTAATGTAAAAGAATATATGACATGTAATTTTAATAATATAGGGAACTCCCAGGTGAGGAAATCCTTAATTCAGGATGGTACCTTCTCTACAATTAATTGTTTGATTTGTCTAGAGCAGACTACTTAAACTTTTTCCACTCATGGTTATTTTCACCTGAGAAATTTTTAAGCAATACTGAATACAAAAGTGTATTAAATAGATAATGAAATATAAGAGATATGAAATAAAACATATAGACATAGATACATACTAGTAAAACTGATTAATATGTATCATAGAAAGTAAAGCTTTATTTATATATGTATATATATAATGTAAATGTTTTCTGTTATTTGTGAAATATAAGTGCACATCACCTGAAATTTAGCCAGAAAGGGGATGACTGTTGTTGGTCATGAAGTTTATTCCCTAAGAAGACTTTCAAGGATGATAATTTTCTCATTTATTTCTTTATATATTCAACAATTGGTCAATTAGTAAACAAGCATTTATTAAGGACTTACAATGTGTTAGCTACTATGCTAAGCACTAGGAGATCCAAAGAAGGAAAAAACATAATTATATTCAACCTCAAGAAGCTCACTTTCTATTGAACAAGACAGTATGCATATGACTGTACAGACAAGAAATATACAATGAATTGGGAGGCAATATTAGAAACAAGGAACCAGGATTAAGGGAGACTAAGAATGTCTATTTGCAAAAAAACGGATATCAACTAAGATTTAAAGGAATCCAGGGAAGCCTAGAGACAGATATGAACAGGGAGAACATTTCAGACATAGGGACAGGAAGAGAATAGACAGATAATAGGGCAGAAACCAGAAGAAAGATCATTCCTCTTGTGTGAGGAAAAACAAAGAAGCCAGTGTCACTGTATTGCATTACAGAATATATGGAAAGGAGTGAGATGGTAGAAAGAGGAAAGTTAAAAAGAAGCCAATTTATGACAGATTTTAAAAGTCCAACAGAAGATTTTCCATTTGATACTGGAAGTCACAAAGAATCATGGAAGTTTATTGAGTAGGGGATGACATGGTTAGATCAGTGTCCTAAGAAGATCATGTTAGGAAAGGAAAGAGAATTGGGAGAGATGAGTCAGGGAGACTATTAATTTGACATGGAGAGGCAGTTAAGAAATAGTGAGGAGTTAATTATCAGCCTGTACAATTTAGAGGGCAATTGTACCATTTGAGCTTTATTGATTTAGAGTGCTATGCTTGGAAAAATCAAAATAGTACACATTTTTGGTAAAACACATATTTGGTAAGACACCTTGTAATTTGGTGCAGTCCTTGGGAATGACCTTACCCTATTCCCACTGTTAACCTCATCCCATAGAAAAGGAGGTCTCATTTATGGGATTTTTTTTTTTTATCTTATCAGCATGACCAAAGCTTGTCCAACTCATCAAATCAATAAGTACCCTAAAAATAAGGGACCTTTCCTTCCCTGAGAAGGTGTACTAGAAATACTCTTCCTACAAGTAACCTTTATGATGAAAGCACCCTCATTATCCTGTATTAACCTATCTTTCTTCCTGTATTCCTGTTCATGCAATTGCTAAAGTAGACATAATGCACATATGAATACATTTTCCACTAGGACCTTCCCTAACTCTCTAGATCCCACCCTTGCTTCCTCTCTCCCTCTCCAACCCTGACATTTAAATCCCTCACAATCAGCAACTAGATCATCAAGCATTCCTTATAGCTATAAGCAGCTTTTGTGAGTTTTTCATATTCTGATCCATTCTCTCAGAACATGGTACTTCATTACTGGTAGAGGAAAGAAATATCAACTTAGGTCTCAATAACCTGTAATATGACTTTACCATCTTCCACTTTAATGTTCACAGTGCCTGACATATAGTAGCAATGTGTAATTCTTATTGATTAATGAAAGGAGACTCACACTGATGAGTTCATGTATCTTTATTATAGTGAATAATTCTTCACCTCACTAGGTTCGGAAGAGATAGGTATGCAGATGATAGAATGATATATAGATAGATCATTCATTTACTTTTTATGTTCTAGGCATACTATTAAGTAATGGAGATATGAATAAGAACAATCAAGATAATTCACATACTACCTGTAGCATAACTGGAGATATTTTTAAAAAATAAGGCAGAAACCTAGATCTAAGCAAAATAAGACCACATCTGTGCTATTAGAGTGGCTCCTTTGGCTTGTCTCATTCTTACACGGGGTAGAAGTAGAAATGATGGTCAAAATAAAATTGATTACAAATGGCAGAGCTGGATGAATATGGATAGTGTGGTAGAGATGTAGCATTGAGATAAAGTACATATTCTATTGGGCTTATATCCCAAAGAAATACTATAGAAGGGAAAGGGACCTGCATGTGCTAAAATGTTTGTGGTGGCCCTGTTTGTAGTGGCTAGAAACTGGAAATTGAATGGATGCCCATCAATTGGAGAATGTCTGGGTAAATTGTGGTATATGAATGTTATGGAATATTATTGTTCTGTAAGAAATGACCAGCAGGATGAATACAGAGAGGCTTGGAGAGACTTACATGAACTGATGCTAAGTGAAATGAGCAGAACCAGGAGATCACTTTACACTTCGACAATGATATTGTATGAGGATGTATTCTGATGAAAGTGGTTCTTTGACAAAGACTCAATTTCAATTGATAAATGATGGACAGAAGCAGCTACACCCAAAGAAAGAATACTGGGAAACGAATGTGAACTATTTGCATTTTTGTTTTTCTTTCCGAGTTGTTTTTACCTTCTGAATCCAATTCTCCCTGTGCAACAAGAGAACTGTTCGGTTCTGCAAACATATATTGTATCTAGGATATACTGCAACATATTTAACATATACAGGACTGCTTGCCATCTAGGGGAGGGGGTGGAGGAGGGAGGGGAAAAATCGGAACAGAAGCGAGTGCAAGGGATAATGTTGTAAAAAAAAAATTACCCTAGCATGGATTCTGTCAATATAAAGTTATTATAAAATTTAAAAAAAAGAGAGATAAAGTACATAAATCAATTTGTAATCATAGGTTACTATAGAGGTATCAGATGATGGTGGTGATGGTAGTGATAATTCTCAGTTATAGCTCCCTATGGCTAGAAACACTAAGAGACAACATCCATGCCATTCTCAGAAGTATTCAGACAACATCTTATTTTTCTCAGCAGCAAAAATGCTCAAAAAAGATCTTGTGACATTGTGATAACCTCTTCTGCCTATTTACATTCTGAATTGGCCATATATCTGGAACAAGCAGAAGCTTACTATTAATAAGTGCTTATTAGAAAATCCCCTTATTCAGGAGGGCATTGAGATCAGAAGAAAAATAACCAATGAGTGAAAATATGCAGTGAAAGGCCTTGAAAAGTAACAGTTGTACATATATATTTTTGTGAGTAGTACTAATAGAATATTTAATAATGCTGAAAACAGCTTGTTTGTATTTGAAAAAAAATGCATCTTCTCCTTTCCTCTAATACCATATGTTTTCTTTTAATATCTTGGGATCAAATGAGGGAAAAGAATGACATTAATTGAAAAACACTAATTTTAGAACAACAAAGAGTGAGAGTCACTGCAGCATTTCATGAGTGGTTTAAGAAGCTGAGTCAAAGTGAGATATAGAACATCAGAATAACAAATATCACATTATACCAAAAAAAAAAAAAAAAGATATGACATCCCAAACTTTGCTGCTGTTAAGATTGGAAGGGACAGATAAATGACCCATTGGTAAAGAAACTAAACAATTTGATTACCCTTTTTTGGAAACTCAGGTCATCTTTCTTCATTAGCTAGAGGTAATATTTGTTTCAAATGGAATCAGAAAATGTGCTACAATAAATAACTAATGAGTGGGTTCCCTTTGTGTTGTAGTAAAAGAATATTATTCAGGCATGGTCTTGGGAATGCCTTACCTCCACTGAAAAATGTTATATCTTTTGATTTAAACTATAATTTGGAAATAGAACCTTCAGAGATCGTTTTGTTCTCTAATGCATAGAAGCATTATGGGGTGTGGGTGTGGGGAAAGCTTTGAATTTAGAAGATGTAAGTTTAAAATCCATATGTTGCATGCTTACTATGGGAAGGTACATAACCATAGACAAGTTTCTTAATCCATTTGGGCCCAAGATTTCTTCTAAAAAAGATAAAGATATAGTGCATAATTTCTTAGTTTTTTTTAAGATCTAAATCCTATGATGATGAAAAAGGAGAAGGAGATGGAGAAGTAGAAGAAGAAAAAAAAGAAAAAGAAGAAAAAAAAGAAGAAGAAGAAAGAAGAAGAAGATGATGACGATGACCATGATTTTTGTTGGGGAATCAAACCTGTGATTTCAATGGAGTAAAGAACTTCCAGTCAATAGAGTCCCTCTGCCAATGCAGAGGGCAAGGGATATATGACTTATGCTTTTAGAGAGTTGTCTAATTCCATAAGTTTGACCGACCTAGTAGGTATTAGAGCAAGGGCTTGATCCTATCTTCTTCCCATTATGCTAGCTTTCTATTTTCGATTCATTATTGTAGTGTTCTCTTCTTTTTCTAAAACAGGATCGTTCTCTGTGGAGTAGGTTTCTTAGGGGACTTCTGGAGGCAGCCTTAGTTTCAGTTCAATATAATAATCACCCCAAACACAGCCAGGTGTTAAAAGTTTAAATCCTTTATTATCTTCTTCAAAATAGCCCAGTTAGTTTTATTAGAGACCTATCTCCCAACTTGGTTCCAAGAGCTCTTGCAGTTTGTCTGCCAGCTTCAGCCTCCAGCTCTCTCTGACTCTTGGTTCTGCCCCACTGCAGTCTCTGGCTTTTCAGTCTCCTCAATTGACTTCTCCTGAAACTCTAAGAACTTCTTATATATGATCTCTTAAAGGTGTGAACCCAAAGGTTGACTCCTCCTCTGAGAGAGTGGGATTGTGGGAGGTGTAAACTTGTCAATCTCATACTGAATCCTGAAATCTCCCAAACTTGTGAACTAATGTGTGAACTCTCAAGGATGTAAACATAAGCATTGTTTCTATCAATTCCATTGACTTAACACCTTGTAAGAATTCTAACACATTATGACTTCTATTTAATATTCATCATCATCATCATTTTGTCTACTGTATGCTATTCATTTTTATGAATTCATCTATTCATTTTTCCAATTCTTCCTTTTATACCCAAAGGGCTATAAGAAAAGAAAGAAAATGATGGAATATTATTGTTCTTTGAAAAATGATGAGCAGGATGCTCTCAGGAAAAACAAAACCTGTAAAGTTCCCCATGAACAAAGTGAAATATACTTTATACAAAGTAATAGCAATGTTCTGAGATGACCCACTATAAATAACTTCATTATTCTAGTAGTACAATCATCCATACCTAATCTGAAGGACTGATGATGAAAAATCCTAACACTACCCAGAGAAGTTACTGATCGAGTCTGAATATAGATCAAAGCATTCTCTCTCTCTCTCTCTCTCTGTCTCTCTCTTTATATTTAAGTTAATTTTTCTTGAGTGAGAGAACTATGTTTTTTTTTTCACAATTGACTTTTATGGAAATGTTTTGCATAGTTTCACATATGGTTTCTTAATTATGGGTAGGAATAAGGAAGAGAACCTAGAACTCAAAAATATTAAATACAAATGTAAAAAAAATGTTTTGAATATAAGTGGGGAAATATTAAGTAAATATTTTTTAAAAAGTTTTTAAAGATGATGTTACAATATTTGGTTCTTGTCAGCAGTTCAGTGATCCAAGACAATCCAGACAAACTTTGGATGGAAAAAGTCATCCACAACCACAAAGAGAACTATGGAGACTAATGTAAATCAAGACATTCTAAGTTCACTTTTTTTTTCTCTCATAGTTTTCCCTTTATTCTGATTTTTTTCTCCCAATATGATTTATATAGAAATATGTTTTAAAAATAATGTACATGTATGACTAAACAAAATGTTGCTTTACTTGTAACTGGTACAAGTAATCAAAAGGAAAAGGTCATTTTACTATTCCAGATACAGAACTAGAGTCTGTGTAATATGTCTTCTAATTGTTTCCTTCTCTGGACATTCCATAGAATTAATAGCATCATAAGAGGTTTAAAAATGCATTGTATTGTGCTCTAAATTCATATTTTTAGCTAAAACGGAGGAAAATAAAGTGTGAAAAATCTAAACTAGCTGTGTTAAAAGGGGAGAAAGTGATTATGAGAAAAGAGTTGGAGTGTTAAATGGAGATATGAGAAAAGAGGAAACAAAATAATTTAAGCCCTTATACAAATATTTATTTTAATAGTTATAATGTGAATAGAAAAGGATAAACTATTTTTTTTTCAAATCAATAATTTGATTACCTGTACCTGTAAACATCTCATATTTAACATACACCAAGCAGAGCTCATCATCTTTGATCTGGTACCTAATTGTTCCATTGAGTTCACTTTTCTTCCTATAATATTCTGTTCTCTTTTGATCAAGTCCAAATGAGACTATCATATGTTAAATTATATCCAGTAAAATTACATCATAGGACTTTAAGATTTGTTACTTTGTGTAATGTTCTTTTGGTTCAGTTTTCTTGGGGTCTCTGGAAGCAGCCTTCATTCTAGTCAGAGTAATCACCACAAGGACAGCCAGCTGTTAAAAGTCCAAATCCTTTATTATCTCCTTCCTGGGGCTGGGCAGCTTTCTGGAGAGCCTTTCAGACCAGCCTTGGTCTCAAGAGGAGGAAGTGCAGGAGGCCAGGCCAGCCACCAGGAACCTGACTGAAGGTGAACTGAATTTCTGTCTCCTTGGCTCTGAGAGCTTCTGGTGCACTTGTCTTCTGTGTCTCTCAGTCCCTGCTTATATGCTCCACACTGAGTATAAACCAATCATTATATCTCTAGGAAACCATTATTTGTTGTAAGATTAAATCAATCATATTGAACCATGCTAAACTAGATAACCATTGTCTCATCAGTTCCACTTAGTATCTTGTAAGAATCCTTTGTCTCAAGTTCAGAGTTCTGGCCTATAACAACTTTGCATGTAACCCTTTGAGTTAGTCATAATTCTGCCCAGTTTGCACATTAGTAAACTGAGACTTAGAGAGATCAAATGACTTGTCCATGGTCCCACCACTGGTGAATGTCAATTTTAGAATTTGAACATAGGTCTTCCTTATTCCAAAACTTTACCCAAAAGAGTATACACTTCTACCATGGTTTTGTTTTGTTGTTTTATTTTACTGTCTGAAGAGAACTGGTAGAGAAAATGTGATCAGGCTCATTTTTTAAAAAAATGAATGTTTAAAGATTAGAAGGGAAGCAACAAACTGGGAAAACATTTTCACAGTTAAAGGTTCTGATAAAGGCCTCATTTCCAAAATATATAGAGAATTGACTCTAATTTATAAGAAATCAAGCTATTCTCCAATTGATAAATGGTCAAAGGATATGAACAGACAATTTTCAGACGAAGAAATTGAAACTATTTCTAGCCATATGAAAAAATGCTCCAAGTTATTATTAATCAGAGAAATGCAAATTAAGACAACTCTGAGATACTACTACACACCTGTCAGATTGGCTGAGATGACAAGAAAAGATAATGATGAATATTGGAGGGGATGTGGGAAAACTGGGACGTTGATGCATTGTTGGTGGAGTTGTGAATGAATTCAACCATTCTGGAGAGCAATCTGGAATTATGCCCCAAAAGTTATCAAACTGTGCATGCCCTTTGATCCAGCAGTGTTACTTCTGGGCTTATACCCCTAAAGAAGGGAAAGAGTCCTGTATGTGCCAAAATGTTTGTGGCAGCCCTGTTTGTAGTGGCTAGAAACTGGGAAATGAATGGATGCCCATCAATTGGAGAATGGTTGGGTAAATTGTGATATATGAATGTTATGGAATATTATTGTTCTGTAAGAAATGACCAGTAGGATGAATACAGAGAGGCTTGGAGAGACCTACATGAACTGAAGCTAAGTGAAAAGAGCAGAACCAGGAGATCATTATATACTTCAACAATGATACCGTATGAGGATGTATTCTGATGGAAGTGGATTTCTTCAACAAAGAGATCTTACTCAATTTCAATTGATCCATGATGGACAGAAGCAGCTACACCCAAAGAAAGAACACTGGGAAATGAATGAAAACTGTTTGCATTTTTGTTTTTCTTCCCGAGTTATTTCTACCTTCTATATCTAGGATATATTATGACATATTTAACATGTATAGGACTGCTTGCCATCTGGGGGAGAGGGTGGATGGAGGAAGGGGAAAAATCGGAACAGAAGTGAGTGCAAGGGATAATGTTGTAAAAAATTATCCTGACATGGGTTCTGTCAATAAAAAGTTATTAAATAAATAAATAATGAAATGAATGTTTAAAAGTTTCATCAAATTAGTGAGGAATGAAACTCCCTTCTGATTTTAAATACTAGTCTTGAGAAATCACTAATCCTTAGTCTATAAAGAGCTATCCAATGCTGCTAGAAAGAGGACAGAGAAAAAGAAGAATTAAAAGTGACCTAAAATATTGGCCCATTTTCCAGTTTATATGTTTCTCTAGGGGCAGTGGATGAGGACATTTTTACTATCCTTTCAGAAAGGTTATTTGTAACATTGCCATACTAAATGTGTTGAAGCAGTTTTTACTCAGTTCTAGTCAGATCATGATTAAAGGACTGTGTCCAGTTCCAGGTGTTACATTTTAGAAAGGACATGGACAACTTTGGGAGAGTCCAGAAAATGATAATTAGAAATAATGGAAACAATTCCCCCCCCCCAAAAAAAAAAGTATATGTTTATTTTAAGGAAGAGACTTAACAAAGATATAATATACATCTTCAAGTATTTGGAACGTTAACACAGAGACTGGTGGGTAAAACAATGTTTTGAGGAGTATTTTGGCTCCCTATGAGGAAATGTTTTTTTTTTTTAAACAATTAGAGCTTTTTAAAAAATGGAATAGGCTACATCACAGCACTGTGAATTGCACATCACAGCATGTTAAAACTAGAAAGAATGCACTAGAAGTAGTCTAATCTAGTTGCCTCATTTTACATTTAATGGGTGGCAAATTGGATAGAATCTAGACTCCTCTTCCTAAATTTACAATGGGCCCAGATATTTCCAGCTTTTTGACCCTGATCAAGTCCTTTAATCCTCTTTACCTCAGTTTCCTCATCTGTAAAATGATCTGAAGAAGAAAATGGTATCTTTGCTAAGAAAACCCTAAATAAAGTCAAGAAAGTGTTGGATATGATTGAAACAGCTAAATAAGAGGTTCAAACAGGTCCAAGGTCACTCATTCAGAATCTCATAGCTACCAATTGGCAGAGCCTGAACATGAAACGAAGTCTGCTAACATATTGTATATTTTGCCTTTAAAAGAGACAGACTAATAATTAGCTATCATTTATTTGAGATATTATTATGGATTACAATGTCAATTTCTCAAGTCATCCGAGGGATTCTATTTTGAAGTAGTTAAGAAGAGGTAGGGTAGTTTAGTCTGTAGGGTTTATTTTTTGTTTGTTATTATTTGATTATTTTTTTCTTACAGATTCAAAACAGTGTTAGACAAATATTAGTAGCAATTGATTTTAATATAATTTCTGTCAACAACTATATAACTATAGTTATAAAGCAATTCTTACAAATGTCTGTAAAAGTCCCTTCAAGCAGAAACTAGAAAATATCTCAGGAATAGTATAAGATGAATTATGTTGGGCTATGATTTAGAATCAATAAAAATTTCTTAACCTAATATCAAACTATACAATAAACACATATATATCTATATGTATTTATGTATGTATATATACACACACACACATACACACAGGGAGAGACAATTTTCATATATTTAGTTTACTTTATAATTCTATATATTTTAACCTATGCCTTTAAAATATTCTGATGACACCCATAGTCTTTACCAGACTGACAAAATGGTTTATAACCCCCAAAGTTTAAGAACTTTTAGATTAGGTGATCTCTAAATTCATATCTGACTCTGTCTTGATTTAGGCAGAGACAATGAAAATCCTGATGGCATAAGCTCAACCTGAGTAAAATGAGAGATCTGTTAAATTACTTCCCCCTCCCTCTTCAATTTTCATTTCAATTAAATTATCAGTATCTTTTTTTCACCCAGAATGTATATTAATACTCATTCTAAGAGAGCTCAATGTTGAACCATTATTCATAAGATGAATTCCTATTTTTTAGTCCAATTATAACTCTGATGATACTGGTTAAATTATAAACAAGGAAGGTGAATGGTTGAGTACAGAACACAAAGAAGTGAAGGAAAACAAAACAAATATAAACCTCAACATAGTTATAAAGTGTTTTCTAAATACAAGTTAATTATTTTAAGTTATTCAGGACAGACTCATTATTTCATACAAGAATACAGAAAAACTGGACAGCACCCTGATTATGTTTGGACATCTCACATCATATTCCAAGATAAATTCCAAATGATTGCATAATTCATGACCTAGGTTTGAAAGGTCACATTGTAAATACTTTAGAGCATCAAAGAAGAAAGTACCTTTCACATAAACAGGTAAAGAATTTATGATTATACAAGTAATAGAGAAGATTACACAAGATAAAGGGGAATTGTTTTATTATCCAAAATAGAAAATTTGTATTATGCAAAAATGACAAGTTTTTACATAAATAAAAATAATATAATTTTAAAAATAGAAAGGAGTTATGTAACCAGGCAATAAATATTTCTAATAAAAGTCTAATTTGTGAGATATACAAGAAAATTATTCCAATTAATGAACATTCCCCAAAAGAAAAATAGTCAAAGAATATAAAGGAAAGTTTTCAAAGGAAGAACATTAAACTATCATATGAAAAAAATGATGGGGGCAGTGGATGAGGACAATAATTGGAGAAATTCAAATTTACTCACTTAACAGTTCTATCTTTTACCAAAATGGTAAAGATGACCAAAAAAAGAAAATAGATAAATATTCCATTAATTCCAAAAATTATTCCATTATTGGCATAGTTATAAACTGGTTGAGTCATTCTGGAAAAATTTGGAATTATACCCTAAAACTTACCAAATAGGCATATCTTTTGCTCCAGCTATACTACAACTACTCCTACACTCAAAGAAATATAAAGCAATCTTCATAGAAAGAAGATACTATAGTGGAAAGAACCCTCATGACCTGGATTTTACTCCACTCCTAAAATTTACTCACCATATTACCAAGACAAATAACTCTGACTCTTTTAGTCACAGTTTCTTCCTTGGCAAATGGCAATAATAATACTTGAAGATAGGGTAATGGAAATAGTTTTATTATTGAAGTAAGAGGAACTGGGGTTAAATCTCAAGTACTATCATTTAATAGCTTATGGAAAAGGTAAGACAAACTGCCTCTTTTGAAGCCTTACATTCGTTTTTCAGAAAAAAAAAGAGGATAATATATTCTCTCTCCCAAAACCACAAGGTTGCTATGATGAAAGTGATTTTTAAACCTTAAGATGTTATAGAATTATATACTGTTATCTATATCAAAGGGTTATTTCTAGGAAAACTCCCATGTGAATTGGAAACTCTGAAGAAATATAAATGGCTATTATTTCTATGCACCCAAATCCCATGCTCCTTGTTGTTCCAAATTAAAAATTGCATCAAGATTCAAGGGGGTTAATTGTGCTATTTAACTCCCACAGGCAACTGGTTCTTATCTATCTGCTATCCCAAAGTCAAATCCTAAACATATCCCCTTGCTATATTGTCCCCTGATTTCATATATAAGATGGAAGAAAAAAATATATACCCTATACCAACTAGCTTAGAACTAGAATAATTGGTAACCCTATAGTACAATGGTTTTGATACAATAAAGTTTATAATAGTCACTTTCAAAGCGTATGGCATTATAGGTCTAAAACAATATATTTTCCTAAAAACTGCTCACATTTCTAAAGCATGGGACTATGTTTACAAATCATTTGCTTCGTAATGACCTGTGAGATAAAGAACTATCAGGATTATCAATCCTATTTCACTGAAAAAGAAATCAAAATCCAATGCATTCAACTGATCTGAACATTTATGCACTCACAAAGTAGCTAAGTCAAACATGGAACCCGGTTTTCCTAACTCAAAATCATTTATATTTCCATTATACTACATTGCCTAATTCAAAATATGGTGGCATATCTTAATTAGAAAAGCCACTCTAATGTCCATCTTCTTGACATTTGAACATTTGGGAGCAATAGTTATGATGATTGATACCATATCATGTGAAAGCATTTTTATTTTTTCTCATTTGTTTCCTGAGAATACTAAAAAAAACAAGATCTCCAAAGGCAGCACCAAGTAACCCTATGCTACCATGACTATGAAGATTAGGAACAAAGAAGCAAAGATCAATTGATAGGGGGTCTGGAAAGATAAAATAAAGCCATAAGAAGGGAGGTTCATTGCTTCCTCCCAAACAACTTCTGCTTTAAGATTGGTTGGTAGAGTCATAAGGGAGAGTGATGACTTAAATTGTATTCTCAGGTAATTTAGCTGTATGTAGCTAAGTGAGGAAATTATATCAGCAATATTTGGCAAGAAAAAAAAAAAAAGCTTGGATTTAACTTCATGAAGAGAGCTATGGTTCTTGAGGGAATTAATCCTTCCTACTCTAAAAGCCTATGGGATTTTCCACTGTCACAGGAAACTGGATTTCCAGAAATATTTCAGATTAAATGTCTTTTGGGGATTTTTTTTTCTTATGGCTAAATATCCATGTAGCAGCATTATATGTAAACTAGTGCACTTGAAAATAGCCTTGACATGCATAAAAGTTCTAAAGAGGGTTTCATAAATGAATAGATTTATGACAGATGTCTAGAGTTGTAAACCTTCATGAAAGCCTGAGTCTAACCAAGTCATTTACTTATTAAAAATTACAGAGGCTTACTAGTGTTTTAAAAAAATGACTTATGGAATAAAATCAGCTACTATTAAAAAAAAAACTATAACTTCTTACATAAAATATAAATCCATTTTTATTATTTAAAAGTTGTTGCCATTGAGGTCCAATTTGTTTTTGCAAAATTATTTCATCTTCCTTTTTATCATGTGTAATTTGTTCCCACCTAAATGGCCTACCTTCCATTTTTCATAAAGAAAAAAAAAACCAACAAAACTTTCTATCTCTCACCTTCCTTTATTTATATATAGTGGGTATGCTTTGAAATGCACTTTAATTTCATTTTTGCCTCTTAAAACCTCTCCCTTCATTCCAGATAGACTAAGTACTTCTTATTTTTTAAATTAACTATTTACTGTCATTTTAATTGGCTGTGTAACTGAATTGAGCATAGATAGAATATGTGAAAGATTGGGCAAAAGATCAAAGAAATTTTAGATGATCAAAAAAATTGCTTGAGGAAGACTCCCATTTGAAATAAATGGATAATTTAGGAAAAGGTGATGGGGAACATAAACACTTAGATGACTAGATGAATTCTGAATTTTATTTTCTATCAATCATAAACACTGATAACCCTTGTTGTTGGTCCTCTGCCACAAATTTACTTTCTATATATATTGAATCAACTAATATGTGTACATGCTGAATTCTTCTAGTAGAATGTATAGTTTTAAAGCATAGGGATTTTGTTATTTTTACCCCACATCTATAGCACCTAGGAGAATGTATGTTACAAAGTAGTCATTTAATTAATACCGTTAAATTGAGATGATTCATGTACTCTACTGAGCTAAAATAATTTCATTAAGAACCAGTAAAATAATGTGTTGCTCAAAGACACATTTAGGCAAATGGAGAAAGACTTCTTAGTAGAAGATTGCCAGGGCCACATTAACTCATGCAGACCTTTAACTAAAGTCAAAGGGGTTGAAATATGTTTTGGTGAATGAAAGACCCAAAGAAAAGAGATCAAAATAACTAGAAACATTCAATAAAATAAGCAATGTTTTTGAAAAGAAATTATTCACATTATTTGTAAAACATGGAGATTGTGTCAACTGATTGATAGGAAATAAAATTCAAAATTCAACCAATCATCTAAATATTTATGTTCCCCAATCATATTTGCCTAAATAAACATTTGAATAGCCAATGAATAGACATGTTCATTCTTGGCAGTGTTAATTTCTTCAAGAATGGAAATTGATGTTCAAATTTTTCCTTTTACATATGTTTCATGGGAAAATGGGGTAGGGGAGAAAGTCCATTGGAAGATCCATTATCTCAACAAATATTTATCAAACACTTACTATACATAACACACTGTCCTATACTGATCCTTTGACCATACCTGGGGTTGGATTCAGGACCAGGAATAAGCAGGAATGTGGTTAAGATATTTATTAAGGATAGGCTGCTATGATGCTGAAAGGACAACATAGTCTATCTAGGACCAATTTCAGTAGAAATAGTTCTGACAGTGAGGGTCATAAACAAATGAAGAGTTGTAAAAGGCTAAGAGGTCATTTGTCAGCAAGAAAATAGCAATCAGAGGGAAGAAATGAAGGAGGGACAGTGAGGTCAGACAATACAATTTAGCTTCTTAGCAATTCAATTCAACAAACATTTATTCGACCATCTGAGTTTACATGGCTATAGAGAACAATCCCATTAACTCTAATGTCAAATAAAAGTGTCCTTTCTATGATGATTCCTTTCTCTAAAAACTGAAATGTCAAATGTTCAATATCAAGTTCTTTATATCTTCAAATAGAATAAATCATTACTTGAAAGATTTTAGTGATGGATATAATTAGTAATCTAGCTCAATGGAATTGAAAATTGTAAGTGAATTAACAGATCATTTTTTGTCTCAACTTCTTTTCTTATAAAGGAAGAAACTGAGTCAAAGAGTTTAGAATGTATCTTTTTTTTAACAATCACTGTTTTTGATCATTTTGGTTGTGTACAACTTTTTTGTGACCCTATTTGGGGTTTTCTTGGCAAAATACTGTAATAGTTTGTCATTTCTTTCTCCAACTCATTTTATAGATGAAGAATTGGGGCAAATCAGGGTAAGTGACTTTCCTAAGGTCACACAGCTAATTAAATGAGGTCAGATTTGAACTTATAAATACTATTCTTCCTGACTTCAGACTAACTCTCTCCACTGAACCACTCAGCTGCCCAGAATCTAATATATTTGTATCTATATCTGTAAGTTTATAAGTATTCAATCTCTTTATCTATATCTATGTCTATATCCATATCTATATATTCATCAACATCTGTCTATAAGAATGTCTATCTACCTCTCCATATGTATCTACACATAGGTATAATCACAAAGGCAGCAAAATACAGAGCAAGGACTTGTATCTTTTGATTCCAAATTTACTGTTCTTTCCATCATGCTACTCTGCTAGTTATGGGAAACTAAATCAGTTTAGCCTTTAGAAATCATAATTCTGAAAATACCCTTAATAGACATTTTGGTTTTAATCAATACCAGGTGGGCAAACTGCCACTCTCTATTAATGTTTATGAATTCTACATTTTCTGCCATGACATGTCTTCTTTTACCATAGTAGTTATTTTAGGCAGGTTAGAAGCATTTCAAGATTTTTTTTTTCAATCCATTTGCAGATCTACCTGCTATACTAAATTGCTACAATATTGCATTAAAATGATCATAATGGAACATATTCTGAGATGACATCACTTTCCATCACATTTGAAAATAAGGACAGTGAAAAATACATTTTAAACTGAATTTGTCTTATTTACATTTCATATGAACTGTAAAGTACTCTAACTCCTACACTCTGAAAAACAGTTTTTGAAGATTGTCACTGCAAGGTACTGCCTCTTTGTTTTCTAAATGGCATGTTTTTCAAACATAAGGTCCATATTACTTAAACAATTGCCTGTTTGTGCTTTTTTTTTTTTTTTTGACAAAAATCAACTTGAGATGGTCATTCGGTTTCTATAACAGATACTTATTCATTAGAGAGGCAGAAAGTAAAAATTCATCAAGATAATGCAGTGAATAGAACACAGGGCTTACACTATAGATTAAAAAATTTGAGTTATTTGAAAATTCTCATTCAAAATCCTCATTATAGATATGAGGAGATTGATAACCAAATCTTTAAGTCACTTGACCAAGATCACATATCTGATTAATGGTAGAGCTATCTTCAGTTTCCTTGCCAATTCATTTCAAATTATTGTACATAGTCAATAAATACTTGTCAAATGACTGAATTAAAATTAATAGGTCATATAAAATTCCTTGTTGAATTCTCTCAAAGTCTCCCAAGTTTGATTTTACTGTGATTATTTGAATTTGTAATTAATGATAATAATTTTGAGAATCATATAATATTTTAGGACCAAAAGTTAGGAAAAAAAACATTTCAAATCTCTGTTCTTAGTAGCCATGTGACTGTAAATACATCACCTAGTCTCTCCAAGCCTCAATATTGTCATCTATAAACTGGGAACAAAAATATTTGAATTATTTCCCATGCAATTGATAGTAAAGTGATAAATTTAATAATATCATTTCCCTCTCCCCATTAATTCATGGGGTGGAAGCAATGCCTGGTAAGAAGGTTTCCTATGTTATTGGAAGTTGGTAACTATTATATGACTTGAAAGCTTAGTGGATTACTTGGGGCAATGAAAGGATAGATGACTTCACAAGATCACAAAATTACTCTTTACTTAAAAGTATCCTTTGTCTAATTTGCTTTACCATCTATTATAATACTTTATAAAGGTGGTGAGAAGATCAAAGGAAATAATGGATTTAAAATCACTTTGTCAACATCATAATACTTATGCATGTGTAAACATATGTATATGTACATATCTATCATTTATCAATTATCCATATATATGTGTGTGTGTGTGTGTGTCTGTAATTTATAGATATAGTCATTTAGTCAGTAAAAAAAAAAAACAAAGCTAGAATTTGAAGCCCAGTCTTCTGATAACAAATTGAGTGCTCTTTCCATAATATTGCATGTTCACACAGATACAAACATGTATAACATTTTAATTTTAAAAAGACAATTCTCTATCTCTAGAAATTAGAATGTGGTTAGAAACAACATTGCTTAATAAGTCATTTATATTTAAGCCACTACATTGAACTGAGCTTTACTACAGATTATAGTTATAAGTGAACCTGTTTATCCTGATTTAGACTGAAACCAGCTCCTAGTAGATCAAGACTCAGTACCCTGAGCCTACCCATTTCCTTCACTCTGTTGCTGACCACCCACAATCCTAACAATGTTATACTCTCCCCATAGAAATGAAGGGAATTGAATAGAGAATAAAATCCAATTATATTTTCCAACCCATAGATCACCATTTCTGTACATTAGTAGCCCCACTTGTAGCTGTTCTGTTGACAAAGGACTTTCTTAGCCAAGGCTGACTGCTAACACCTATCTCAAAGTCAATTTGTCTTATGTTTTCATATACAACCATTTCAATAATGTCAATATGCTGAATTTTTACATGCACAAATATTTACATAAGGCTGAGAATAAGCATAACCATAATTTGCACTTAAGGTATTCAAAACATTTTATAGCCATAAATTAATTAAGCTTTCCATTTCCTTGTCAAAAGGAGCAAGGCTTTTTTTTTCCTTTTAAAAAATTATTATAGCATTTTTGGTTATTGCTATTCAAGGTTTCTAACATAATTGTGGCAGGAATGAAAAACAAAACAAAACAAAACAAACAAACAAACAAACAAACAAACAAAAAAAAACAAATCACCTTGGCCCTTCTCAGTGCTGTGCTTTTATTGAAATCTGTGAAGAACCAATCACAGCACATTTGTCAATTGCCTTCTGTGCTCACATCATCACACTGGGTGCTATGGGGGATATAAAAGCAATAAAAAGACATGGTCCCTGCCCTTAAAGAGATTATGAGACTCCGCATACACACATCTTGAGAGTAAAGTTGTCTTCCAACATGTACAAAATGCAGAAAGTACCACTCAGATGGGATTAGAGTGAGAGGAGGAGATTAATTCAACCAAAGTTTGTTCCAAAAGTGCTTTTTGAGTAGTGAGTCATGTATAGGACATTTACTGTTCATGGAATCTTATGACAGGCTTTGAATAGAATATGTACAAAAGTATAAGACTATATGGTACTTAAGAACTCATAAATAGATAGAAATCCATGAGATATGTTTTGGAGAGATATCAAGATATTATCATCTCACTAGCCCCCAAATATCCTTACCAACCCATTAAATTGTTTTCTCATTATTTCTGTCTTTCTCGTATTAATCTCACCTTCCTACTTCTGGAGAATACCATTCTAAAGACACACAAACACACACACACACACACACACACACAGATAGATAAGACAGAAAAAGAGAGATGTCACATCCAAAATGCATGTCTTCTATTGTGTTTTAAATTCATCATATCTCTTGCTGGACACATAATGTGTTTCATCTTCTGTTTTCTGATTTTGTGATTTGTAAAGCACCTCATAGTTGTTTTTCTTTTCAATATTGCCTTTTAAATCCAATTATATGTTATTTAGTTCTTAATTTTTCTCCCTCCTATTTCCCTTTTCCCATTGAGAAAATAAGTAAAACTAAATATATTACAAATATGTATAGTCATGTAAAATATTTTGCTTCATTAGCCATGCTAAGAGGGAGAAGTTAGAGAGACACATAGAGGCAAGGCTGTACTCTAAATTCATTAGCTCCATATGGAAAAAAATATTGTATTTTTTTTTTATCAGAAGTCCTTTTAATTGTGGATAATCATTGTCTTGATCAGAATTCCTAAATATTTCAAAGGTGATTCTCTTTACAATACTGATGTTATTGTATAAATTGGTCTGCTAGTTCTGCTCACTTTTATTTAAATCATTTCATAAAGGCCATCATAGTTTCATTTAAAACAGTCCAATTTGTCCTTTTTCATGATATAATATAAATCTTTTATATTAATATAGCCTATTTTAGTCATTTCTCAGTAAATGTATACACATTTGGTTTATAATCTGAGACTTAGACTACTTTGAAATGAGCTTCTCTGAATATTTTTGTACATATATGTCTTTTTCTTCTTTCTTTGATCTCTTTGGGATTATAGGCCTTCTAATGGTACAGATTTGAAAGAGTAGTTAAGAGTTTGAAACTGCTTTCCAAAAAGAATGAAATAATTCACAGCTTTTATAACAGTGAGTTAATGTGCCTGTTTTACCACAGCCTTTCCAACATTTGTGATTTTCTATTTCTGTCATCTTTTCCAATCTAGTGGGTGGTAGTTGAAACTTCAGAATTGCTTCAATTTGCATTTCTCTATGTATTAGTATTTTGGGACATTTTTTTATGTAGCTAATCCTTAATTTCATCATTAAAGTTAATTTCAATTTTTGAAGACATTTACTAAAAATAATTACTAAAGATTGTAATCTTTGCCTCCATCATTCTATGTGATTCTGGTCAATCCTCACCATAGATTCAGTGTAGAACATCACCCATTGTACTGGAGTACTTTCTTTGGTTGATTTAATGTTGCAGAGACTTAAGCTAAACATTTTGGCTGCCCTCCCATTGTTATAGTTCATGGGAAACCATAGCTGGTTCATCACATTTTAATCATTTTATTCAGTCAATAAACATGTTCCTAGAACTATGCTAAGTTCTGGAGATTAAAAAGGAGGTAAAAGATAGTCCTCGTCACTCAAGGAGCTCACAATTAAATAGTGGAGTCAACATGCAGAGCAAATACATACAAACAAGTTGTAAATGGAATAAATAGGAAATAAATGACAAAGAGAAGATAGTAGAATTAAGAGAGGTTGGGAAAGTTTTCATATAAAAGGTGGGATTTTAGTTGAAACTTAAAGAAAGCCAGGAAAGTTATATATGTAGAGTTGAGGAGGAATAGTATTTCAGTGAGAGTGAATGCCCAGAGTTAAGAGATGGAGTATCTTGTTGATGGAACAACAAAGAAGTAACCATCACTGGAGGAAAGAGTATGTGGTGAAGAGAAGACTAGAAAGGTAATAATGTGCAAGATAATGAAGGACTTTGAATGGCAAATAGACCACTTTGCCTTTTCTCCTGGAAGCAATAGGAAGTGCATTGAGTCTATTGGGTAAGGGGTAACATGATTCAAACTGTGTTTTGGGAAAATCACTTTGGTGGCTAAATGGAATGCAGACTGGAGTAAGGAAAGACTTGAGGTAAGCAGATCCTCCAAATGATGAGAAACTTCACAAAAGTGGTAGTAATGTCAAAAGAAAGAGGTATATTCAATAGATATTGCAAAGATGAAATTGACAGGCCTTAGTAACAAGATATGATGTGTGAGAGATCATGAAGAATTGAGAATAACTCCTAGATTGTGTTGTCCTCTACTGTAAAAGGGAAGGTAGGTATAGAATGCATTTTGGACATGTTTAGTTTAAAACGTCTGACAATTTAGTTGGAGAAATCTAAAAGGAAATTGGAGATCATCAAAGAGTTGGGACACGATAGGTGAATTTAAAGTAATCAACATATATAAATTATATCCATAGAGGCTGATGAGATAATCAGGTGAACTAGTATATAGAGAGAACAGGACTCATAACAGTATTGTGAGGGGTAGTCATGGTTAGTATCTGTATGTGGATCCAGCAAAGGAGACAGAAGTGGTCATGTTATGATGCAATGTACTTATACTCACCATTCATTTTTGCATTGTTCTTTAGACCACCAACCTTTTATTTTTCTGAGGCTGGAGTGTTCTATGAGGCTTAACATTTTAGCATCTACTGAAATATCAGTTTTAAAAATATAGACTTTTGTCATAGAAGTCAGAGTGTAATCCCTGAAAATGCTACAAAACTTCCCAAATGAAATGCAGTCTGATCTCCTCCTATTCCATTCTGTAATTAGATCATTATCTATCAAAAGACATATGTGATAATTAACTAAATATAATGCCTGCCTACTTACATATCACAATCTGAGCAAAACACATTTATCCCCTACTTATTTAGACTGTGAATGGGTTGCTTGTTTTTTCATAGACTGGATCTAATTAAGGAAATATTAAAGGTCTTTTTAGGACTTACTGCAATGAACAGTAGGGTTATCTATGAATAGGAGAATTTGGAGAGAAATGGGGAATAGCTTTTTCCCTAGGACATCCTTCATGAACTTGGCAAACACTTTTGGTGACTACAAGTCTCCCTGTTCCCTATTTTATTGCTCTTTTGTTGTTTATACTCAGCAGACCACTGAATAGTTCATATCTTCAGTTATATAATCTTTTTTATGATCTTAATAAATACATGGGAACAATCTAGCTTTAAGGGAGCCTTTGAGGCTATCTTTTCTAAAAAACAAGTCAAATATTTCATTTTTATTTGATTTTATATTCTCATTCAATTGCATACCAGGTTACATGGTGATATGCTATAGAACATTGTCCTAAAACTGTTTTTTTTCCCCTACTTACATACTCATTGTTTTATTTTTTGTCAAGGAAAATAATATTTATAAAATAACAATGGTGAGAGTTCTATAGTGCTTTAAAGCTCGCAAATTTCTTTACCTATAGCATAATACTTGTGCCTGATAACTGCTCTTTGAGAGAGGTATTGTAGAAGGTCACAGTCAGTGGCGAAACTCTGGGTGAGGTATAAGACCCTTCAGCCCAGAGGGAACCTGCTAACAATGTCTGGTTTGGCTCCTCATCTCCCTTAAGGGCTCTTGGCCTTCCTAGAAGTCAGGGGGTGATGACAACCCGTGTTGAGATTGAAGCAGAGTGATAGCAAGTGGAAGAATGATATCAAGTGACAAACTACATAGAATAGCAAGTTGTTTATATGGTCCCATGTGCACAGTGTTGTTTTTGTTACATTATAAAAAGGTGAAAGCCCTTGAAGTAAAAGGACTCCATTTTTCCACCATCCTCAGGAGTCCCACCTCATCACTTTTCCACTAGGAAGCTATATTTTAATCACCCCCAGTGTGGGAGCTCCAGAAAGCATTGGTACATTTTTTCACCCCAACTTGGGGGTTCTAAATAGCAGGACACAACAAGATACAACATGTTTGTTTTATCTTCTAAATTCTATTTGATGATTATTGTTAAAATATTTCCATATTTTGCATTTTGAATGCTCTTTTTGAGAAATCTTAAAAGTCAACTTCTTAATTCCTTAATATTTAGTACTATGTTGCTTTCATTGTACATTTTTTCCCTTTTGAGTTTTACCTATACTTAATTCTTCTGTTGTTTCTACTTCCTTTGCTAATTTATCAAATACAGAACTGGTGGAGTCCAGATTCAGTAATCTAAAAATTATTCCATCATTTTCACTGATGAAAGTAGAAGATCAGAGAACGACCAAGAGATATGTTCCATTTTTCATTTATACTTCAATATCTTTCTGGGTAGTTTTAGAAATTATTTATCTTCATGCATTTTATGCTAACCTCTTTCCACAATCATTTTAACATTATTTCTTAAATTGATGTTTTTCCTAAAATTGGGAATAATCATATATATTATTTTTCTTTTGACAAATAACTACACTCTCTTAATTTTTTTTTTTTTGCCTTTATATTCTCAGTGCTTAGCATAGTGTGTGGCTCTCAATAGGCATTTAATAAATATTTACTGACTTGATCCCAAACAGACATTGCATTTGATAGTATAGCATTCTATTTGACTAAAAGATTAAATGTTTGGAAACAAGGAGTGGTTTCTGGATATTTTCTGTCTTTTTGAGTTGTTTCTTATGAAGTAGTTAAATAATCCTAAATAATGGTCATAGTTTGAAGGAATGTAATTACTTGTATAAACCGTTTCCCTCTCTAAAGGGTCAACTATTTGTTTAAAAAACTTACTTGAAGCTGTAAATAAGTGGATTATCTTCTTATTATCATCTTTCTAATTTAGTGGGTATTTTAACCAATCAATAAGTTAACTACACATGCATAACTAATTGTGAAATGAAATCCAAATCAGTACCCAGGAATTATTGTTCTTTAAGCTGTAGATTATTTTATTATATTTGGTTTTGTTAGCACTTGGAGGTTCATCACCCTCAAACTTTTTGAAAAAAAAAACATTCTTTTAGATGGGTATAAAATTTCTGAGTGGTTTCCAAACCTATTATATTTATTTTTTCTTTACCTGAAGTAAAATGTCCAAAATATATATAAAAATATATATATATAGCATTAATGAAAAAAAACATGGCTAGAAAATAAATAAATAATTTACTTGAAAGAATTGTGGAATCTTAGTAGACTAAGAGACCAAAATTAGTCAACAGTATAAATAGAGCCAAGAAACTAATGCTGTCCTGGGCTGTACTGATAAAAGCTTAGTGTCTGGACTGAAATTGCTGGAGGGTCCCCAGTGTTCTGTCTGATCAGAAAGACATATCCTCTGGAAATGTACAGAGATAGGAGATGAAATTCAGAACTTTAGTTTGACTGGAATATAGATTGTATAATAGGGAATAATATGATATTCAGCTGAAAAGATGTCAGGCTAAGGAACCGTTGTCTTTCTGGAGGCATTAGATACCTACTGAAGAATTCTGGCACCTTGAAAATATTCTTCTGGTAGTCAAGTAAAGGGTAGATTAAAGAGGAAAAGGGGCTACAGATGTAGAGAAATAATAGTTAGCAATAGAAACAATAACCTAGTAAAGATATTATAGAATCCCTGTATTATCAAGAGGTCAATATGAAAAATAGTGGAGTAGATTTTGAGAACTTTTTAAAGAGGGAAAATCATCAATATTGGTTAAAATAAATATGAAAGAGTGGACAAGACTCCAAGATTACTTAGAGGTTTCCAACCTAGACAACTAAGAGAATGCAGAAATATCAAAAGAAATGGGTAAGTTGGAGAGAGGACCCATTAAGGGAAAAAAGATAATGAATTTATGTTTTGACATCTTGGGGAATATGACAGTATTATTGGGGCATTCAGTTAACTATCTCCTTTAAAAAACTGAGAAGGTAGAAACATCAGGATCCCAAACTGGAAAAATAAATAATATCAAAAGATGGTCTGAGGTCTAAGGTCAGACAAGAATCTTAAAAACAAGTTGTGTAAACTAATTTTACATCAAGAATTAAACTTTTAATGTGGCTCCTCCAATGTAGAATGATCTTGTTCTCCTTTCATGGTCTGGCATTTGGGGTTAACTCCATCCCCATCCCAACCCTGCCCTTTTTTTCCTGAATGAGTCACTTCAGTGGAGGACTCCAGGAGACCATTAGCTTTTATCCGTTTGGGGAATGTCACTCTTTGTACAGCAAAGAATGTTTTCATATAAATTTTAACCAATGAATTAACAAACAATGAAAAATTGGGGTTAGATATTAATGTATAGGAGGTGAAATTCTTGAAACTGATTGGGTACCACTGAGTTTAATGAGAAATATATAATGAGGCTGGAAGGTGATCAGATAACTGTTGGAAAAGAATGAATTGGTTCAGAGAAAATTAACTTCACCCTTTTGTCTATAATTAATTTTGTAGTCAACATTTATCTGGTGTCATTATCTCTGGCCAAAAGAAAAAAAAAAAAGAAAGGCATACTAAACTACAATAGAACACTGAGGGATTTTTTTTTTTATACCTTGTTGCACATTTATTATTCAGTAATAATGTAATAAATATGTGTTGTGGGTGATGATTACAAGCAAGACAGTGGTTCAATCATGTGAAAGAGCTATGCTTGCATTTCATTAGATAATCTCTGTACTTAAATAAGAATCCTTGTATATTCAATGGATCTTGTTATCCCTTATCCCACTCCCCCTTGCCAAAAAAAAAAAAAAAAAAAGAAAGAAAGAAAGAAAAGAAAGAAACTCTTCAGTAGATGATCAACTCTTTGGTGACTGATTTTTGAACAAGAAATGTACACTCCACCACTGGACTCATATTTGAATTTTTCAGTTTGGATTCACTTGGTAGAGTTTGTGTTTTTCTGGCAAAACACTCAAGAATCAATCAATAAACACTTGCTAAACCATATACCATATGGCAGGCATAGTGATAGCCACTATCACATACAAGTAAAAATGAAAATATCTTCCTTAACAAGTTTCCATTCTCTCAAAAGAGATCACACACACACACACACTAAACACAGGCAAAATATATACCAAATAAATATAAAGGAAAATTTGGATTGAAAGTCACTATCATCTCGGGGAGGAAGTGTAAGGAAAAGCCTCATAGGGTTTTGAGGGAAATAAGAGATTCTGAGAGTAAAAGATGAAGGCAAAGTATATTCCATGAAAAAGGGACAATTGTCTACAAAAGCATAGGAATGGGAAAGCATGAGTCCTATGTTAAGAAGAGTAAAAAAGCCAGTTTGAGTAGCTCATAGAGATTACCAAGGGGTTCAAATATATAATAAACTAAGGAAGTTAGGTTGGGATCAGGTTATTCTGTGTTTGTGTGTGTCTGTCTGTCTCTATCTTTTTTTCTTTATTTTTCTTTCTCTCTATCCATTTCTCTCTTTGCTCCCTGTCTTTGTCTTTCTCTCTGCTTCTTTCTGTGTGTTTTTCTTCACATGTCCTTTATTTTTAATTTGTGTATTTATAATAGTTAAAATGACTTAGTCTTTCAAAGTCATTCTTAATACAATATTGCTGCTACTGCAGAGCCAGGTTATGAAGGGCTTTAAAAGTCAAATGGAGGAGCTTATGTTTGATCATAGGAAATAAGGACCCACTGGTACTTCTAGGTCCATTTCAAAGCTATGTAGAATCTAGGGATTTAGGAAACTATGGTGAGTCAGTGGAGGATAAATTTAGTAATGTGATCATAATGATGTTCCAGGACAATATATTCTATAAATAAAACATTTGTCCACATAATTTATCTTAATATATTTTATTGATATCTTTTGTTTTATATGACCTAGGTTTCACCCTATACTGCTTCCCAGCTACTCTTTCAAGAGAACCATTCCTTGTTAAATTTTTTAAAGGGATTAAAAAGGTAAAATATTAGTAGAATTAACTTATACTTTTGAAAAAAAAAGATATCTTCCATGATGTGAATTGCTTACTTATTCTCATTTTCTTTTCTTTCTTTTAATAACTTTTTATTGACAGAACCCACGCCAGGGTAATTTTTTTTTATTCTCATTTCCTTTTGTTTTTGATTTGTTTATTTTTTTTTTGGGGGGGGGAGTTAACAATTTTATTAACAAGGCCAACAGGTTATTAACTTGAAAAGAATGGTCATTTGGCCATCTGTTTAAAGAACAAAAATAAATACTTCATCAAGGATTTCTTGGGAATTATGAGAAAGGAAAAAATGGAAAAATGAATGAGGTTTGACAGAAATCAAAAGGAGGCAATCCCTTTGATAACAGCAATGAAACAAAAGAGGAACGTCCCCTTTTACAGATAAAAGACAATATGGGAAAAAAATAGATATGTCCCTTCTTCTAGAAAGATCTGATGCCATCCTGTGATTCTGGTGTGGTCTGTTCTTCTATAGCTTAGGACACTTTTAGAACAATTTTTGGGCAATTGGAATTAAGTAATTTTCACAGGGTCACACAGCTATTAAACATTAGGCATCTCAGGCTGGATTTGAACTCAGTTCCTCCTGACAAGGGTGAGTGCTCTATCCAATGAACTATGTAGCTACCCCATCCCCTACTTGTTCAAAAGAACGGGGAAAAAAGGTATCTTTATGTGTCTCTTCCTTGGGAGTAAACAAGTTCTTTGATATTTTGCAAGATTTATTTTTGATTCTTTGAATGGTGGTTGTTCTTCCTTTTATATTGTAGTCATTACTACATTTTTAAAGGAAACTCTTTGCCTAGGATTTAAGATTTATATACAAATTTCCTAAACTCAATGAATATCAAAATGTTCAATTATCATGGATTAAATACCTCCTGCTTTATTGCTCTTTTCTAGGCACTGAGGCAGATGCAGAGATAAAGTAGAAAATGGCTACTTTAAATGAATTTTCAGTCTACTAAAAGAGATAAGACAGGAATATAGATAACAATAACAATCTCAGAATATGCTAAAAGGAACATAAAATGTTTGAGATTATGTGAGCAAGGGTCATCTTTCAGTTAGAATGATAAAGGAAAACTTCACATGTGGAGATAACATTTGATTTGTTAAAAGTAGGTAGGCTGTCACAGGGCTATGGTGGAAATGGATGTGGTATCCTAATCAGATGGAAAAAAAATAAAGAAAAAGAAAAAAAAAAAGCAAAGATTTTGAGGTGGGGAAGCATGAGATATATTTGGAAAATGGAAAATTAATCCAATTTGGCCTAGACAAGAGGTTCTTTACCTTTGTGTGTCAAGTTTTGGCAATTTGATGGAGCCTATAGATCCATTCTCAGAATAAACCTTGTAAAAGCATTTTTGAAAAAGCATAGGATTGCAAAGAAAATACATGTTGAAATGCTATTAGTCAAATCATTTAAGTCAAATTCACCCCTCCCCCCCAAAAAAGTTCCTGGCCTGGAAAATATGTAAGGGGGAAGGTTTTTTTTTTTTTTTAACACATTTGAAAATTGGAATAATCCTTATTATTATGCAGGTCTACTGAATGTCAGGCTAAATAGTTTATCTTTATTCAGTAGCCACTCTTAAGTCACTAAAGGATTTGGGGGCATTTGGGCATATGGGCAATGAATGATATGATTAGAGTTTTGTTAGACTAAGTCAGCTGTGTGAAGATTAGGATGAAAAGTGATGAAAATAAAGAAGGAAGACTGTAAAACTTCAGATAAGAGAGTATGAAAGTGTAAATCAAATGGTGGCATCATGATTAACAAAGAAGGAACAGATGAAGAGAGATTTTCAAGGTAAAATCAATAGAACTTGGCTTTTGAAGATATATTACATTTAAAAATGTTCTTCTCTATCTTCTCTGCCTTTCTCCCATAAGCATAGCCCTGAAAGAAATAAAGAAAAAAAATTCTCTTAGTTGTGATAAAAACAAGTTTTCCAAGCTACATATTTCCCATTCCACTAAATCCTATCTAGACCTCTGCCAAATCATCCAATTTCTCTACCTATAAGGATAAAAAGCCTTTAAATGGAGCCTTCCAGTATACCAATAGGGGGACAACATAAGGCTGTTTACAATAAAATCTCCCCACAGAGGATTCAGTGGAGCAGAACATTGTAGAAGCTTTCCATTTCAGCTATTCCCCCAGTACAAACCTCCATTCAGGTCCCTGGGACCAGTGCCACAGGAAACAGACTGGGAGGAAGAAGAAAAAGGCAACAAAGCCAGAGGCTCAGAAGGAGGAGAGCAGAGAAAGTCTTATATGGTGAAAGAGAGAAGGGAAATCAAGGGACTGATAGATATTGCTTGGAAAATAGGCTAAAGTAAAAATCAGACATTTGAACTCATTTGTTGCTAGACATGAACTGTTTGTGACCACTTTTGTATAGTGGTTATTTTCAGTACATCTGAATCTTTGGAATAATCCATCTTCCTCAGTGGAGGACAATATGCCATAAAGAACTAACATCTATACCCACCTTAAAATTTAAGAAAGTAATTTATGTACATTTCCTCATTTGACCCTCACAACTTTTATAGTTGATCCTGCAGTAATAATTGTCCTTAGATACAAAGTTAAAATAAATAAATAAATAAAAACTGAGACTCATAGTTTTAAGACCTAATGTTAAGAGTGACAGGCAGGGCTTTTAAGTATCAGGAAGGAAATAAATAAATAAATATTAAGTACCTACTATGCATTAGACATTAATTAGCACAACATATGTTCTTCTTTTACAAATATTGCCTCATTTAATCTTCACAATAGTCCTGGAAAGTAGGTGTTATTATTATCCCTATTTTGCAATTGAGGAAACTAAGGCAGAGAGTGATTAAGTATTTTGTTCAGCCACTTTAAGTGAGACATGACTTCAGGGCAAAGCTTACTTACTAGTAAGTGTCTAAGTCATACTAAAACTCAGCTTTCTGACTATAGGTCAAGCACTATTCACTGTGCACCTAGCTGCCTCTGAAGTAGAGAATTTGAATCTCTGTCTTCCTAAATCAATTTTCAGCAATATGATCTTTCTTTGACAGAGAGAGCTTTTGTGAGGAAAATATTTTGTTAACATTAAATTATGATATAAATGTACTTCTCTTTCTCTTCCTTTCTTCTTGTTATATGACCTTGGACAAAGAAGATATTCTTTAAAATAGTATCCTCATGATTTAATGATGGTTTTCCTATGGAGGATATTCCCTCCCTCCTTCTTTCTCTCCTTCCTTCCCTCCTTCCTTTCTGTATTTCTTCCATCTTTCCTTCCCTCCCTCCTTCCCTCCTTTTTTCCCCTCCCTTCTTCCTTCCCTCCTTCTTTCCCTCCTTCCTTCCCTCCTTCTTTCCCTCCTTCCTTCCCTCCTTCCTTCCCTCCTTCCTACTCTCCTTCCTACTCTCCTTCCTTCTTATCTTCCTTCCTTCCTTCCTTCCTTCCTTCCTTCCTTCCTTCCTTCCTTCCTTCCTTCCTTCCTTCCTTCCTTCCTTCCTTCCTTTCTTCCTTCCTTCCTTCTTCTCTTTCCTCCCTTTTTTTCTTTTGTACCTATGAACCCTTCCAATTTATCTTGAGATTTATTGGCTAGATTTCTTTCTTAAGTGCCAAGACTTTAAACAAAGCCAATCTGATTCTAATTGGCCACCAATAGGTCGTAGGCCAAGCCCCATTTGATTATTATTTGGGTCCTGATTGACTCAGATTGCCTATAAGTAGTAATTATTTCTGTTTTGGCCAGAAACCCTGAGGATCTTCCCCTTCCAGATTCATTTATTTATTTAGATTTTTTATAGGTGAAAGAGGGGATTCTTTGCCTTAAATACCACCTAATCTTAATCACTGAATGCATACAGCCTTAATTATACTGAATGAAACCTGTTGAAAACCTTAGCTTAAAAAGGCCATTTGCAAAATGGCCAGTCATCTCCAGTCATTTTGATCTATATCTTGCTACTGGACTAGATGGCTCTGGAGGAGAAAGTGAGACAACTGACTTTGAACAGCCCTCCTTCCTTCAATCTAATTCACTTGCATGCCGTGGTATTATGAGAAATTATGAAATTTTTAAGGTCTCTTCTAGTATCTGAAAGAACCATTGCTTGTGAATAATATTTATATTCTATTATTTTTTCAGTTGTGGAATTTTCTTCTTTTTTTTTCCTTTTTTTTGGGGAGTGGGGGTGGGGTGGTTCTCTCTAGAGAAAAGCCTTCTTAAAGTTTCTTTTAGGACCATACATGGGCATAAGAGAAAAGAAATGCCTCTGGGAACTACACTTTTGGTTCTTTGTGGGAACTTGAGCAGCCAAACTTGGCCCTCCTCCTTCTTGTCTTCCAGCTTTTCTATTATATAAATTGTGCATGGTAAACATCTGATGTATGGATTCAGTAATCCACAATCATACTTTGAAAAAAGATGTGAATATCATGATTTTCAATCTCATCCCAACCATTTTAGGAGTAAATTTTTAATCTCACCCCTATCTTCCCTTGGAATATAGACACATCAAATATTTTCAAGGTTCTGCCTTTTTTTTTCCTCCATCTAGAAAAAAAAATCCAGGTCAATATCAGGAAATAACTCTTACATATATTTATCACAACTAGCATTAGATTGAGGAGAATGACTGGTTACAGCTCAAAATGGCATCCCAAAATTATATCATGTCAGTGTCAGGACTTAGAAATTGAAAGGAATATAGAAGCCATCTAATGCAACACTCATTTTATAGATGTAGGAACTGAGAACAAAAAAGATGAGGTACCTTGCCTAAATAGCAGATCTGGAATTTTAACCCTGACCTTCTAATTCCAAATCTATAAGTTTTTCCATCAAACATTATAGTATAAATATAATATTGATTTGTCTACATGTTGTCTTTTTATATAACATCACTGTTAATTCCTTGAAGACTTTTTTTAATCTGCTGTGCTTAGCCTCTGATGTCTTATACACATGGAGTGCTTAATGAATGTTTGTTAATTTAAATTGAATCCAAGAATGAATATTTACCTTGGTAAGGGAAGATTGTGTAATCACTGATAAAGATTACAGATTGCATTTAATCATCTGTTTTTAAAATGTAACTTTTACATTGTTATTTTTCCCCAATTGACAAGTATTTCATTTCTCTACAATCTATCTCATCCTCAGTCACAGCTGGGATAATCAAATATGGATAATCAAGCAAATCAATTCCTCTTGTAATGAATTTTGTGTATGTACATACACATATATTTATATACACATACATGAATATATATATATTTACACACACACGTATATATATATATATTCATGTGTGTGTGTATGTTCGTGCCATCTCCATCCAAGTTTAGTGATAAACTGAAAGGATGTAGCTAGTTTGATTCATGAATAGATCACATGACAGAAATTAGTTCTAAAGCTTGTACTCTGTTGACATGAAATTTGAACTTCTACAGTCACTTCCATACTATGATGAAGCATTGCAAGAGGGTTTACCAAAATTCACATTTCTTTTTTTTCCCCTTTGGTATACTTCTTTTTTCTTTTTCTTTTTTTTTTCTTTTTATAACTTTTTATTGACAGAATGTATGCATAGGTAATTTTTTTTACAACATTATCCCTTGCACTCACTTCTGTTCCAACTTTTCCCTTCCCTCTCTCCATCCCCTCCCCTAGATGGCAGGCAGTCTTATACATGTTAAATATGTTATAGTATATCCTAGATACAATACATGTGTGCAGAACTATACAGTTCTCTTGTTGCACAAGAAGAATTGGATTCAGAAGGTAAAAATAACCTGGGAAGAAAAACAAAAATGCAAACAGTTAATACTCTGTTCCTTCTCTGGGGGTAGTTGCTTCTGTCCATCATTGATCAATTGGAACTGTGTTAGATCTTTTGTCGAAGAAATCCCCTTCCATCAGAATACATCCTCATACAGTATTGTTGTTGAAGTATATAATGATCTCCTGGTTCTGCTCATTTCACTCAGCATTAGTTCTTATAAATCTTTCCAAGTCTCTCTGTATTTATCCTGTTGGTCATTATTTACAGAAAAATATTCCATAAAATTCATATACCACAATTTACCCAACCATTCTCCAATTGATGGGCATCCATTCACAAAATTCACATTTCTAAAGTACATTAGTGTTCATGATATCCTTTCCTCATAACTACCTTATAAAGAACTATCATTATCTCCATTTTACACATGAGGAGACTGAGGCTCAGATGAAAATAAATGGCGTGCATTCTCAGATGATGAAATTGAAACTATTTCCATTCATATGAAAATGTTCCAAATAACTATTGATCAGAGAAATACAAATTAAGACAACTCTGAGATAACACTACACATCTGTCAGATTGGCTAAGATGACAGGAAAAAAATAATGATGAATGTTGGAGGGGATGCGGGAAAACTGGGACACTAATGCATTGTTGGTGGAGTTGTGAATGAATCCAACCATTCTGGAGAGCAATCTGGAATTATGCCCAAAAAGTTATCAAATTGTGCATACCCTTTGATCCAGCAGTGTCACTACTGGGCTTATACCCCAAAGAGATACTAAAGAAGGGAAAGGGACCTGTATGTGCCAAAATGTTTGTGGCAGCCCTGTTTGTTGTAGTGGCTAGAAACTGGAAAATGAATGGATGCCCATCAATTGGAGAATGGCTGGGTAAATTGTGGTATGTGAATGTCATGGAATATTATTGTTCTGTAAGAAATGACCAGCAGGATGAATACAGAGAGGCTTGGAGAGACTTACATGAACTGATGCTGACTGAAATGAGCAGAACCAGGAGATCATTATACACTTCAACAACAATACTGTATGAGGATATATTCTGATGGAAGTGGATATCTTCAACAAAGAGAAGATCAAATTCAATTCCAATCGATCAGTGATGGACAGAAGCAGCTACACCCAGAAAAGGAACATTGGGAAATGAGTGTGAACTGTTTGCATTTTTGTTTTTCTTCTCAGGTCATTTTTACCTTGTGAATCCAATTTTTTCCTGTGCAACAAGAGAACTGTATAATTCTGCACACATATATTGTATATAGGATATACTATAACATATGCTATCTAGGGGAGGGGTTGGAGGGAGGGAAGGGAAAGTCAGAACAGAAGTAAATGCAAGGGATAATGTTGTAAAAAAATTACTCCTGCATATGTACTGTCAATAAAAAGTTATTTAAATAAATAAAAAGAAAATAAATGGCAGGACCTGGATGCCTGTCTATATGACAAAGATTCAAATTAGCCCAGATTATCTGCCTCAGATTAATACCATATTTCCTTCCCAGTAACTTGCAATTATGATTCAACCCAATTCTAATTAAAACAAAAACAAAACAAGCAAACAAAAATCTACAGGAGTCCTCAATATATATCTAGTTACAAAAATAACTCAGTCATAGTATACCTTTCTTTTTCAGTGTCTCCTTTTTGTCCATATTATCAGCCCACATTAAGGTTT
The DNA here is from genome assembly GCF_016432865.1 of Antechinus flavipes. NCBI lineage: Eukaryota > Metazoa > Chordata > Mammalia > Dasyuromorphia > Dasyuridae > Antechinus > Antechinus flavipes. The sequence goes on from NC_067399.1 coordinate 70,568,220, forward strand.
GATTGATTCATTTTTAGATTTTCAATTGTCATCATTTTTAAATAAAACATATGTTAAACAAAAGCTTATAGAAAACATCCATGCTGAAAATGTAAATAAAGCATAAGCTTATAAACTATATGAACACAATTATTTAAAAAAATTTTTTTTCACACAAATAAAATCAGATTTAACAATTGGAAAAATATTAAGTGCTCAAGAATTGGCCAAGTCAACATAATAAAAATGGCAATTCTATCTACATTTCTCCATTTGTTCTATGCAATAGCAAACAAATTACCAGAATTATTTTAGAGAGCAAGAAAAAATAATTTAAAATTCATTTAAATTCAGAAAAGCTCAAGAATATCAAGGGAATTATTGAAAAAAAAATGAAAAAGAAGTCTATACCAGATCTCAAACTATATTATAAAGTGGTCATTTACAAAATAGTCTGATAATGACTAAGAAATAGAGCAGTAGGTCAGTGAAATAGATTACATAGAAATTACATTATAGTAAATGACCAGCATAGCCAAATATATGATTAGTACCAAATTTAAGCTTTTGGAACAAAAATCCATTATTTCACAAAATCTGCAGGGAAAACTAGAAAACAGTATGACAGACATTAGGTATAGATCAACACTTCACACCACTTACTAAGAGAAGGTCAAAATGTCTACATGAGTTACACATAAAGGATGACAGCATAAGCAAATTAAGAGAGCATGGGAGAAGTTATCAGTCAGATTTTATGGATATGGGAAGAATTTAGAACTGAAGAAGATATGCAAAATGTGAAACACATGATTTTTTTTTATTATATGTAATAAAATTTTTGTACAAACAAACCCAATGGAACCAAAATTATAAGGAAAACAGAAAACTAGGATTTTTTTTTGTAACAAACATCTCTGATAAAAACCTCATTTCTCAAATATTTAGAGAATGATTACAAACTAATAAAAAATACAAGTCATTTCTCAGTTGATAAGTAGTCTATGAACTAGCAGTTTTAAGATGGAGAAATAAGGCTATTAACTAGAAATATAAAAAAATACTCTAAATCTTTATTGATTAGAGCAATTAAAACAACTCTGAGGTACCATTCTATACTTATCAACATGGCTAATATGACAAAAAAAGAAAATGTTTGATGTTGGAGAAGATGTGAAAAAACTGGGTCACTAATACCCTGTTGATGAAGTTATAAATGTATACAAACATTTGAGAAGAGCAATTTGAAACTATGCCCAAAGGGCTATAAAACCATGTTTATGCTTTGAACTAGCAATACCACTGCTCATCTCAAAGACATAAAAAATTGGCAAGGAACCTATCTGTACAAAAATATTTAAAGCAGCTTTTTGTGGTGGCAAAGAATTAGAAATTGAAGGAATACCCATCAAGAAATGGCTAAACAAGCTGTAGTTTGTGATTATGGTGTATGATTATTATTGAATATTATTGTGCTACAAGAAAGGACAAGAAGGATGATTTCAGAAAAAAAAAGAAAAAAAAAACTTTGGAAAGACTTATATGAACTAATACATAATGAATTGAAGAGAACCAAAAGAATATTATTATCATAACAGTAATATTGTTTGATGAAGATCTGTGAATGGCTTATCTATTCTCATCAATAAAATCATCCAAAAAAAAATCCCAAAGGACAAATGATGAAGTATATTATCTGTCTCCAGACAAAGAACTGGTGGGGGCAGCTAGATAGTGCAGTGGATAGAATGCCAGACCTGAAGTCAAGAGGACCTGAGTTCAAATTAGATCTCAGACACTTAATTCCCAGCTGTGTGACCCTAGGCAAGTCACTTAATTCTAATTGCATTAGCAAAAAAAAAAATAATAATAACAACAATTAAAAAACCCTAATGATTGAATACAGACTGGTGTGCTATTTTTCCTTCTTTCTTTCTTTTACAAAAAAGGACTGATATGGAAATATTTTAGATAATACCTGCATTTGATTGTTTATCACCTGAGGTAGGGGGAAAGGGTATGGAGAGAAAGATTGAATTTGAAATTCACAACTTTGAAGAAAAATGTTAAAAAATTTTGGGAAAAAAGAAAGGGCCAATATCTATTGTAGATATCTGACCTAAATAGCAAAAGGAGAAATAAAGTGACAAAGTAAAGAGCAAATAAGAACTGGAAGGAATGAAAGAAAATAGATATTGTATGGGGAAAGATTTTGGTATTCTTGCTGAATAGTATGTGACTTAGTTGCAAGATCTTAGAATAAAGCTGAAAAGCTTGAAGGACATCCAGTAAATATCAACTCCATTTTCTAGATGAAGAAACTAGGCTCATATAGGTCAAACTGCCTGTTCAAAGTCTCACATGTAATAAGTAACAGAGGAAGTACTCTCTCCATGTGTGTGCTTGTGTGTATGTGCATGTGTGTGGATCATTTTAGATAAACATCATATACAGAGATGGAAGGATGATTTTAGTAAGAAAGTTTTAAAGAATTTAATAATTTAAGTTACAGAGCTTGTCAGTATATGTTGATGGCAGGTAGGAGTTTTAGAACATCTAATTCAGATTTTTCTTTTCTTACTTTTTTTTCCCCTAGCCTTGTCTTATCTTCCTTTCCTTTCCCATTCTCATCATGAAGTAGAACTTCTCCCCACGGTTTCAGCACAGGAAATAAACTTGTTTTCAATGATACTACTGCCACATTTGTTCTGGTTTCTTTGCCACTGGCTATGATTTTATGAATGGAGATACCAAGCTGATAGGTGAATAAAACAAGCCCGGTGACAGGTGCTGCTGGTACATGCAATAGGCCACTGTGCAATACACTGATATATTAATTTTCAAGCCCTCTGGGAGTCTAGGGGCAAGAACTCACACAAGTTTGGAATTGTTTCTCTCCTCTGTGCCGATTTCCCCACTGTAGTATTGCTGGTCCTCTATGGAGACAAATTGAAATCGGGACTAACATGTCACAGAGAAGCACCCTCAGGAATCAAGAGTTCACTGAAGTGTTTTAGCTCATCTGGAGCAGAGTACCATATGAAGACTTCTTTCTTCCTAAGTTATTGGGAGTACAACTTGATTCTCTGTAGGACCCAAAATAGAACAACCATCATAAAGTTTCACAGTAAAGCAGTATTTATGGACTGCTTTTGGTGGGCATTGAAAAGTATTTGGCAGAGTGTAACGAGCATTGGGATGTCAAAAGACTTAGATCTGAGTTAGTACTCTATCAGTTAACTATAGAATTATGTGACTAGGAACAAAGTCACTTCACCTGTTTGAAATAGAGCAATGGTACAATTAGTGACATTTTCACAACTTCTTAACTGGTTGGGGAAAGTGCTTTTTACATTTAATGATTTTTTAGTAAAATATGGCATTACTATAATAATCAGTATACCCTCAGTTTCCTCATTTGAAAAATGGAGCTATCAATGCTATTGCTATATACTTTACACTGTTATTTGTAAGGAAAAACTTAGTGAATTATAAAGAATATATTGATATGACCTAGTGATAAAAACATCAAAGCTTTTTTTTTAATTCATATAATAGAGAAGAAGGAAGTTCAGTAGATGTCACACAATTTGGTCCAGTGTTGAAACTATCATATTTCATTTGTAATATACTTTAAAAAACTAAACTTATATAGTAGAGATTCACAGTTTTATATGTAGCTCTGTTTTTCTGTTCCACATGTAGGGAAATGTTCATACATGCTGATGATTAAAAGAAATTCAAATTTTAAAAGAAAATAAAAAGAGGTAATAAAAATGAAATTTAAAAAGAGAAATGGAATTTAATCTGAAAAGAGATTTTGGGCTCTAGGTTTTGAAACCATCCAAATTTTATTAATATAATTAGAAGTAGTGCTATTGTTCTCTGCACTCATATTCATGTTTAGCTCTTCATTTTAATAATTCCAGTTGATTGAGGACTTCTTGTGTTCATTTGGGGAAAAGAATATTCATCTTAATTCTGAATGGAAATAATTATAGATCTTAATTCCCCCTAAGAATAGCCAGTTTAAGAAGCATCTATTGGTTATTACATAGTTATGTGTTTAAGACATGGACCTTGGCAAAATAATTTTGGCAAGGGAAATTATAAATGCAAGACAGAATAATAATAGAGACACAAATGCCCAATTTGGGAAGGGCTGTGGAGTACAGAATGTTTGAATATCTTATGTTAGAATTAGGATGACTCTTAAAGTTTATAATTAACTTCTAATTTTATAGAGGAAGAAGTAGAAAATCAAAGAGGGGAAGTAAGTTTATTAGTTCATACAGTTAGTTTGCAGTTTAACTAGCTCTAGATACAGTTTGACTCAACCCCAAACATATGATCAATGTTGAAATTACTTTTATTGTTCTCATATGGTATAATAACATATTTCTTTTAGCAATGAAATAATTAGAAGTTGGATTCTATGGATTTATAATAGCATAAAATGTGCAAAAAAAAAGCACTAAAAGAAATTGGTTATACTCATATTTTGCCTTCTCAGGAGAAAAAAAAAAGTAGATGTGAAAGGGGAATTGCATTCCTAGACCTCAAATTATATATTACAAAGTAGTTGTTATCAAAATCAGAATCGAATTCAATTAAAAAACTGAAAACAAAAGTAACCTACAAATGAAATCATGATTTGACCAGAATTTTGAAGAAAACTGAGAAGTATTCTGGCAGAATTAGATTTACACTAACATTTTACACCATATTCCATGATGCTTTAAAATGTATATATGACCTTAATATTAAATGAAATATTTTTAAAATAGATATTAGAATAGAAGCAGATCATAGACTTTCCATGTTCAGAGATAAAGGGCAAGTAATGTTAACTAAACAAGGCTCAATAGCAATTTCTGACAATTATAAAATACTGACTCGATAATTTGATTGCATAAAATTGAAAAGATTTTTAAAGAAACAAAATCAACAACAGAAAGGAAGAGGTTGACTGGGGGGAGGCATATAAATTATCTCTTATAAGGCTTTGCAAGGCATTTAGATAACTGACAAATGTATAACACTAAAAAAATAAACTAACAAGTCTCAAAAGAATTTGAAACTATTAGCAACCATATGGAAGAAAATTACAAATAACTAATAATAACAGAAGTGCAAATGCAAAAATCCCTGAGGTTTCATATCATAACCAGTAAATTGACAAAAAATGATGAAAGGCAGGGGAGGTGAAAATAAAACCATGTTGACACATTCTTGATTGAACTATGAATTGGCCAAGCCATTCTGAAAAGCAATTTAGAATTATGATGATAAAAACTGATTAAAACACTCATAATTTTTAAACCAGAGCTTCCAAAACTAGAATATATCCTAATGATGTCAGCAGCAGCAAGAACAGCAACAATTCCCAATATATTTATAGCAAACTTTTTTTTTTTTTTTCTGGTAGAAAGGACTGGAAACAAAGTAGATGCAAAACTATTGGGGAATGCCTAAATGAATTTTGGCTGATTCAGATAGTAGAATTTTGTAAATGGTAACCAGCTAAATAGATTATTTTATGTGATTGTAAGAGAATAACATTGAATCATAAGAGATATTGAAGACAATCTTTTCATAAAAACAAACCAAAACAAAACATAAAAAGTCTTATAGAATTGGTACAGAGTATAGTAAGAAGATGCAGAAAATCACATTTGCAATAAAATCATTATAAAAATGAATTTTGAAAGTATCAAGAATTCTGATTTTCAAATATTCAACCATAATTCTAGATAACTAATAATAAAGAAATCTACCAATCTTCTGGTAGAGAGATGATGAACTAGATATACAGATTAAATATACAGATTAAAATACATATTTTATGTCATGCCACATTATGAGAATTTGTTTTTGTATGTCTATGCATATTTGTTACAAACATTTTGTTCTGTTTTGTTTTTCCAGGGAAGGAGGTGGGGAGGCAGAGAAAATAAATACTTGTTAACTTAAAAATGATAAAATAACTATCAATAATAAAATTGATTTTTTTTACAAAAGAACACTGCATGAATATAACAAATATAGTGAAAATTAAAAAAGACTTACATTAAACTGTTGTAAAGTGAAATAAGCAGAACTAGGAAAACAATATATACAAAGATGATAAGTGAACACAATAATAACAACAATAATTGAATGCTACAGAATGCTACAACCAAGTTCAGCCCCCCAAAAGAGAAATAAGTAGATGAATCTGTTCCTTTCTTTGTAGCTGTTGTGTATCATGTATATGAAATACCACATAAAATGTTAAACATTTACTGATAAATTGGTTAGTTTGGAAGATGTATTTTCTTCTTTCCCCTGCACCCCTCTATTTCAAGGGATGGCTCTCTGGGAAAGATCAAAGGGGGTTATAGCAGAGAATAAAACTAACATCTAAAGACATTTTTAGCTAGTTAAAAAATAAAGTAAAATTTGAAAGAAGGAGATCTCTAGACTTCATTCAAACTTTCAACTTTAGTTCCAAAAAGGGAAAAGTAGTTTCCCAAATAGTTGATCAGATTCATTAACTGACTTTTATTGATAAAAGTGTATTGCTTTACAATTATCCTAAATTTGCTTCTGATCTACTACTACAGGTCAGGCTTCTTGGATTATTTTCCAATAGTGGAGAATTATTATATTGGGCCAACTACAGCCTCTGTCCAAATTCTATTACAGATTGGTCATGGGTATGCTTTCAACTATAAGATCGTTATCTCCCCATAGCACAGGGTAAGCTTTAGATTCATTCACAAGATTCAGAAACCAGTTGAGCTCATCAGTCACAGGGATTAGGTCAACAACTGTGCTTTGAAACTATGGGGGATTTTAGGGCTAACATAGCAGGTGGTTTTATAACTAGGATAATATACTCAACAAGTCTTATTCCAAAGAGAAGCCTAGCACAGCATTTTATATCAACTGCAATCTCTGAACAGCACAATCTCAGAGACCCAAGAAGAGTGAATTACAGTAATCAGCCTTTGAAATAACAAAAGAGTTAATCAACATCTTCATATCTTTCACATGGAGCCACAGGCCTCAATCTGGAGAGATCATGAAAATCAGAAAAAGAAGCCTTCTTGAGGAATACAAAATAACTTCTCAAAAGATAATGCCAAAGACAATGGGATAGGAAAAAATACAAATTTTAAAATTTGGAGATGACAAAATTGGATTATAATCAAAAGTAATCCCCAGAGGATGACTCATGCTGAACAGATGTTCAAAACTGATAAGAACTTTGGTGCTAGAAGGATTTAATTTCATAAACTTCTGCACCAGGAAAATCTGCATTTGATTGGGAGAAAATAAGAACTAAAAATATCTCTTTAAAATAGGAGAGAGAATCAAACGGATCTGTGTATCATCAGCGAGGAACTGAATTCCGGAATGATAACTGTGACAGATTCCTTGCTTTAGTAGAGGAAAACAAGTTCAGGAATTGATGATTTAAATCAAGACTGGTCAGCTCTGATTATGTGAGTTTTTGAGATGAATTGAAAAATCATTACCACTTGTTTGTTGTTGCTGTTTTCCACCTACCTTTGTTGTTAAAATGTGACAATTCATATTTCTTTCTCAACAACTTGAAAGAGATTGAACATAATTTAATCTGTTTGGAAGAAAAGAGGTCTTACATAGTTCAGTATTTCATATCTAAAAATCAGGTATAAGTTTGTCATAAAATCGAATATTAGAGATACTAAGCATCATCTTATCCTACTGTTGTCTTTTTTTTTTCTTTTTTTTTTTTAAGCTGAGTAAATGATGGACATCCAAGGGGAAAAGACTTGTTTAAGGTTATGTGATTAGATGGTAGGGGGAATGGGACAACAACTCATTTTATGTTTCCAAAACTAGAACTTGGACAGGTAGGTATTAAAGGGAATAGAGCAACAGCCCTGAGGTAAGGAAGAGGAATTCAAATTCTGTTGCTAATACTAGCAGTATGAAGTTAGGCAAGTCATTTAATCTCTCAGCCTCAGTTTCCTCCTCTGTGAAATGGATAATAACAATAGCACCTATCTCTCAGAGTTGTAAGGATAAAATAAAATTCCATTTGTAAAAAAAAAAAGGATGGCAAAATTTAAACATGATAACTACAGTAACTATTATCAATTATTATTGTTATTTGTATGATTCAACCAAGAGTAGAAGACAAACAATGCTAGAGCTGGAAGAAATGTGAAACTTAGTATTGTAGAGCCATAAGAAATCTTAGAATATAGAACTCAGAAATATGAGTCCTTGAAATGACCTGGAATAACTTCTCTTATCCCCTCATTTTGCTAAGGAGGAAATAGAGACTCCAGGAATTTAAATAAATTACCACAAATCAGAGAATTAGTCCTTAGAAGGCTAAAATATCTCCCTTCCTTTCTCATCGCTTTCTATCATACCATATTTCCTAAATAAACAAACTTTACAAGTAGTGGTGAATTAAAGACTCAGCTATTCTCTAAACGTGATTTTACTTTTGTTTTAATAATTCCTTGAAATGAACAGAGGAACCAAGATAGTAGAGTAAAGGCAGAGACTTGACTGAGTTTCTCCCCAATAGCTATAATAACTTTAAATAATTGCTCTAAACAGATTCTAGAGCATCTGAACCCACAGAAAGATGGCCCAGACAACTTAGAAAGTCAGCAGGAAAGATCTGTTGCACCAGGATGGGAGAGCAGTGCAGTTCTGGTGCCATCGCCAGCAAACAGGGAGCAGACCCCAGGGCAACTGAATCTGTGGCAGCAATGGTGATTTCCAGGTCTCCCATCCCACAGACACCAAAGATAGCTTAGAAAGTGTTGTACTGCTCCACTTGCACTCAGCTGCAACAGATATTTCCTGCTAACTTAACAAGATCAAACAGTTTACATTCCTGCATGGGAAAATAATACTTTTGCCTCATAAATTTTTTTTCATTATTAGGGCAGTTAGAAGAAGTATATATAGACAGAGGAAATAGGTGTGAATTTGAAGGGACACTATACAATTAATAGTTGAGAGTGGAAAGTACTGGAGCAAAGGTGATGAGAGAGAAGAAGAATGGGACAGATTATCTCATAAAAGAAGTAAAAAAAATATAGTTTTTAAAATTAAAAGTAAGAGGGAAATGGTGAGGAGGAAGGAGTGAACTTTACTCTTACCAAAATTGTCTCAAAGAAGGAATAACATACACACTCAGCTAGGTAGAGAAACAGGAAAGTTGGAGGGGAAGAAGATAAAAGGGGTGGGGGTGTGATAGAAAGGAGGGCAGATTGGAGGAGTAATCAGAAGCAAGACACTTTTGAGGAGGAACAGTGAAAGGAAAGAGAAAATAGAATAAAGGGGGAGGGATAGGGGAATAGAGTTAAAGAAAATTACTCTGAGAAAAAAAGAAGCAATTTCTTTCTGATAAAGACCTATTTTTCAACATATTGAAAACTAAGTCAAAATTCATTTTAAAAATTGAGTCATTCCCCAATTGAAAAATGATAAAAAAAAAAAGAAAACTATGAACATATTCAGATGAAGTAGCCATATGGGAAAAAAATGCTCTAAATAACTATTGATAGGAGAAAAGCAAATTACACAATTCTGATATTGTGTATTGGCTAATAGGATAGAAAAGGAAACTAATAAATGGTGGAGGAGTGGTGGGAAAAATTAGACATTAATGCATTGTTGATGGGAGTTGTAAACTGATTTAACCATCCTGAAGAGTAATTCAGAACTATGTCCAAAGGAATATTAAGGTATGCAAATCCTTTGGTTTAGCAATACCACTCACTACCAGGGATGTATCACAAAAGAGATAAGCAAAAAAGGAACTATGTATACCAAAGTATTTATATCATCTCCTTTCTGGGGCAAAGAATTGAAAATTGAGATATCCATCAATTGAAGAATGACTGAAGAAATTGTGGTATGCAAGTATGATAGAATACTTTTCTGCACTGATCAGTATGCTCTCAGAAAAACCTGGAAAGACTTACATGAGCTGATGCAAAGTGAAATGTACTATGTAAAAAGTAGTAGCAATATTGTAAGATAATCAGCGGTGAAAGATTTAATTATTCTCAGAAATATAATGATTCTAGACAACCCTGAAGGACATATATTGTCAAATATTATCCTTACTCAGATATAGAACTGATGGTGTCTGAATACAGATTAAAACATAATTATATTACTTTATTTTTCTTGAGATTTTTGTCTGTTTTCTTTTACAACATGATTATTATGGAAATATTTTACATGACTACCTAATATGCTTTCATCCTCTATGAAGAGGGATGGGGAGGGAGAATAGGAGAGAATTGGAAACTCAAATTAAAAAAAATAAATACAAAAATTTATTTTTCATGTAATAGGGGGGAATAGAATACTAAATAAACTTTTAAAATCAAAAGAAAAAAATTCCTTGAAATGATCTATTTCTTTTTCCCATTTGGCAAAGCTTAAGTCAAACAAATTTGGATTAAGTGTTCCACACAATTAAGGTTTTATGCCATTATGACCTATGATTTCTCTGTTCAATCATAGTAAAATTGACTATTCCACAAGACTTACACCCTGCTGGAGTAGGTTCCTGCTTATTACATAGCTAGCATTTACATAGTACTTTAAATTATAAAACAAAAGAAATTTACAAATATAATTGCATTTGATTCTCACTCCAGTTCTGAGAAGAAAATGCTAGTATTATTCCAGAAACTAAAGTTGGAAAAGGATTAATTAATTTGCCCAGTGTCAAGCAGTTAGTAAATGTCTAAGGCCAAATTTGAACTCGGTTCCTGACTGCAAGCCCAAGGCTCTATCCATAGGTCTAGGGCACATAATTGCCTAAATATTGAAACACAGTTTTTTTAATATCGCCTATCAAAAAGATAAAGGGGGAAAATGTGAACTATATGAAATAAATCTAATATAAAGTAATTTTAAATTCTTAGCATAGACAAGCTAAAACTTTAGTTTTAACTTAAAAAAAAGTGAAATAGGACTTTTGGGACACTATTTTTATCTAATACTTCGAACCATAATGATTTTTTTTTTAAATGATGAAACAAAAGATCATTGGACTTGGAGAAAAGAATTATTCAAATCTTGCCTTTGACCTTTTGAATCTCTCTTCTCCAAGTCCAAAGGTCTTCCATTGAGAAATTATCTGCATAGGAAGACTGAAGATTTACAAAATGTGGCAAGTTCCTAGATATAGCCACATAAATTTGTCCATACACTGAAAATGCCTTTACACTTGTGAACTTTCTTTTGTTTCTTTTGTTTGTTGTCCCAACTTTCACCTGATCTCTCTTTCCTACTGTATCAAAGAGAAAAGTTTCTCCATTTATAAAATGGAGATAACTGTAGTATTTGCTTCAAAGAGTTTCTGTGATAAACAAGTGATTTATTAAAGCATTTTGCTTTACTTAAAGCATCATCATTATCATCAAAATGACATCGTATCATTAATTTGAAAAGCCATTTTTTGATATGCCAATTAAATTCAACTGAAAATATTTATTAAGCACAAGAGGTAGTGTAATGCCATAAAAGCAGAGAATGTCAGAAGATGGGTTGTCAGTCCCAAATCTGACTTTGAAATTTTCTTTTTCGATAGTCACAAATTTGTCATTTTATCTCTCTGTGCCTCAGTTTTCCTATATATATATAAAGAGGATTTTTGGATTACATAATCCCTAAAAATCTCTCCCAGAACTTTCTATGGTACACAATGATAGTGCTGACAAAGAAAGGATCAGAAATGCTGCCATACAACTATCAAATTAATTTAATTATATTCTATCCAACACATTTATAATTCCTTCATATCCTTTTATATATTGCCACCTCCCTCTTGTTTCCCTTTTAATAATATATTTTTCAAAAGAAGTATCTATATAAAATTACCTGGTATATCAAAGAAAAATTCTGATATCACAAATCCATGTAATCCAAGCTTCTTCTGGTCATATCCATTTCTCTTAAGATAGTGATATTTTTTGACCTTAGCTGATGCTCCCTAAGATGGCAGACATGATGAAACATGTCCATATTGCTTAACACGGAGCCTCCATCTCATACAATATGATACCATAATTTTGAGCCTGGGACAGTAAAGAATAGTGAGTTCCTCAACATTACTAGGAATTTTGGAAGAAAGGTGGGGTTTAAAAGGAAGTGAGTTCTCTCTTGAAAAGTTTAAGTTTGAGATATCTCTTTATTAGATCTTCAGCTTAAAATATGCAATAGACAGTTGGTAATATAGGAGGAGAGCTCTAGAGAAAGACTAAAGATAGATAAAAAAGATTGGGGAATCATCTGCATAGATATGATAATGAAACACATGGAAGTTGATGAGATCACCAAAAGAGAGTATATAGAGATTTAGAATAAATTCACTGTTAATGAATGCAAAAAGGATGACTATACACTATTGGAAGCTTGTAAAAGAATATTTACATTAAAGGTATAATCATAAACATATAAATTTAAACATTCAACATGTGGGAGACATAATCTTCCCTTATAAAGCCTCATACTCTTGGAAAGAATGAATATTAGGTTCTTTTTAGTTCTATGCCCATAGAATACACAATCCCAGATCTGAATTCAAATCTTCCCTTGTGTTCAAGTGCTAGGTTTCCATGATTGACTGCCTGCCTACAACATCCTATTTGCACATCTGATTGCAAGATCACCATGATTTGAACCCCAGGTTTGATGGGGTACTTTTATCTGCATCAGAAGGGCAAGCAATGAAGAATAGAAATGTAAATCCCAGGCCAAGGGAAACCTCAGAATCAAAAAATAAAAGAGAAAAGGGAAATTCTTTCTTTGTCTCTCATTGGTTCATTTTGTGGCTCCTGCACAGTGGATAAACTGGAGTTTTGGGTTTTTTTTTTCTCTTTGGATGCAATAGAAAAGAGAGATCAGACACAAGACAACAGTGAGAGAGAAAGAGAAACGGAAAGAGACACAGAGACAGAGACACATATAGTGAAAGAAATGGAAGAATGGGTATAAAGACCTGAACAGAGGAAATTTATGAAAACCTTGAAAATGAGTGATAACACTATCAGATGCTTCAGACAAAACAAGAAGAATTAAAGTTAAGAAAGGATTGGTAATTAAAGAGAAACTAAATTTTTCTGATAGTTCTAACACATTGATTCATTCTTCAAACATTTATTGCATACCTGTTACTATATGTCAGACACTGATATAGGCCTGGGCAATACAAAATTTAAAAAATGAAATAGTTTTATCCCCAAGGAACATATATTTGACTTGGAGGAAGTCAAACATAAAATAACAAGAAAATACAAAATGAATGCAATGTTAATATGAATGAAGATCAGAGGAGACCTAGTATAGGATGGAACCCTAATTCAGGGGTCCTCAAATTTTTTAAATAGGGGGCCAGTTTACTGTCCCTCAGACTGTTGGAGGGCTGTACTATAATAAAAACAAAACCTTTGTTTTGTGGGCCTTTAAATAACGAAACTTCATAGCCCTGAGTGAGGGAGATAAACGTCCTCAGCTGCCGCATCTGGCCTGCTGGCCGTAGTTTGAGGACCCCTGCATCCATGAAGAAAAGTAGAGACTCTGAGAAGCAGAGATGAGAGACAGAGACAAACAGAGAGACACTCAGAGACAGAAAGAGACAGAGACAGATGGCATAAAGCCTATATGAAGTCTCCAAGTAAACAGAATGTATAAGAAAAAGGAATGTCAAATCATTCTGGAAATATGGGATGGAGCTAGTTTGCAGAGAACTTTAAATGCCAATCAAAAGCATTCAGATTTTTATAGAGCTCACAGCCATGGATGCCTTTGACCTGTTGTGCTTTGAGAATATCAGTAATATTCTACATTGGAGTGTATGGGGTATTCAAGGAAAAACAGCATTTCTGGTATGAGAGCTTTTTTCAGGGCTATTCATGCACCTTTGATGTTCACCTGGCATTTGACTTTCATTTATGGCTCCAAGAAGGTGGAGCATGCTCAGAGGACTCAAGATAAACCATCTTGGCAGATAGTTTAAAACCAGGTTGAGGGCAAGTAATGGACCTCAAATCTTTCAGTTCATTAGGGGCATGTCTATTCCAAGTATGTGAAGATTTCCCCAATGGAATGATTGGATGAGAACAATTTGTTCCCTTAGTCTTGAAAATGGCTAATGCAAATAGTATGGAGTGCTTAGTACATGGTCAGACACTGAAAACAGCAAGATCATCCACTGTAGCCTCAAACATCATCATTTATCTTGATTTTTGTGTTGTCACTGGATTTCAATAATTCTGGAAGAGCTAGTGAAGCTGACTACTTTGTGCAACTCTACCATATTTAAATCCAATTCACCCCAGGCAAGATATCACTCCATGATATCATTCATCCTCCACAAAAATGAAGATCAAAAAACAATATTCTATATTCAGTAATCCATGAAATATAGTTTTACAGCTGCAATTAACCAGTTAAGTGACTTTGGCTAAACCCATTATAGTCTCTGACTTAAGAAACCATATCTACATAAATTAGAATTAATTATGATAATTTTATTTTAGCTTAGTAACCTTGAACAAGTTCATTTTAGGGATAGTGCCGACAGAATCTTATCCCTAAAAGGTGAGGGGTAGCCTAGGAAAACTTGATTTTGAATAAATATTCCATAATGGTTTAGTGCACAGAGAAACTTTGGTAGGAAAGTAAAACTTTCAACTGCAGTTTCCAATTTAACAAAAGTAAAATACAATGCAACCAAAAAAAAAAAATGTTAATTTGTGGTTTTCTAAGTCAATATGCTACATAGCTGGATAGTTTAGTAGGTAAAAAGCTGGGCTCTCAGGAAGACCCAAGTTTAAATTTGGTGTCAAACACTTGTTAACTTTAAAAAGTCATTTAAATTTTAGAGGGGAAAATGACAAACCACTTCAGTATCTTTGCCTAGAAAATCCCATGAACAGTATTGTTCAGGCAGATGAGTCCGAATGGTGGAAGAACAAGTCAATATGCAGACTTTGAGGTTGACAACTCTGATTTATTGGATAGAATATTGTACTCGGCCTAATTAAGACCTGGGTCTGAATCCTCCTCCAGATCCTAACATTGTGTGGCTCCACACAAGTAAATCCTCAGCTTTCTAATATGTACAACAATAAAGATATTGGATTATGATCCTATGCTTCCATGACTCTTAATTCTATGGCTGATTGATTGAAGTCTTTATTTAACTTCTCCTTCCAGTTCTTATAAACTAAGGAACTCTTTCATTTTGGAAACTGTGAGTCCCTAACCTTTCTGACTGAGTCAAATAAAGCAAGCCATGATCTAAAATTGACATTACTTTCAACTACTTGCTATTCATGATGGCATTTTCATTTCAAAAATAGTTAATAGAGTTATAGGGCTTCGAATCTTCTGAGATGATGCTGTGAGTAAGATTATATAGGACACAAGGTAGCTACATAATCATTGACTTACCTTGCAAACCACAAGTGACCAATGTCGGAGGTGACCTAAGAGCCTGTGAGTGCATGCCTTGCCCTAACCTGGGCCTTAGAACATGGTTTGAGCTAGTTTCCCTTAGGATACCATCTAATTTTCACTTACATCAGTAGCAGCCCTGTGTCAATCTTTAGAGTGATAGCATAACTTTGCAAGGTCATTCTTGGATAGAGTAAAAAGATCTAAAATAGATGAATAATAGTTTTCCCAAAAGAAATATTGCAAGAAAGAAGCAATTTTCTAACCCCGCCTTCTGAAAAGTCTGACCCTGAAGATGAAGTAATCACACAGACATAGACACAGATGTGTGTGTGTATGTGTGTGTATGTGTTTTCTAAAGCACTTCTGCCATCTGGATATCTTTATAATTCTTTATAATTAATTAAGATATTTTCTTACTACGGTACTTTGTAGATGTCTTAAATACTGCCCCCCCAACACAATCTCTTCATTTGCTTGCCTCTTCTCTCTTCCATTTCTTTTTCTCTTTTTTCCCACCCCCATTTTCTCTCTCCTCTCTTCCTTGTCCTTTTCTTCCTTTTCTTTTCATTCCTTATACTTCACTTTTTCTCATGTGCTCTCATTCCTTATCTACTCCTCCCTGGAGGACTTGTGTTTGAATATTACTTTTGACAGTTATTAGCTATATAAGTTTGGGCAAGTCCCTTTATGTTTTCCTGCTTCAGTTTCCTCATCAATAAAATGAGAGTTGGATTTGATGACCTTTAAAGTTTCTTCAAGTTCTAGATTTTTACTTCCATTATTCTTCTTTTTCTCTTTGTTGCATCCTCTATCCTCCTCATTCTTTTCCCTTCTTTTTTTGTCTTTTCTTCTTTCTTGCCTTTTATCCAATCTTTCCTTCTTTACCCTCCCCATCTTTTCTTTTCTGTAGCCTCCCCTTTCCTTCTTTATCCTTCCTCTGTCTCTCTGTCTTTGTCTCTGTCTGTCTGTCTGTCTCTCTCTCTGTGTCTCTAAGTAATGGAGAAAACAAATAGAGAAATAATGATGTCGGTAGGATCCATAGAATCACAGTGTAATATGATTACTTTTTGAAACAACCTACTGAATCCCAGCATATTATTGAGTTATAGTAAATGTTTCCAAATAAGCAATGTCCTCCAGTCGAGTGCTCTCTGAATGGGAACCCCTGAAAGAAGAGTCATCTCTATGTCTAATAAAGAGTCCTAGAGCTCTGAGCTTTCTTTCAAAAGCTCACTGCCCAGGTGGATTAGATTTCCCTTGGCGCTCTGACAATTCAAATGATTCAGTAACATGAACTCTTTGCACTCTTTTTACAGACAGATGATTTCATTAAAACATATGATTCAAAAAACAAGATTACAATAAAAATAGTCACAGAAAAAAATGTCGCATCTTCCAATTGTGTTTAACATTTATAGAATCACTAGGGGAATGAAGAAAATGTCTTTTCCCTAGATAAGAGGAAATGTGCTGATTTAAAAAGAAAGTTCAGTGTGATGGCAAAAGAATAGAATTTCAATGTCAAAAAATTGAGATGGAAAACAGATTCTGCTTCTAACTATATCTGTGATATAAATTAAGTCAGTGGTTCTCAAAGTATGGTCTAGAATCAGAGTCCTCAAACTTTTTAAATAGGGGGCCAGTTCACTGTCCCTGAGACTGTTGGAGGCTCTATAGTAAAAACAAAACCTTTGTTTTGTGGGCCTTCAAATAAAGAAACTTCATAGCCCTGGGTGAAGGGGATAAATGTCCTCAGCTGCCACATCTGGCCCACAGGCCGTAGTTTCAGGACCCCTGGATCAAATCCTGGGGATCTCTGAAACCCTTTTAGAGGTCTACAAATTCAAAAATAGTTTCTATTTCCAATATGTTAATGTCTATAAATATAATCCAGATAAACTAAACTCTTTGGAGAGATCCTCAATAATTTTTAATAGGATAAAGATACTGAAAATAAAAGTTTGAGAACCACTGGATTAAGTAATTAATCTTCTCTGTACTAAATTATCAAATATGTAAAATAATTTGTGACATTATTTCTATGTCCTCCCCAGTTCAAAATCTTTCAATAGTAGGAAAAAAGTATTGACCTTTGGAGTCAGAAGATATGCTTTCAATATTTATACTTATATATGATCCTGTTCTTTGGGATTAATCCCCTCATTTCCATTCACACTGATGAGTTGGTACCCTAAAAGTTTAGCTACATTTCCAAACCAAGCTGGGAAATGGCTGGGGTGGAAGTAAAGAGTATTATTAATTACTAGGCCATACCATTGTGCTTCTTACTATAATTATCAATTATTATAAATTAATTATCCAGACTAATTAGCCAAGCTGGCCTAGTAAGCATAGTAGGTATAAGACAATAACCCAAAAGGTCTATGACACTCTCTCACAAAAACGTTGAAATTCTACGAATTTGTAGTGTGAGCTTAGAGAGTAAATGGCAAAAGGGTAACATAATACCTTCTTGAAGTTATTTTATGGGGGTCCTTAATTCCCCTTGAGTATAGTATATCTTTTCTCCTATTTCTGAATCCTCTTGAATTTTGAGACTTGAATCTGCTTTCCACATTTCAACGATTATTATAATATTATTTTGAAGATATTCTCACCAGCTACTGCTGTTCTGGAGAATGTTGCCGGGGTGTCACTGGAAAAGTCCAAATCCTCTGTCCCTCTGAGTTCACTAATTCCTCCTTTGGTTAAAAGAAAGGGAAACATATCCAAGTTAAGACTTAGATACTCTCCTCTCTCACCAAGTGATTTCTTCTCAGGGATAGCTCTATCTTATCTCCTTCACCAGACATCCAAATCTCTAGGTCCTGAACTGGCTCAATATTTTATACATGATCAATAGAGTATGACTAGTTTTCTTTGACCAATCTGAACATTTTTCCTGTACTTGAAGTATGAGATCATTTCAAATGATCAAAGGAACATAAAAACTTATGTAAAACTTTTGATTGATTGATTCAGTTGAAGACTATTCTTCACTAAAATACAAAGGTTTAATACCTTAATACTTATTTTGCATAGGGTAGGGGGATTTGATTGATTTATTCAATGGTCTGCCTTCTTGCATACATAGCTTTGAGAGGAAGCATGGTATAGAATGATTTATTTGGAACCAGGAAGACCTAGATTTGAACCAGGTGCTTACTAACAATGTAATTCTGAAAAAAGCCTAAACTTGTTCTTAGCCTCAGTATTATCTTTTGTAGAATGGGGAGAATAATAACACCTGCACATGAGATAATTTAGATAAAATCTTTTGCATACCTTAAAGGGAAGAGAATAAGCATTTATATTATACCTACTATGTATTAGATATTGTGCTAAGTTTTATAGTTGTACACAGTAAATTGTGTACAGTTTTACAGTTGAGGAAATTGAAGGAAGCAGAGGTTCGATGACTTGCCCAGTGTCACATAATCAATAAAGAATCTGATGCTCATTTGGAACTCAGGTCTTTTTGATTCCAGGACCATCACTCTATCCACTATGCTACCAGCTACCTTGATGTAGCATGTCATTATTGTTGTTATTATTATCATTATTAAGCCAGTTACCATATCTTCCTGAGCCAAATGTTTCTTATCTCTAATTTATGACTTATGTGATAGAACTTGGATGATCTATTTTATGGGTTCTTTTTAAAGAAAATGTTTTGTAAACTCTAGAGTATTGCGTAAATATAAAATTATATGAGTTGTTCATCATCATTATCATCTTCATCATAATTTCATTTTTATTTTCTTGTTCAACAAATTTCAAACATAAACACTACTGAGAAAAATAAATATCTTGGTACTGATATTTCTCACAACATTAGGTAGACTATTGCACAGGTGTTTAATATAGTTTTTGTTTTTGAAACTGAGCGTAAGTATTGGGCCATAAGTTCAACTTTTGCCAGCTCCCTGAAAGTACCTTTGGGGAAATTGCAGGAATAAACATCATGATATGTACTTACCTGTCTTTTATTCAGGTGTTTGTTTTTTTCTCTATATTTTAAAGCTTTAAATATCATGTTTAGCTTGGTAATTATGAATATATTTGCTATGGTGAGATTATTGTTATTATTATCATTTATTACTTCATTTGATACTGTCATTTTCTTGTATTTTGAATTTGATTTTATATGTATGTTTATGTGTATATTTTATTTCTCATATATTTATTGGTTTTGTAATAAATTATCTTTGATACCAAAACTCTCAGCTATTTGTATATTTATGTCCTTTTGCAAAAGGATTCAGTGTATAATAGATTTTAGTATTCATTTACTTGTAATTGTTTCCACAGAACAATAGTATGAATATAGTGTATGATTTATATTTTAATTTGGAGAAAAGAAAACCTAGATTATGTGTTAGTATATATTTCTCAAGTTCTTCCTTAGGTAATTCTTGTGATCATGATAACAATATTGAATAACAAAGAATAAATTATAAACAGCTTTTCACTAGACAAATATTCTCCTGATAATAACTTTATAAGAAAGCATTATGAATATTATTATTGTCTTCGTTTTACAGATAGAAAAAAGTGAGGTCCAAATAAATGACTTAAGCAGTTCAAGACTGTACAGCTAACAAATCACAAAAAAGTTGTGAACTCAGGTGTCCTGATTCTAAATTCAATTTTTCTATTCTATTGACATCTGATATAATTTAGTGATAATTTCAAATAGGAGATTATATGTAGGACATCAAAAAGAATAAAAACATAATCAGCATGTAGATCCATTTTCTAATGTTGTCTCTGGCTTGATTTGCTGCTTTTTCCCCTCTTTTTTGTAGCAATTATTAAAACAGCTCTTCCCAACATGGACAGAGAAGCAAAGGAAGAATATCTGGTGGTCATCCAAGCCAAAGATATGGGTGGACATTCAGGGGGCTTGTCTGGGACCACAACTCTCACAGTAACACTCACTGATGTCAACGACAATCCTCCAAAGTTTGCACAGAGTAAGTGAAATTGCTACTTTGGGATGGTAACTATTTTTGATCTTCTATATATATTTTATAGTTCATTGAGTTTGCACAACAGTTATGTATATTTTGTACATTTTGTGTCAAGATTGTGTCTTTCATAGTCTAAGCTTTTCTCTGATTCAAACTTGGGCACAAGAAGTCACCAGTTTTATTCAATACAGTATGCTTATGATGAATTACTATATTAATGAATTATAACTTCAAACATAGTTATAGTAAAATTTTACAGATAAAGTAGTTAAATTTTAAGAAAACTAAAGCTTTTAGAAGCAAGTTACAAACTCAGAGACAAAGGAGGAAAAGATTTTTATTGATTAAGAAAAATAGCTATCATAAAATCTATGCTCTCAAAGAAAAGGGGTCTAAAACCCCCATCAGGATACCACAGTATACTAGCCTGTTAACTAAAAATTATATGTAAGATAAAGAAAATTGGTAATCTTATTTTGAAAATTTTGTTTAATTAGTAATATGTATTCAATAACAAATTAAATATTAAATATTTTATAATATATATTCAAATATGCTTTGAGCAAGGGGTATGTAGGAATAACTCAGTGAAGTCAATAAAAACTGAGTTAACAATAGAGAGGAGGAAAATTACGAAAGTATGAGTCATTTAGCATAGGGACAAATACCTCAGTTGGCTCCAAGGATATATGCTTGCAGATAATCACTGATTCCTAATATTCACTTAGTTCATCAATAAATAATGACCAGTGTCTTTACTCAACTAAAATTATTTTAAGATGTGGTAAATAGGTGACATTGGATTATGGAACAAATTCTTTAGTTGTCCACTAAAGCTATAAAGACTTCAGACATAGGTCTACCAGTGGACTGTCCTATGTCCTTTGCCTGAGAACCTGGTCAATTCAGAAAGGCTCTTCAACAAAAGTTTTAGCCACAGAGATTATCATTATCTGGCCATTAAAAACAAGTAAATAAGCAAACAAAAACAAAAACTCACTTCATTAACCAAACTCCTAAAGGATTAATATGATAGTTGATATTAACATTAATATGTTAGTTCATCAATATCTATATAGTTGAAGTCATAGCTCCTTGATATATCCTATGTATTTAAGAAGGCAAGAAAATGTGATAATGACATCACAATTATTTTCTCTTTTAAATAATGGCTTTGAAGATTTCAATTACTTGGAAATTGCATTCCTATAAAATTAATCAATAATATCAAATCAATTATATGACATAACTATTAGTAGGTCTCATTTGGAATATATATGTATATATGTACTTAAGTGTCTGATATTCCTACCTCAGTAATTTTATTTCTCTAACTTCTAGAATCCTGAATTAATATAGATACTAGAGGTATCTATTTTACCACAAGGAGAAACAGAGAGATACCTATAGTTTTTGACTTTCATATGGACAGTAAATGCCCTTTCCTTAATTCTTCAGAGTTGGTTTTAGGGTGTGGGAGCTTGAGGGAGGTGGGAGAAGAAAGCAGTCTTACCATAATGGTAGAAGAATTAGAACAACAATCAGAAGATGTAAACTTAAGTACCAGTTTTGCCAAAGCTGGGTAGCTTTGAGCCAATGACAACTTCTTGGTCTTAGTTCTGTCCTCTACAAAAAGTTCTGATAAAATGATTTTCAAGGTCTCTTCCAACCCAAAGACTCAGTCTCTGGCCCTCTCTTCGTATAGTTTTGGAATACCATTTGATTCCCCAGGAGAAAAACCTGCCTGCCTGCCAAAGCAGCCAAATGCCTATCTGTGTAGGAGAATAGCTAGACTGATATATGTTTCTGTGCCAACCCTCTTTTCTTTCTAAAAGGTAGAGAATCTGACTGAATTGCTTATAAAACAGTTGTAGATTCAGAGAATTGTAGAGGTCAAATGGAACTTTAAGGTCCTTTAGATTAAATGTTTCAAATACATGGCCAGCCCTAGCAATGATTCCCAAGTAGTGTAAACTAGGGAAATATTTAATGAGGTAAATAAAATATAATAAAACATATAACATTACATTTTAAAACTACATCAACTTGTGGTCTACAGGGATCTTTAAATATAGATTATTATATTTTTTTTGAACAACGTTTAGACCTTTGGAACATCCCAGATGATTAACTAGCCATTCCCTGATTGAAGACTTCCAGGTCAAATACACATAAAGATAATTCAAATGGATATTTTAGAAACATCAGCAGTCATGATTTAAGCAGGATGGAAATGCTTCAGTATGCTTTGTTGTATACTGCAGATTAGCTTAGGAAACAGTATATACAATATAGATGCCTAACTTTAAGCAGGTACAAGTGAAGATTTTCTCTTCTTGACAACGTTTTCTTCAAAGTTTGGATAAATTTCAGTAGAAAGGCAGTTGTCTGAAAGAAAACATTCTGGATTTTGGAATTAGAAGTCTTTGAAAATGAGCCCTTACTCTGTTCCTTGCTATTTTTGTGTAACCTTGGGCAATCCACTTTACTTATAAAAACTTGAATTTTCTCATTTTTAAAATAAATATAATCCTTCCAGCATTTTCCATTCTAGGAGTTGTTAAGATTGGATGAGATCAAATATGGAAAGTGTTTTGTGAATTATATAATTTTAAGTTACTATTGAAAGTTCTAGGGACTCTGTTGGGGAAGAGCAGCCAAATATTTTAATATAGATATAATATTTTAATGGGGGAAAGATATTGATAGAAAATAAGAGCTGAATCTCCATTTAAATAAAACATTTATAGAAATTGAATAGATACCTGCTCAGTATATAGTTACCACAGTTCCTTTGGAGTTCAGTCACACTGCCTGGAAATATTTCAGACTACCCGTCAGTCATTCGTCAAAAAGAATTTAGTAATGATTTACTATGTCAGGCATTGACCTAAGCTTTTGGGGGGAGGAGGCTATTAACAACAAACCTGGTCTCTGCTTTCAATCAGTGAAAGATATAGTGCAAACAATTAAGTGCATAGTAAATATAAACTCTAAAAAGGCGGTAATTTCTTTGAAACCAATTTTTTCCAGGTCATAAATCGTGCTTACCAGTTCAGTGGTATGTAAACAGTTCTATTTCTCCTTCAGAGTTTCATTTTGCCACTCATCAAAACTAGAAATCCCATTTGTGCTTAACTCAAGAGACACAGAGCTGGCAAGGAGATATGCAATCACTGTGCTCTTTTCTTTCCCTTCTGCAGTTGGCAAAGTGAGGATTATGCTTTCTCACTTGTGAAGTCAGGGCAGGGCAGGAGTTCAACAGACTTGAGCATGTGTCTAATGATGCAGACACTTTTATGGGGAGTTTCACAGAGTAGCACATCAATGTAATGGCAAAAGACAGCTCTTTGGGTTGGGACTACCGCACAGGGTCTCTCCATAAGCATTTGCACAGTCTGTTTTTTTTCCTTCAGTTTGTGCTTGACCCTTATTGTTTGTCAACCATGCTTCTGATGGAAAAGAAGAATACAGGAATGAATACATATGGTCAAAGGGAAAATGCAGTGGCTCAGGAGCCAGGGGATCTAAGATTTGGTTCCCTCACTAAAAGCTGTGTAACTTGAGCAAATCACTTCATCCATGGCCTCAATTTTCTCACTGTAAAATGAGGGAATTGAATTCATATATGACTCAAAAAGTAAATTAGCAAACGTTTTATTAAATAGCTAGGCAGATTCTGTCACTGGGCTAACTGTTGAGTATCTCCTCCTTCCCGCCTTCCATCCCCACCTTCAGATCTATTTTTTTCCAACTTCTGAGATTGAATCTCATTGAAAAACTCTTTCTAAGGAGGTAGAGGAGAATAATGATTTCAGGAATACTGGGAAGGATAAATTCTGCACTATCTCCAGTCCCCTTACCCCCAAAATGCATCCTCTCTGCTCTAATGGGATGTTTCAATACCTATCACTTGAGCCTCATTCTTTTAACTTAATATTTTGTTCCCTGTTAAAATGCAGGTATGTGTAGAAAAGAATAACACTTTAAACCTTATCAAGCATGGACATTTTTATAGAAATGAATTCTCAAGAAAAGGAATTAATAGGAACCAGAGGTTAAGTATGAGGAATTATGACAATTCTGTCCTCTAAAGTTTCCTGACTCTGTGACTTTGGGCATGCTAATTGCCCTAGGTCTGTTTGCTCATCTGTAAAAAGAGGGCATTTTACAGCTGACATCTGGCATGCTCTTCACTACTGGGACTATTGTTCTATAATGGATAACTGAAAGGGATAATGGAGAATAAAAAGAAAAAAGAGCAAGGAAACACACCCCAGTTGTGTTGGATAGGGCCAAAGTCAAAGTACAATGATTTTATACCTTTTCTAGGGTCAATCCAATGAGGTCTGCTTCCCCCAAAGGCAGCCAACACTGATCTATAAATGGATTTCTCATTTTCACTAAACTATTAATACACTATATAAGCATAAGTCCCTATTTCTTGCTGAAACAAAGACAGAAGGGATCCAAGAGTCTTCATAGTTCTTGGTAGCTATCCATATTAGAAACAATTGACTATGTAGCACATAAATTGACTCACATTTCTACCATACTTTAAACTTTAAATCTACTTTCCTCACACTGACCTTAAGGAGTAGTTTCAATGATTTTCCTATGAGCATAAAGCTTTACAGTGATAAAATTCATTCTTAAGCCCAGATCTAGTTTTAAATTTAGTGTGTTTTCCTTAATGTGCTTGAGCCAGAATAGAGTTATCCTTACCTACATTTTAACAAGGAAAAACAATCTTCAATCAAAAGAATGAGTCTCAAATGGTAAAAATCAAAGCATCCCACAAAAGCAGAGAACAAGATTTTTTTTGGGGGGGGGGGAGAGGAAAATTGGAAAGAAACAAAGGGAAATGATTTATTCAGGGCTGAGCTGGAACTAGGACTGGGCTTTCCTGAATAGCTAGGTAATGCTCTTCCTGTTTTAAAAAGCTACCTGCCACAGCTTCAGTGACTGTGAAATGACAGGGAGGGTCATCCAGCTTCTTGAAGAAACTTGGCCTCTTCATTAAATCCTCATTCATACTAGTTGGTCACCTATGTCCGTTTCAGCAGAAAAGGTGAGAAGTGAAGAGAGATGATGGATTACTTCTTAAACAGATTTGAGGTACAGTGGCAGGACAGAATGGTTTGGGCCATCCCTGGGCAAGAATGTGTTTTTTGTTTTCTGGATTCTTTTAAATCTCTCACTCCCTTGCTTCTTCCTCTCTATCTCTGCCCTGCATTTCTTGGGTTTCCTCTTGGTACTTCTTCTAGAGTGTTCCACCCTACCAAACTTTATCTTTTTAGATAGGTAAACTGAGATGCCTTTTACCCACTTCTCTCAGAAACTCTCAATGTTTCCTTCTACTTGGATAAACTAATGTGTGAAAGAAATGTATAAATCATGATGCGACAGCAGAGGAAAATCAAAGTCATTTTGGGGTTATTGTGAACAATCACACAAGCAGAGAGACAGCTTCTGACTAGGATTAAAAGTGGCTTTGAGCATAGAATAAGAAGTGGGTCATTCAACATAGGTCTCTTAGAAATTCCACAGTTTTAGCAGAATACACCGTTGAGAGCCAACTAAATGTTTTCTTTGCCTCCATTGCTATCTATCCTTAATCACTAAATAGGTGTGTTCTCAGTCAAACAGACTTGAAAGCCTTAGCTTAAAAAGGCTCATATCTCCCATTCCAACCTGGGCCATCTCCAGTCATCTTGATCTATATCTTGCCACTGGACCCAGATGGTTCTGGAAGGGAAAGTGAGGCAGGTAACCTTGCACAGCCCTCCTTCACTTAAATCCAAATCACTTGCATGTCATTACCTCTCTGATGTCATGATCTTCTTAGAGATCAAAGGATAAACAACAACAGTAACAAATATCTACTAACCAAAGGGGCTTTTAAATTCAATAGTCAACAAATTGATGCTTAGGGATACATTTTGGATATAATAAATGTTTGAAGATCTTGAAACTATGTCATTTCAGCCAAATCAGACTATGGAGAAGATAATAGAAAGAAGGCACTATAGGGGTAACTGGGTGGCACCTAGTGGATAGAGCACCAGCCCTGAAATCAGGAGGAGCTGAGTTCAAATCTATCCTCAGACACTTAACATTCCTAACTGGGTGACCCTGGGCAAGTCATTTAACCCCAATTGCCTCAGGGGAAAAAGTTCCTTTATTCAGAAATAAATTCATTTTGCTTCTCTGGGGGAAAAAAAAATGATTCCTCCTTGGTCTTCATTGCTTCTAAGATTTTAGGGGATTTTTTTGATATGGATTGGGGGAAGAAATTAGTGCCACCTAAATTATATTTTTCAGGCTAAGTACATAATTACAATAATGTAATTATGGATTGGGTGGCTACTAGTTAATTCACTCAGTAAATTGTTTGACTGCCCTCAAATCAAAATGATACACACCCTAATAATTCCAATAGAACTTCAAGTAGAGAAAGAATGGAGGGGTAATATTGATGAACCTGTCTTCAAATAAAAACCTGTTTTCAAATAGTAGACTGCCTTTGATGAATGCTTTGAGTGAGATCTGAATTGGAGACTCCTTCCCTTTCCAGTTTCTGACTTATTTAGGGTTGCCAGTGTAGTTAATGCTCTAATTAACAGCTCTTCTTCCTCAGAAACTTATTGTTTGTATTCAGTAATGGCAGATTACTCCCTTTGTTAGAAGAAATCAATATCAATATAGTAACATTAATGCAGAGAAAAAAGGAAAATAACAGGTTCAGAAGGTGCCATTTGCAATATCTCTTAAAGATTTCCATGGTAGCTCTAGAAGTAGCAGAATTTGTTCCCTTGATATTTGTCTTAATTAAAATAATAACTAACTGAATGAGATTGCATTTATCCTTACCTCAGCTATCAAATTCCTTAGAATCAGAGTCAGAGGGCTATAGGGGTCGGACTGCCTGGATTTGAAACTGGGAAGATCAAGGGGAAAATCCCACCCACCTTAGAAGCTTAAGAGTTACATAACCTTGAGATGAGTTCTAATATCTTGAAATCTCAGTGTTGTCATTTGGAAAGTTGGGATAATTATAGCACCAATCCACAGGGAAGTGAAGGTCAAATTTCTCTGACTGTACCTTACGCCTAGAATATTCTCCTTCCTTCATTCCAATTAATGACATCACTGGCTTCCTTTAATTCCCATTTAAAACAACACCTTCCATAGGAAGCTTTCCCTAACTCCTTAATACCAATGCTTTCTTTCTATTAATTATTTCCTAATTATCCTGTGCATGACATTCTTGGCATATATTTATTTGGGTGTTATCTCTCCCATTATATTGTAAAATACTCAGGGCAAAATCATTTCTTGCCTCTTTTTGTATCCCCAGCATTTAACACAGTGCATGGCACATTTTTTACTTTTCAATTATTCAACCGTATCTGGTTGTGTTCCTATGGACTATGTATGCACTATCCATGGGATTTTTTTGGAGAAAATACTGGAGTGGTTTACCATTTTCTTCTCTGTCCTGGCACATAATAGGCATTTAATAGATGTTTTGTGAACTGAGTTGAAATTATTTAAGTGAAGTGTTGTTCAAAATTTAGAGTGCTATGTTATTAGTATAATAAAATATGTTTCAAAGATTTTTAAGGTTTGCTCTCTTTCTAGGTATATATATATATATATACACATACATACATATTATATATAAATATATACATACACACACATATACATGCACACACCCATTGCATACATACATATATGTGTGTATTATATATGTGTATAAACAAATCTATACCTGTATATGGATACATTTATATATATATATATATATATACACACATAGATGTATGTGTATAGATATGTGTTTGTAATTTGATTCTCATGAAAGCCCTATATGGAAGGTGCTATAATTATTCTCATTTTACAAATAAGAGAACTGAGTCTGAGAGGTTGAGTGATTTATTGACGGTCCACTATTAGTAAATATCTGAAACAGGGTTCAAATTTATGTCTTCTGTTTGCTTAATTCTAATTTTTGAGGAATTATTTTCCTCAGTGAGCTTTTGTACAGCCTTTTCCAATTGCCCTCTAAGGCATTTTTCTCCTCATTATACTTTCACATTTCCTTTTGCACCACTTTCAATTCTTTATCTAATTTTCCCTCTATCTTTCTTATTTGATTTTCAGAATCCCTTTTGAGTCCTTCTATGGCCTGAACCCAATTCTTATTTTCCTTGGAAAGTTTAGATGTAGGAACTTTGACTTTTTCCACGTCTGAGTGTGTTTTGTTCTTCCTTGTCACCATGTAACTTTCTGTAGTCAGAAACATTTTTTGTTGTCTGTTCATTTTCCTAGCCTATTATTGGGCTTTTAATTCTGTTTCCAGAGTGGAGGGTTCATTGTCCTAAACTTCAGGGATTTTATACAGCACTTTTTAGAGCTCCTTCTAGGGATCTGACCACAAAGCATTCTTTTCTGCCTTGGAGCTGTTTGGAATATACGACCCTACTGTAGCTGTAAGATCTAGCTGCTAAAGTAACAAAGTCCATTGCTTTGCTGACTCTAGGGCCAGGGTGGGGACTACATGCAGGACTCCCAACTTGTTGTTACAGACCTATTCTACTGACCTTCCAAGTCCTTCCTGGCGTGCCAGGGCCGATTGGTCCAGAAGCCATCAGCCCCTCTATTGATTCAGATTTCAAGATCTGAACTCACTGACAATGAGCCTTGGCCAAGTCTGTGTTGGCAGGGCCCATGCTGGGATTGCATGTTAGATTCCCGCCTTGGTTCCACAGACCTTTTATGCAGATTTTCCAAGCCCTCTTTTGGTCTCTGGGCTGAAAGGTGGAAGCCACCAGTATTGTTGCTGATTCAGAGGTCAGAGCTAAAGCTGGGTAGGGCTGGATTTGGCCTTGGGTTGGAACTAGAGTTGCACCAGGACTGCATGCTGGACTCCCACAGTGATGAAACTTTTCTACTGACCTTAATAACTTTCACTTGAAAAATGTTCTACTCTGGCTTTTGTGTTCTGAAGCTCTAAAATTTGTCTGGGATCTTTAATTTGGAGTAATTTGGAAGAGAAGTTGGGTGAGTTCCTGCCTTTACTCTATTGTTTGGATCATGGACAAAATTTCCTGTTTCTGTTCTTGCTCAAATCCATGTCTTCTGAATTTTAGATATAACACTGTATCAATAATACCATTCTCAATTTTTCAATTAAGTCACTGATTAAGGATTTGGAAAATGTGAACTAAACTCATCTTCTACATACCAGTAACAAAACCAATAAAATTATTTGGAAATAGAGAATAATCTTTGTTTTCTTCCTCTACTCCCACAACCCAAGGATCTTGGTAGCATGCATTTCTGTTGTTGTATGTATGAAGGTAGGGGAGAAAGTAGTGGGTAGGAAAGAAAAGGTATCATTTTAAATAGAGTCTAAGGGATATAAAAGAAAAATCTCATTTTTAACAACAACAAAAAACCCCCAAACAATAGCAATGAATTCATATGGTTAAGTAAAATGAGAAATACAGTTAAAGAATGCCAAACTGAAAACTACCTCTGAGATTAACTAGTTCAGTCACTTCATTTGGCAGCTGGGGAAACTGAGCCTCAAAGAAAAAAAAAATTCCTTCCTTAAGGACACACAGATGTTTCTAGTCAAATTTAGGATTGAGTCTCAGGTAGTGCTTTGCTGAGATTTCCTTTCTGAATATTATAGCCCACCAGCTGGGTTTTTCATTGGCATTAAGATGTCCTTGGCAAACCAATGAACACAGTAATTCGTGGTATGAAGTAGTTATTGTATCTTTTGAAATATGAATGGGAGCACTCCTGAATCTCTACTAATTAGACAGTTTTCTACTCCACAGAAGAATAAATACACACTGTAATTGTATTCTGTCTGGAGAGGTTTGAAGGCAGGGTGTGTGGTCATCAGAGCGGTGAGGACTTTAGTAACAAGAGAAATCTTTCATGTATCTGAACAGCTTGCTGGAGGGCACAGCAGAAGTTTAGTAATTGGATTTTATCAAAAATGGGCTACAAGTCTGTAAATACAAAGGTAAGTTCAAAAGTGCCTTGCAGTGTGTCACACATTGCATCTTTCTGTGCTGAAAATAGCTTAATATTTTATGTTTGGCAACACTGAACATCCCCGCAGGCAGTAGATGGGATAATATAGCAATAGAAAAGAGAAGCATTCACACAGAATCAACCGAGTATTCCCACATTATGCTGCTCTAAGTACATAGTTCGAATAAATAAAGTTTGTTTAGCTCAAATCCCATCTATCCACTCAAGGAGGTCAGGAAAGAAGAAGACTTATGATAGGAAAGTTGCAACCCGATTTAATATTAGTGTTTTCCCTTTGTTTTTAAGGTCTGTATCACTTCTCAGTACCCGAAGATGTTGTTCTTGGTACCGCGATAGGAAGAGTAAAAGCAAATGACCAAGATATTGGTGAGAATGCCAGGTCATCTTATGACATCATTGATGGTGATGGGACAGCTCTGTTTGAAATTACTTCAGATGCCCAGGCCCAAGATGGCATTATTAGGCTGAGAAAGGTAAATATTAATTGAGAATTTGAACAGATTTCATATTGAGCAATTGATTGTATTTAAAACAATGTTTTATAAATCTAATTTGTTAAAGTACAGAGACAGTATGAACATTATAGAATAATTATGTTAGACTAAGTATTCTTAGTAAATAGATTTGAATCTTTATGGATGTAGTTTATATTACTTCCTTTTATGCACTCTAAGGTTTAACCTCCTTTCTTTTCCTTACACACAGTACTACATATCACATCTCAATGCCTTTGAACAGTCTGCTTTAACCAAGGTTCAACAAATATTTATTAAATGACCATTTTGTTTATAATAGTAAAAGCCCATATATTAGAAAAACATGACAGCCTTATTGAGTGATATATGAGTGTGCTCGAAACTCTGAAATATAGAGTATTTTAGAAAGCAGAATTTAGACATCATTTGGTCCAACTATCTCGTATTACATATAAGGAAACAAGTCCAGAGAAGTTTAAGAACTTGAATACCACCATTGAGATCATTAGTGGCAGAGCAAGAAGTAGGGCCAGATTTTCTGATACCCAAATCAGAGATATTTCCATTCACAAATTTTCTCCACATTCTCTAGAGGAAGGAATCATAGAACCATTAATCTCCAGAATTGGAAAGGACTATAGAACCCATCTAATCTTATATCTGCCTCAATTTCTGCTGCACTATCTCTCCATCATACCCTACTAACCCACTCCTCACCTTCTCAATCATCTACTGGTAGTTGGCACCTAATGACCCAGTGAGCAGAAGATTCTACATTATAATGAGCCACAGCCTTGTCGCCTCTCAATTTCCATTTATCAAATAGATGAATGAAAGCAACTTAAGGCACAATGTGATGAAGTATTTGCAGCCAATTGGCTTCAGATATTTCCCTATGTGAAAAATGGAAGCAATCTTAATATTGATCCCTCTGATTTTAATTATGCAGTGATTACTACACACCAAAGTGTTTGTATAATTTACTAGCCAAAAATAGCTGGCTGATTATTGTGGGATAGCTTTAAACACAGCAGGACTATTTCGGGGGACTACAGACTCTGAGCACCTAGAGTCCTGAATGAATAGTAATGGAAAGGTGTGTAAAGGTGACTTATGTTTGAAACTGAGAGTGATAAAGGGATAGTTAAGTTGAGTATTGACCAACCAAGATATGTTTCTGAGGGAGAAAAAGATGCCAAGGGTCCCCCATCTCATTTTTATTGTTATCATTAGTAATCTATTATATATTATGAGACTTTTTTATGAACTAAAGCAATTAACCTTTTGCTCTAGCTCCCTTCAGAGTTATTCATAAACTCAAAAGCCTTCAAATTGTCACTGTGAATATTTGTCTTTGCACCACCAGTCACTTCTGTATTACAATAGTATTGCAGTGAGCAGTTTCTAGGGAGTATTATTTACAAAAAGCAATAGTTTTCCACCAGTGGAAATTCACATGGCATAAGAATATAGAAATTATGATACACCTACAAATATGTATGTATGTAGTATATAGGAATGTATTCTGAGACTTCTGCAAAGAATCTGAAATCACAAAATATGTGCAGCAGGTATGATTGCCAAATTATGGATATGCTGATGTTGAATAATCTATTCATAGGTACAAATGCCTAGTAATTTCAGAAAAGACGAGAAAAGTGTGTGTGCTTGGCTTGTTTACTAGGAAATTTTCAAATACAAAAATCAACACAAATTTTTTCAAGTAAGAATGTATATTTAAGCTTTCACAGACTTCCTGAAAGAGTCTGATAATTTCTATTCGTGTTCCCATTTTTATCCCACCTCAAATCTTAAGTTCTATTTTTTATGAGAAATTGTGATGCAAATCTAACTACCTTTTTTGAGACATTCCAAATTTATGTCCTTGAAATTTGAAATTATTATGAGATGTAGAGAATGGTATTGTGATGATGCAGATGCAGATGTGTGTGTCAAGTTGCTAATATGGATTTATTCAAGGAACATTTTTTTTTACCTAGTGCCTTTCATTAACTATAATTCTATGATTTTTAAAGATATGAAATATGAATGACCAAAATTTTAGCAGTCATGATGCAACGAGGAAGCTTCAGATGGCTTCTAAAAGGATGGGAAAGGTATAAGCAGAAATCTATTTATACCATCCTCTATCTTGTCATTTAGAGTCTAGTAATAAAATAAGCACATCAACATATATACACATACATCTCTTCATAAGAATATCTCTTTATGTAATACAAATCACAGGATAGAATGCTTTCAAGGAAATCCTGATGAAAGATAAACTTCATTTGGCTTCCTGATTAGTAGTGCAGAAATTCTTTGGAAACAGAATTGTATGTTGTTTTTTTTTAAAGCACACATACTTTTTTTATTAGGATTAGTGTTAAATTCCACTTTATAATGTCTCTTTAGACCAAACAGTGGTTATTTCTAGCCCTTTCCATTTCACACACTGTTGTAGAAATAATAAAATATTCTTCCCAGATAGAGATGGTGTGCGATGCCTCCTTATCTCCTACTAGCAGAGGACCGATTAAATGTGTGATTAGTATGCAGGTCACATCAACACTAGTAAAATTTTATTACAGACCCAAAGTGAAATTTTAATGGTACAATTCATGACGAAGAATATTTTGTGAATTTCCCTGGAAAAGAGGAAAACAAAACAAAACAATAGGAGATTGCTTTCACTGAGCCTGTATAATAAACAGATATCAATAAATGCCTATAAAATTTACAGGTTGGATCCTTGGGAATGGGAAGCAATTGCATTAAAGCTCACTGAATGTGTTTAAATGCACATAACTTTCATCCATCAGCATTATATTCATTTGTTCTTGCTTCTGTGGTCATTAGTGAGAGACATTCATCTTTGTCATTCTTAACAGCCCCTGGACTTTGAGACCAAAAAATCCTATACGCTGAAGGTAGAAGCAGCCAATGTTCATATTGATCCCCGCTTCAGCAGCAGGGGACCGTTCAAGGATACAGCTACAGTAAAAATCGTAGTGGAGGATGCTGATGAGCCTCCTGTCTTCTCATCACCTACTTATCTTCTGGAAGTCCATGAAAATGCTGCCATTAATTCTGTGATTGGTCAAGTGACAGCTCGGGACCCTGATATTTCTTCCAGTCCTATAAGGTATTTCTTCTTTAAAGTTAGTATTGGGAAGTATGTTTGTTTGGTTGGTTAGCATACCAAGGGTATTTGCATACAGAGTGAAAGTTTCTCCCCAGATCATGCTAAATTGTGACAGTTTCCCCCCTTCACCCCTTTGAAAAAGCAGAGATGCAAAAGTTTATACATCCTGGTTGAGTTCACTTGATTTTGTTGCTCTGTTTACATGTTTTTAGCAATAAAAAATGCAAAAAGCATTTGATTGTTTCTCCTCTTTTGACAGTTATAGTGAATTAAATATAAGAAAGTGGAGGAATGAGACAGCTGGGCCTAACCCCTCAGGAGGCACCTCTCTCATTCTTCTATTTGGCTTTTAAATAATCTTCTGATCTTTAAGTGGATAATTCTGATTGGTTAGCATTTCTGGAATGGTGCCATAGGGTAGATATTGTTTTGTGTGTTTTCTCTTTGGAAAAAAAATCCCTTTGTTTATACTTTCTCACTTCTGAATTCTTCTGAGAATGGGAAATAATCTTTCATATGGGTTTTCTAAAAATGAAGCTAAATTCTCCTCCCGCTGGTCCTTCTTCAACTTGTACATGTCTTTTTCCCTTTGCCAATCGTCCATATGACAGGACAGGTACTCTGGCTAAATAGATTTCTTCCCAAAGAACACTGAAAATCTATAACTTGCTCACTGGTCTCCAGGGGTGAAGGCTTGGCTAATGATGTGTTTGAGTGTGGATTTCAAATATTGTCTTAGAGATTTTTTTTTTTTTTGGTATTAAAAAAAAATACCTAGAAGGAAGATATCTTTTCAAAGAATTTTACAGGTTAAACCATGAAATAGATAGTAACTCATGCCTACTTTTATATACAAGTTTAAAAGCCCAATTCCCATTTAATTACTTGGCTCTAGAAAACTATAGCCAGCATTCTGCTTGGCTGTCTTATTTATTAAACTCAGTTTTAAAATACTAACTACTTTCTCACCTCCCAGAAAAGTGGCTAAATCTGTGATGGTGAATGATTTCACATTGAAATGGAAAATGGATTTACCAGTCTGCTGCTAAAGCATGAGTTTGTACAAAGAAAAGTCCACCAGACATTTACAGTGGGATCATCTTGCTTGAAAATATTTCTATTATAGTAGTGGTTGTTTTATTCTCCACTCCAAGCTTCAGGGTATTTAACAAACATGAAAAGACAAATGCTTTACTTTTTCAACTAGGTAGTAAAATAGATAGAGGAGTGATCAGGAAAATCTGAGTTCAATTTAGCTTCATTGTAGGATAAGTAATTTTACTTTTGTCTGCCTCAATTGCCTCATCTGTGAAACAGAGATAATAATAAAGCCTATCCACCAGGGTTGTAGTGAGGAGGAAAAAATGTACTATTATTTGTAAAGAATACCTTAAGACAAAATATACATAATTACTATTTTTGAATTTGAAACTTGCCTCTATGATCTCCACTAATGGGCTTTTTCTGACTATTTGTTCCTCTTCATCTATAAAATGAGGAAGCTGGACTACATAGATGGTCACTGAAATCTTCTGGAACTCTAGACCTGATCATAAGATCATATCACAGGGATATAAATTAATTTTTCATCAGAAGATAATTCTTTCAGAGAAGGAAAAACATCATTTGGGGAATTGTGTGTTGTTCACATGGTAAGACTGGATCTCCTTGATCCATTCTCAGACCTAAAAAAATTCAATGTATTGTGGGCATCATAATTACTCTCATTTAACCTATATATATATATACACTTATAAAGGAATAGTGACAAATAATAGAGAAGGCAACAACTAGTGAAGGAAACTATTGGTATTTCTAATCTGATTGATTAGAGGGCTATAGAGTCACTCTTTCAAGGTCACTGAGATTGTCTGCTGAGATATGAACAAATTCAGAATTCTTCATTTCTCCTTTTCATTCCACTCCTAAATTACACATATAAAGAGATATGTACTGATTATATGTAAATCTTCTCTTTCCCCTATGAATATCTCTCCAAATGAACAGAGACTGTATTAGGGGAGGAGGAAAGGGAGGACAGAAAGAGAAGAGGAAGCAACAGTCCTCTATTCTTATTTACTCCACAGTGTCTACCAAGAAATAAAAGAAGAGGGGAATGTTTTGGTGTAATTTAAATAACATAGCTCCAAAATTTCAGTTTGGCATCAAATTAAATGTAATATGACTCCATAGGACAAGTATGAAGGAAAAGAAGTGATTTGCAGACTGTTATTTATTATCTGTGTTTTCTATATTGTTTCAGATAGATTATGTTTTCCTCTCTACACACGATCAAGTTAATTTGTGTGCAAAGCTGAATTTTCCAACTAGCCAGTGCAATTCAGAGCTTCCAAACTGTCTGTCAGGCTCAAAAAAAGGCAGCAATTTAACCTTGCTTTATCTGGAGGACATACATATTCAGGGGGAAAATATTGGTGGGGGAGGAGGAGAGAAGGGAAAAAAAAAGAAGACTGGGTTATTGCAGCTCTGGGACAGCAGTATTTTATATGCTGACAAAAATGTATTCATCTTTTATGCAAATATTTACTTTGTCATTCAATAAGAAATATATACATATCAGAGCATATGCCACATTACATTCTCTACTGTCCAGGCTGCCTTGGAGATGCAATGAATCTTTTCTGTAACATATATGGAGATACTAGTAACATCTTGTATTTTTAATAGTTCTTTCAAGGGAAAAAATATGTGCTGTGACAAGGAGGCATGACTTCCCCATTTTTCCCTTGGGAAATATGCCTTTATGAAGCAGTTTTCACTTTGAAATGATCCATAATTTTCTAGGTTATTGATTATCAAATGATAACAGCTAGTTCCTCATCAAATCTCTAATTCAAATGCTAGCTTAATATATGTTTTTAATTAAAAATTACATTTTGAGAGCAATAAATGAAAAGAGATATTTCATTTATAACAACTGCATACATAATAGCCTAATAAGCCAAATACAGTCAGGGTTTTGACATTGGATTATTATGTTTCTATCATTTCATCTACAGCTTTTCATAAGTAATGGTAGATTAGTTTAAATTATCTAAGGAGAGGAAAAATAGCATATTTCTGCCCTAAATGCTTTCATGGACAGCTTAGTTCCCTTCTTACCAAGGTTCTACAATACCAGAATGAAGAAGTGAGTCTAGAATTTAGGAATGGCAAACATTTCAGATTAGCAGCAGCTGGCCCATTGGTTGTGTGGGCCCACAGACTCCCTCCAGTCCCTCCATCTGGGTTCAGTGATGAAGTTTGTCAAGGAGCCAACTTGTTCCTGAGGAAAAAAAAATTGATATCCTTTTAAATAAAACCAAGCATTGGAAGACAAGCCCTTTATACCTGAAAGTCAAACATGGATACTGCTTTTGCAAGGGATGGTGCTTTCATTACCCACTATATCTTGGCCTGGCTCTTATGATGCTTCACTCATTTAATTCCTTTGTCATTTTCATGTAAGCTATCCATGCCTTCCCATGTTCCATGTACCTTTCCCTTACAATTTCTTTTGTGAATATAAACATATTAACTCTTTTATTATTTCTGTGAAGGGTATGTCAATATTATCCCCTATAGACTTTCTCATCATCCCAATAATTTTTCAAACCAATCTATTTCTTTTAGCCACTAACTACTTGCTTATGTGTTGCCTCTCATATTAAAATATGTGCGTCTTGTGGCAGGACATATTTTTGCTGTCTATGATATATCTAAGTACTTGGCACGAAGTTTGGCACCTGGTAGGAAATTTATAGAGGCTTTTAAAATTATGTGTTTATATGTGTGTGTGTGCTTAAATGAAAATTTAGAGATAAATTTGAATAGAATGTAAAGTTCTTAGGAAATCTTACTTAAGATTATGATATAATTGTAGAGGATGAAAGCTTCACTTGGAAAAGTGATTCATCTTATTATTTAGTTTGTTCCATTTGTACAGATCCCATTCTAAAAGAGCTTTCATGTTTTAATAAATTTAAGAAGGAATGTGATTCTTTATAGATTTAATGAATCTTAATTCTATTAGATATTTGAGTTTGTATGAACATTTTCTTTTATTAATCTACACAATTTAAAAAGACAATGGAAAGATATAGTGTAGACCCAGGAAGGTGTTGACATTTTTCAACATAGAGTAGTGGAAATAACACTAAACTTGGAGTGAGAACACATAAGTTCAAAGTTCAGCCATACTATTCACTTTAGTGGGCAACTTTGGAAGAACAAATTCATTTTATGAGCCTGAGTTTCTTCATTTTGAAAATGAGGGGATTGGGTTAGATGATGTTTCTGTTGCATTTTAGTCTTACTTGTTCAATTCAATGGCCTTTTCTTAAGGGTCAGTCTCCTTAAACTCTCTGTAGCCTACACTGTTGGTCACTCTCTTTCCTCCTTCACATTCTCTTATCTCATATCTCTTCAGGTTTTTGGCGCATCACTTTCTAGTTTTCTTCTACCTATCTATTCCTTTTCTGTCTCCTTTGCTAGATCCCCTTCCAAATCAAAGTCTTCTAAGTGTAGATGTCTCTCTGGGTTCTATTCTGGGTTCTCTTCTCTTTTCTCTCCATATTACTTCACTTAGTGATCTCATCAATTCTTCTGGATTTAATTACTATTTTTATACTAATGATTCTCAAATTTACCTTTCTTGACTTTCTCTGTTGATTTCCAATCTTATAATTCCAACAACCTTTCCGACATCTTGAACAGAATGTCCAACAGACATCTTAAACTCAACATGTCTAAAACAGAACTCATCTTCCCTCCTAAACCTTCTCCTCCTTCTCTGTTACTATAGAGGTTAATGCCATTCTCCCAGCCCCTCAGGCACACAAACTACAAATCATCCTGGACTCCTTACCATCTCTCATCCTTCAGATCCACGCTGTTGCCAAGACCTGCCAATTTCACCTTTGCAACATCTCTGAAGTGTACACTTCACTCTTCTGAGACTGTCACCATCTGGGTACATTTACCACTTAACATCTTGATTAGGGCACTGGTCTAGGGTCTGCCTACCTCAAATCTGTCTCAACTCTAAACCATCCTTCATTCAACTACTGATTTTCTTAAGTATAAATCTGATTATGTTACCCTTTCCCCTTCTTCTTTCATTGTCTTTCCTTTATGCTCAACAAACATGCTCAATACAAAATGTTTTTGTTTGACATTCAAAGACCTTAAAACTTAGATGCCTCCAACCTTTCCAGTCTTCTTATGCTTTATTTCTTAACATGTATTCTTTGATCCAATGACATTGGCCTTCTGGCTATTTCAATAACAAGATACTCCACTTCTTAGCTCTGGGCATTTTCTCTAGCTATACCCCAAGTCTAGAATGCTTTTGCTTTCTTTAGTCAGACACTGACATCCACTTTCTTTTAAGTACTAAATAAAATCCCACTTTTTACAGAAAGGCTTTCCTTATCCCTCTTAATTGCAGTGCCTTCTCTTTTGTAATTATATTTTATTTATGTTGTTGATAGCTTGTTTTCTATTTATTCATTTGAATGCTGTCTCCTCTGTTAAACTGTAAGCTTTTTAAAGAAAGCAACTGTCATTTACTTCTTTTTGTATCCTCCCAACTTAGAATAATACTTGGACCATCACAGGAACTTAATAAATATTTTTTGATTGGTTGATCTACAATGAGCTGTTTTTTTTTAGCAAGAGTGAAAAACAATAAATAAATAACTAGAGTGCTACATTGGTATCTCTTTAAAATATAAGAAATGGAGTAAGGTTCCCAGGACATTTAGTAGAACTGCGTGATACTTTTCTAGGATAACATAGTTAAGAATTATACAGGATAAGGTGTGAAGAGATTATAAAGCATGAGATTTCAGCTTAATATATGGTAGTGGTGGTGATCGTGGTGGTGATTAATAAGTGGTATAGATAACTCCAAGTGATTAATAATTGATGTAGATACCTCCAAATGAATATACTCCATCAAGTGATACAGATCAACAACTTTGTTGCTAGTGTCTGAGGCCAGATTTGAACTCAGGAAGATGAGTCTTCTTCGCTCTGGTTCTGCCATTTTATCCACTGTGCCACCCAGCTGCCCATTCACAATGCTGTAATTCATATTCATATAGGATTTTTAAGAGCCTACATAAGAATACAAACTGCTTGAGAGAGGGAACATTTTTTGTTTTGTCTTCCTATCTGCAGTGATTAGCATAGTTCAGCACTCTTAGTCCTTGTCTGTGGAATTGAGTACCAAATGCAAAGTGCTTTTTTCTACCACTATTGAAGAAGAAGAAGAAGAAGAAAACACTATTATTCTCATGTGATCATTGAAGAAAATGATTTTTTAGGGAGTAATCTGTAAAACAAAGTTAAGGGAACCATCCAAAATCAGTCAATTAACTGATTTCTGGAGTAAAAATTTGAAATCTTGATTTAAAATCCAATGTTCTTTCCAGTGTCCAAGCCATGATTACATTTATTCTTATTCTGGGAAATCTCAATCATTTCAGAGGGTTTTGCCTGTATTTGGAAAGCTTTATACAGTTTAATTGTTTAACAACAATAATAAAAAAGAGGGATTAAAAAGAGAATGTTATGAAGAGAAAAGAACTAAGAGTCAGTCTACTGGATTCTTATATTGTTTCTATTATTCAGCTCTCCACTTAAATCCAATTCACTTGCATTTCATGACATCATCTTTCTGATATTATGGTTCTTTTGAAGAATAAAATACAATAAATAAATAAATAAATAAAAAACAATAACAACAATATTTTGTCCAGAGAAGAGAAGAGTTAAAGTTAATTAATCAGTCAAAATGAAATCACTTCGAGGTTTACATCTTTAATTCTATGTGCTAGGCAATTATAGGCCCCAGCAATACAAAAAGAAAAGGGACACAAACTTTGCTCCTAAGTAGCTTGCATTCAATTAAGGGAAAAAATGTAGACACATATACATTTATATAAAATTGTAAAAAGCAATGCAAGTACTTGAGGGGGATGCATTAATGGCTTACTAGATACACAATAACTCATGGTGGTATGAGTGGAGGGATATGGATGTGTATGTGTGTGTGTGTGTGTGTGTGTGAGAGAGAGAGAGAGAGAGAGAGAGAGAGAGAGAGACAGAGAGAGAGAGAGAGTGTGTGTGTGTGTGTGTGTGTGTGTGTGTTTGTGTGTGTGCTTGAACTGATTCCTGTGGGAATATGATAATTTTCAGAAATACAGGCATGAGGGAAAGCATTCCAAAAATGGACAAAAAGAACTTTCAAAAGCATGGTGATAGAAAGTGGAATGTCATATTTAAGGAATAGCAAGAAAGCCAGTTTGGATACATTTTTGAGTGTGAGAAAGGGAGTAATGAATAATTAACTTGGGAAAAGTTTGGAGCCAGATTGTGAAGGGCTTTAAATGACAAATTAACTGTCTTCAAATATTTGGAGGAGTAGATTCTACATGTTTTGCTTTGCCAAACTGGGCAAAAGTAGAACCCGTATATGAAAGTTACAGAGTAGATTTGAATTCAATATAAGGAACACCTTCCTAAAAATTAGCAGGTCGCTGAGCTGCTTCACTGGTCTTCAAATATTTTACTAATGGAAGTCTTTTGATGTTGAATGCTTACTTGTCAGGTTAATTCTTGTTTCAGGTAATGATTGTGGCAAATGACAGCTGAGGTTTTTTTTTTCCCTGAAGTTTTATTTAATATGAGTTTAAATGTTTGAAAAGGAAAATAATAGGACAGTCCTATTAAGAGCTAGATTGAACATATATACAAACAAACAAAAAATCTGTTAGAAATGTCAAAACTCCTTTTGTGTTTGGATTAGGTATTGATAAAGAAGTGTATGTGGCAGAAGGGAGGGAAGATAATTGAAGTGAGTAAATTTGGTTGCCAGGATATCACTCTTAACTGAAGGAAAAATATATCTATATATCTATATATATATGAGATTCATGCTGTTGGAGATTCATGCTATCATTCTCTTTTCACTAACTGAGAGAAGATGAATAGACAAGATAAAGTCATTGAATAGAGTTAAGAGTTGTTCACCACTGTGCAAAGATGGAGCAGGGACTTTTAGGCCCCTGGAATTAGGAGAATAACAATAAAAATCTTTTGCTAGAGCAATTAGATGTAGCAACAGAGCAATTAGTGCCTACAAGGCACAAAATTGGGCAAGATTTTTTTGTTTCATTTGCTTTCTGCTTTTTTTCTTCTTACTACTAAGCATATGTGAAAGGGAGCTAAAGATTTCATTTAAAGCAGAATAAAGAAATCCAGGGTTAAATTAAGACGTGAGAGATACCAGCTGCAGTTTGATGGGAAAATTTAGTTGCTATTTCTAAGCAACCTTTTTTCAGTAGTCCAAGAAATAATATTTATTATATGTGG
Source organism: Antechinus flavipes (assembly GCF_016432865.1). Classification (NCBI taxonomy): domain Eukaryota; kingdom Metazoa; phylum Chordata; class Mammalia; order Dasyuromorphia; family Dasyuridae; genus Antechinus; species Antechinus flavipes. The sequence continues at coordinate 70,610,732 of NC_067399.1, forward strand.
CATAAAGACATATATGGCAGTTAAAGATCAAAGACAGCTATGGAACAGGAAGGCAATATTCGAGATCCCTCCTGAAGCAGATGACACTCAGGATTATTAGTGGAGTACCAAAATAGAAGGCAATTCAGGAAGGAATAGAATTTAGAAGGAAGCATCCAGGTCAGCTCACCATGGGAAAGAATAAGGATGCTAAGAAAAATAAAATATGTAAGAGTGAGGCAGTTTTAGGCCAAAAAAAATTTTTTTTATCTAGAAAGTCCAAGATCAACTAGTAATCAGCTACTCTAAATTTTGCTGCACCTGAAGACATTAGCAGTCATCTTGACCCATGTCATTCTTGCCATTGGGTTCCAATGATTCTGGAGAAGAGAATGAGGCTGATGTCTCTGCACAGGTCTTCCAATTCATTTGTAAGTCAACACATCACCCTCTTGATGTCATCAGTTGTTTTGTTTTGTTTTTTCCCAGAATGAAGTATAAACAAAAATAAACAATAAATTCTAGCATGAATACTGTCTTTCCTTAAATTTGTTTTACTATCATTTAAACACAATTGCTGATATACTGATATAGTTGAGTAGCTGATGTGTTTAATGCATCTAAACTATTATCCTGACTACCTACCAAAGAAGGAGTGCCTACATATTTGATTAATGTACTTAAAATCCATTTAGTTGCCGGTGGTAACCGAAATTGCTCTCCCTACATACTCAAAAACAAAGAGCTGATATCTACAGGGCTGGCCTTCCAAAAATAAATGAATGATATGACTGCTAAGATAATTCTGAGTGGATTAAAACAAAGGTTTGGGTTTTTGTTTTTCATTTTCTTAATGATGCTACTACACCTTTTGGTCCCCTCTCTCTGTTGTGAGATCATTGCTGTTGTTCAGTCATTTCAGAATTTCTATGATCCCTTCCTGAATTTTCTTGGCAAAAATACTAGAGTGATTAACCATTTCCTTTTCTAGCTTATTTTACAGATGAGGAACTTGCCTAGTCCATACAACAAGTAAGTATCTGAGAATGTATTTGAAATTCGAAGTCAGCTGTCAGGTCTAGTGCTTTATCCATTACATCATCAAGCTATTCTAAAGCAAGCATTTACAAATCATAAAGTTATTATTAAGATAAATCTTTAAAAACTATAACATATTATAGAAATTCTAGTCAAGGATTATAATTGTGGATAGAAAATTATCAAGAGAACATAATCACACAATGTTTAGAACTGTAAAGTTTCAAGTTTTCACATATTTGAAGTGACATAGCATATTTTAAATAAAATTAACTTGGAAACAGAGCTTTTAGTGATACAAAATTATCATCTATGTTACATAAATTATCTTAGACTATTCAAAAGCAAGGTTAGTAATATCATATTAAAGAAGTAATGTCATTTTTCATAACTATTGATGTTTTTTTGACTTGGAATCCAGCGAGTAAGGTGAATATCCAAGCTTCATTAGGCTTCAATACATGAACATGAGCAAGTTAGTGAATTTCCAAACTTCCATTTTTACATTTATAAAATGGAAATAGTAATTGTTTAAATCACATCATAAGCTTGTAAAAAAGGAAGTGTTTTGTAAATATTAAAGTGCTATGTAACCCATGGTAGTTGTCCAATGAATGAGAGACAGAATGGTACTATAAGAAAAAATAAAAAACAAACAAACAAAATACTGCACTTGGGGAAAGAAGACTAAGTTTTAATCCTAGTCCTTTCATTTCTTAGTAGTGATCCCAAGTTCCTTAATGTTTCTTAGTCTATAAAATTTTATCATCTGTAAAATGGGGATAATAATATTCATATCCTCCTTTTAGGATCTTTATCAGAGAAACCTTAATCAAATATGAGTTGTTTTTATTATAGTATGCTTAAATGAGCATGTTATAAAGGGTATTAGATTTAGAATTGAAGAACTTGCCTCACATCCTGACTCAGTCACTTACTACCCTTATAGGCAAGTCATTTTATCTTCTCTAGCCTTAGTTTATTAATTTTTAAAAGCTTACTAATGATGATAACAATTAACATTTAATCAGTGATTTAAGGTTTGCAAAAACTTTACAAGTTATCTTACTTCATCTTTACAATAAATCTAAAAGATAGATACTATTGTTATTCCCTAGTATAAGTAAAGAAATTGAGACACAGAACAGTTAAGTAACTTTGTCAGTTAGTGAGTATTTGAGGTCATTATTGTAAATGTTTCAGCTATGAAATGGCTCTGTCATTCTTATCAGGTGTTATGGAAGTCAATCAGGTAAGATTTTTGGCATAATTTTACAAACATAAATTAGTCCTTGCTCTAATGAGAAGTATAAAGGGTCCCTGGGCAAGGCAGTTGATTATTGAGGACACTAGCCCTGCAGCTCCAAGTAAATGGTAAGCCTTCATATAAACAAATATTATCTCTCCCCTCAGCATTCTTGGATTTTAGATTCAAAACTCTTTATTGCATTAGTAGATTGAGACCCATTGCATTATTGATATGGAACAAACATGATATAAAGTAAAATTAAGAGAGCTGGGTTCATCTCTAATTTTGTTAGTTACAGAGTGACCTTGGGAAAGTAACTTATTAAAAAATAACAACACTACAATACAAATAGATGGATACTGTATATAAAGACCATATGTCCCAGGGAATAGTGGATTAGTTACTGTGGGTAAAAAAATGATCAATAAGAGTTTGTGGTGCAGATGTGGCACCCAATACACCTAGTGTCAATTTTGGACTGTTTTAAGAAGAGCAAAGTTTGCAAGAAGATGGAGATGATATTTCACTGTACTCTGCCTTCAGCAAACCTCATTTGAAGTTCTGTGTGCTTTTCTGAGAATGATGGTTTTAAAAGGACATTGATGAGTTGTAGAATGTGGACAGGAGGTCTGTCAGGAATGTGAAGGATTTTGAGTCCATGAAATATGATAATTAACTGAAGGAATTGGGGGAGTTCAGCCTGAAAAGAAAACTTAAAGAAAACTTTCTACAAAGTTTTATAGGGCTACTGGCTGGAGGCCTTTGTTAAGCAAGGCCACATAGGGAAACTGCTCTGGATAAAAGTTGCAGAGAGACAAATATGGGCTCTGTGTCAGTGACCCACTCCTTGACAAGGCAGGATGGTCATTAAAAATTTTGGAGATTTTAAAATAAATATTTAAATAGGCATAACCAACCACTTCATATCTCGCCATCTAAGTACAGAATCACTATGAATTCTAGTCCTTTGGCATAAATTTACTTCTTAGATAGTTATTATATCAGGAAAAACAAATTTCAAAACAAAACAAAACACCTTTTAACAAAGTTGTTCAAAGATAATAGACTGACTACCCAGAAGAGTGATAGTACTCTTTCCCTAGATATCTTTAAGCAGAAAATATATAACTACATAACAGAGATGCTCTAGTGGAGAATCCTTTCATGTATGGTTTGGATTGCTGAGGTCACTTTCCCAATTCTGTGATGCTTTCTGCATTAGGAGTGTCTGGTTCAAGTTTCATCTCTGCTACATAGAGGCTATGTGACTCAAAACAGATCACTTCATCTCCCTGAGGTGGCAGGTGTCAATCTGCATTGTAAGAAGGAGTCTGCTTATCAGAGATTCTCTAATGAGTTGAAGATCCAAATTAAAAACAAACAAACAACAATAATAATAACAACAAAACTATACATAGCATTGGGTTAGGTTATGGAGAAAATATTGGAAGTTAAAAAGTTTGGTACCTGACCTTAAGAAATTTAAAGTGTGAGAAGTAGATAAAATAGCATCAAAGTCAGCTCTAAAGTAAGTGTCTCTAAAATAAATGGTAACTGGACATAAGGTTTGTGATAATAAGTGATCTGTAAAACTCAAAGTGTGGACAAAAAACTGGGTCTGGAATTTGAAAGACTCATCTTGATGATTTCAAATGTGACCTCGGACACTCACTAGATGTGTGACTGGGAAAGATGTATAATCCTATTTGCCTCAGTCCAGTGTTGGTGGCAAGAAAATCCCCAAATGGGTTCACAAAAAGTCAGACAAGACTGAAAATTGACTAGGCTACAGGTAGGAGATTAGAGATCACTTTTGACAAGGGAAAGTGGAACATCATGAAATAGGTATAATGTGTATTGAACGTTAAAAAATGGGCAGGAATTTCACACACAAAGGAAATAGGGAGGGCACTCACTCCTTGTGTAGGGAACAGTGTAAGGATTACCATAGAAACAAAGCATGCACAAGCCCTCTTTAGGTGTTGATCTCCTCTAGTTTAAAAAAATGGAAGAACTGTGGAAGATTAGATGATTTTAAGAAGGCATCCTCGTCTTAAAAGATGACACCCTTTAATAAAAAACTGGTTGTTTGATGCTTTTAACCACAGGCTGAGATAGGCAACTGGTAAGCTATTAGACGTTATCTAGATCTACCCTTTCATTTCAGAGAAGAGGACATTGATGTCTATAAAGGGGATATAATTTGCCTAAGATTATATAAATACCAGAATTTGAAGCTTGGGTTTTTTTAATCCAAACTGAGAGCCCTTCCTATTACACAATGCTACACAAAATAATGTCTTATACAAAAATATCATTATTATAGGCCATAACATTAATTAATAATAACATAATAATAATAATAACATTAATAATATCACAGTAAGCTGAAATTTTTCACAGACTCCATGAGATCACCTAGTCAACTCCCCTCCCCAAAGCATGAATCCTATTTGGGCAATAGATTTTCAGCAATATTATGTATCCATATCTTTCACAAGATTCAGATATCCTGCTTTGCCTCATAAACTTCTTAAAGAGAAGTATATAATGACATTTTAAAACCTTTAGCTTTCAAATAAATCCTTTGACCTCCTCTGTGGAGTCGGAAAAATTATCTCTCTCATACTTCCAGAACTCCAGGAGAGTTCAGTTCCATGGCCTCTGATAGGGTTGTACTCAAATTTAGGTCATTATAATAATTTAGGATTATGTATTTTATAGCTGTTAAAAAAAATCCAATTCTCCCATGGTGGTAGAGAAGAACATTCAGAGAAATAATAAGGCATTTATTTGGAGTTGGTAATTCACTGATTACTTGTGATAATTTGTAGTCTGATATTCTCCTTTTAGATCCTCCCCACCACAGCTATTAGTACTTACTGATTTGGGATTTATAGAAATCAGTTATGCAATTTATAAAATCAAAGCAGGTTGAGGGAGTCTTTGGATACTGTGTGCTGATCACTACTGCCAGGGTTAAGTCCTTAACTTTGGCAGGCCATGTCCACTTCACAACATTTTGGAAGCTGATTTTAAAGTGGAAGCCTTAGCCAGAAAATATTCCTCCCTTGTCAATCTCCAAATTTAGCATAACCTATTGACTATGCTACTGTGGGACTCTTATTATTGTGCTTTCATGAATCAGTGAATCAGTCAACAAGTATTCATTGAGCACCTGCTATTTTCCAGTCACTGTACCAATAACTGGATATATATAAAGCAAAAACAGTTCTTGTCCTCATGGAGGTAACAATCTAATAGAATAAAAAATGCTTATAAATTTATAAATCTTTAGAATGGAAACCATTTGCCTTTTTAAATTTAATTTTTAAAAATTGCATAGTAGATAGAACACTAGTCCTGGAATGAGGAATACCCAAGTTCAAATCTCACTTCAGAGACATCCTAGCTGTGTGTCCCATAGGAAGTCACTTAACTATCTCTAAGGTTCAATTTTGTTATATGCAAAAGGGGGGACATAATTATCCCTATCTACCTCAGAAGTTGGCTAGAGAATTAAATGTGATATTTTATGTAAATGCTTTGCAGACTTTAAAGTGCTATTTAAATGTTACCAAGTCCTATTATTTTTCATCAGGATTATATCAAAGAGAGAGAGAAAAATATATCAATATTCATTTATAGGTTATATTGTATATAATGCTTTCAGCCTTAAGCTACTACTCTACTGAGAACCCTCTGAAGTAGATAATATAAGCATTTGGAACCACATTTACAGTTTCAGAAAATGAAGTTCACAAAGGCAAAAAAAAAAAAAAATAGTGGCCCACGGTCACAGAGACAATAAGTACTAGAACATAGATTCCAATTCATTACTATTTCTCCATTCTATTTACTTTGCAGAGGAATTGTGAGGAAAACTAGTAAACTTTGAAGTTCTATAGAAATAGGAATTATTCGTAGACCATACTGACTCCCTAAAATGCAAACATTCAGATACTTCCACTCCACTTTGACCTTACAAATTGATTCATGTAAATAATATTACAATTTTCCTAGATCAATAGGAATATAGATTTAGTATTAGAAGGAAGTTAAAATGTTATTTAGTCCAAACTCTTCACCATAATGACAGAATAATCCTAGTAGGGTGAATGACAAGGCCTGTTTCATTCAGGTTGTAGGTGTCAGAGGCAGACTTGACTTGAACTCCAAAATCACTGCTCTCTAAAGGCATCTCTGTCTCTGTCTCTTTCTTGTCTTTCCCCTCTCTCCTCTCCTCCCTTTGTATCTCTCCGCCCCCTCTCTCTTATCTCTCTCTGTCTCTCTCTTTCTCTGTCTCTCTTTTTGTCTCTGTCTGTCTCTGACTCTCTGTCTCTCTCCTGGCTGTTTCTTTCTTTTTGCCTCTGTCTCTCTCCTCTTCTTTCTCTCTGTGTCTTCCCCCGCCCCCTTCTCTTGTCTCTGACTTTCTCTGTCTCTTTCCCTACCTTTTTGCTTTGAAGCATCTAAATATAGTTTTAAATAACACATTGAATTTAAAATCAAGGAAGATCTGAGTTAAATGTTCTATTTTAGACTAAGCGATCCATTTGATCCTGAGCAAATAAATCACTTAATCTCTTTCTGACTCAGTGTCTTCATTTCTAAAGTGACATGCATAATATATATTATATATATATGTATATATATATATCACTTTGTAATAATGATATATAAACATTCTAGCAGCAGCAGTGATAGTAGCAGTATATTTTATGAATAAGGGACAGAGTTTTAGTCACTTAGTCAATAAACATCTATTAGGTGCCTACTAATTCAATAAATTTTTATTACACTTAATATTCTAGGTACTGTGCTAGGCTTGTACATATAAAGAAAGGGACAGAAGGGCCTCACTCTTAAGAAGCTCACAAATTAATGTAGGAAACAATATGCAATGAACTACACACATTCAGGATAAATACAGGAACAATTGAAAATAACAAAGAGAAGGCACTAACATTGATTAATAAATTCATGAATTAATGGACTTTCAGAATTGTTATATGCCAAGCATTAGTTTATGTACTAGGCATAAAGATTTAAAAACAGAGATGGTCCTTTTGTTTACTCAACTTAACTTCCAAAGAAGCAAACAACACAGAGAGGGAAGTGATAACCTGAGGTAGGTAAGTTGCATGAATGAAAAATGAGACCATAAAGAAGCAGCGTGTCATGTTCCAATCAGACATAATGGTAGAGTTGACTTGATTCTGGTTTATGGTTCAAGAACTGGAAAGACAAGAGATAAAGACAGAGATAAAAAGTGAGAGAGACAGAGAAAGAGAAACAGACATAGACACAAAGAGAAAGAGAGAGACAGAGACAGAGAGAGAGACAGAAAGAGAGAAAGAGAGAGAAAGAGAGAGACAGAGAGACAGAGAGACAGAGAGAAGGAAGGGAGGAATATGAATATAATGGAATAATGTGAGAGCTGTCCAAAAACTGTAATTGATATGTCTAGAGAGGAGAGTATAGGTAAGCCTATGGCTGGAACCTTTCTTAGCCACAGGAAAAGAAGGGTTCCAGTATAGTATGGACTTCTTCCAGGCATGGACTATAGGTGACTGGAAACTTACAGAGGAAAGTATGAAGATAGAATTTTATCTGGACAAACCTTATAAGAAAATGCAATTTATTTTGGGGACAAGAGGCTTATGTGTACCTTTGTATTCCACTTGCACTAAGAGACTTAGTGACTTAAACTAAGGACTTAAACATCTCAGACCAGTGTCTATCAGTCTTCCAGAGATCCTTTCCTGATATATTTCAGCAATATTTATTTCTTATTTCTGGTTATTTCTTTAATAACCATCTTCTATTTGAAATAAATTACAGTGGTCCAAGTCTGGCCCATATATATATATATATAGAAAAAAAGCATAAGTAATAAATTCCTTGTCTCCTGCCATCTCTGCCCTCCTATAAATTTTGAAATCCTCATTGCCCTTCAGCGACTTTACCTGTCAGAAGCAAGTTCCACCATGGCTCTTTACTGTTCAGTTCCCATCTTTGGAGAATCTTCATTGGCAATAGGATTGGTTTCTTAATTTCTAGCATGCCCAACACCCTGGGTCCTATATTTTCTCCTCTGAAAAGATACAGCTGTTTATCTCTATCACTAAGAAACATGCCCTTTTGGCCAAGCATCCTGAGCATGGAATGATTTATATTGGGTTTTTGACTCAGACCTCAGCAGAAGAGATAGGAAAGAGGCTCATCTGGGAGCCTTCAGCCCAAAAGATCTATCATCATATGCCTTATTCTCCAATCATCAGAGAGCCAGAACCTTTGAAAAGCTGAAAATAATGCATAGTATTTCAATGACAATTCTAACTATAAGATTTCTAAGTGCTTTTTTTTCTTTATTTTGATGATTTCTGTGGGAAACATTTACCAAATTGCTTTCCCTCCAGAAGTAGTTAGTTACTCCATCATTATCAAATTGAATAATAGCAGGAGAACTACCCTCTTTAAGCAACATATAGCATAGTGAGGAAAGTATGTTTCCCCCTCCTGTTTTGATACATTTTGAACTTTTAGGGTAGCAGGAAAATAATATTTGTTCATTATTTTATAAAATATATTATAATTCATTATTATATGATAACTAAAATATTTAGCTAAATTAAGTGATTTATTAATGCTAATATAAACAATACATTGTTATTATAATATTTCATATTCTTTGTTGCAAATATGAGATAGTAGATCCGTTATTTTTCTTTGCACTATTATTTTATTAATTTGGGTAGGACTTGTGATTTTATTGACATATAGAGTTTCAGGTTAAAATGTTTTCTGCCAGGATATATAGGTATTTGCTTAACAATTTCTAGACCTAGAGAGATGTTGGCTTACCAAGAGGTTAATGGACTTGTCCAAGGTCACATCACCAATAAATATATTGCAGAACAAAAACTTAAAAACAGATCTTCCTAATGGACCCAGCTCCCTTTCCACTATGCCACCTGGTTTCTTCTTCCCCATTATTAGAGGTGTTAAATAGTGCTGAGTTACTGCTAATTGTTGAGAGTTTGGAGAAAAGATTCTAGTACCAATGCTGGCTGGTCTGATTGACACTGGAGTACTTTTCAAATTCTAGAATATGTGTGTGTATATATATATATACATATATATATATATGTATATTTATACATGTATATTTAATATAATAATGTTAAATTTGAGGGGATTGTTTTCCCTTCTTTTGCATGACATTGGTATTATACAAACATTACTTAAGTGAAAATGGCCATAAAGTGCATTATAAGGAATGGGATAAGAATCTTCTCTTTCCTCACTCCATAATCATTTGATTAATTTCTCTTCTTCTGGACTGTGTTAAGCAGAGAGAAAAAAACATAGCAATGGGATTTATTGAATGAGTGCTGAATTTAGAATTAGTAAAAGTGGATTTGCGTCCTTTTCTGCAAGTCAGTATAAATGTCATGTGGCCTTAGATGAGTCACCTTACTTTAGCTTCTCAATTTGCTCATCTGTCAAATGAGGGAGTTGGATCAGACAATCTCCAATGTCACTCTGAGGTCTAAATCTAGTATATAATAAAATATTGAAATACATCTGTGATGTCATTAATGGTTGGGTTTTTCTTTTTGCTTTTTTTCAATGATGAACATCACAACTAATGGAGACTAAATGTTGTAGTGGAAAGAAAACTGAATAAATGTCCTGTTCTTCTACTTCTACCCCTTAGTTGATCTGTGACTTGGTCATATAAATTGAATTTGAGATTTTATTCTTTATTTTGAAATTTTGTCATTTCTATTAAAACTGGATGACAAGATAGGCATAATTAATTGATCTGTGATGAAAGAATGAAGGAATGAATTGAAGACACTAGGGATACAAATGGAAAATCAGAGAAAGTTACTTTTCTCAAGTATGATTTTATATTCTAAAAGAGGGAGAAAAAATATAGGAGATTTCAGCTGGAAGTTAGATGAAAACATACCATACGCTATAGCTGACACGAACATCTTTATTGTCATTTTCATTAATATTATTTATTTCTAATGTTGAACCTTTTAGCATATTTCAGCAGTATACAGAACTCCTAGATGATGAAAGTCTTCCTATCAGTACAAATTTCTATTTTTTTCTATAACATGTTTGTAGAGAGTTGTTTGAAGTTCTAAAAAGTTGAGTAACTTAACTAAAGTGAAACAACAAGAATGTTTCGGAAGCTGAATGGTTTTTTTAAAAAACACTTTTAATCTGGGATTTATAATTTTTTTCAATAAAAAATACGGTGTCATTATTTTTCTTTATAATTTTATGTATTTTATACATCTAAAAAATTCTTCTGAGAGAGTGATCTGAGAGTTTTACCAGATTGACTGGAGGTTCATAACACAGGAAGTGGGATAGAATCCTTATTTTATGTGATCAACTAAGAATTTTAAAAGTTAAAAAAAGAGTGTGTGTGTGTGTGTGTGTGTGTGTGTGTGTGTGTGTGTGTAAAACCTAGGTGGCACAGTGGATAGAGTACCAGGCCTGGAATCAGAAAGATTAATTTTCCTAAGGTTATATCACTTGGCTATGTGGTCCTGGCCAAGTCAATCTTGTTTCCCTCAGTTCTTCAATGGGAAAATGGGCTGAAGAAAGAAATGACAAACCATTCCAGTATCTTTGTTAAGAAAAATCCCAAAATGGCATCAAAGAATGTCAGACACACCAAAACAATTTAGAATTCATAGTGAACTTTTAAATTTGTTTTTGAAGTTATAAAAAAGATGGGAAATAGTTATCTTCATTGTTTCAGAATGTTATATTTCTTAGATACATTTGAACTATGTCAAAAAGCAAGTTAGAAAATTCAAAGAATGGAAATACAGACAATAGTTCATTATCCAAGTCAGACTTCAGAATTTATTGGAAGAATGTCAGCTGCTTGAGGATAGGACTTGATTTATTTTGATCCTTTTTTTTTTTTTTTTTTTTTTTTTTTAACAGCAGGAGAGTTTAGAACACTGCACAATGATATACTAGAAATGAAGCTTTATGGAGGATGAAGGCTATATCCATAAGTCCCAGAATAGCTGAGGCATATTTTATAAATCTATGTCATTATTAGCATATTTTTAAAGAAAAAATATTTTATTAGGCAGGAAATTCCCAGTGTGGAAACACCTTCCAACAATTTAGATCTGCCATTTGTAACTTGGCAGTCTTTAAGAGTTACTTGGAGAATTAATAGGGGAAAACAGAATATTCTTATCATATATCCAACTCTCTCCCACTATACTTTGCTATTTATAATTTAACCTGTTATCCAGATGTTTTTAAAGCAAAGAGACCCAGCTTTGCATAAAAATTATTCCATTTAAACACAGGAAAAAAAAGTGTAACTCCCTAAAGACAATCTGGCTCTAGGAATCTGAAAGTTGATTCTGAAACATGTGTAGGAGGGCTTAATATAAGAAAGGATCTTATGCTCATCCAGTCTAATTGACTCATTTTAAGAAGAAAAATATGATGCTCAGGCAGATAAAGGGACTTTGCTCTGGTTTTACAAGTGGTAATAAGAGGAAAAGTCAGTGAAAAGAACACTATTTGGAGTTAGAAGACTTTGGTCTCTGTCATTTCTTAACCATGAGACTTTTGCCATGCCATTTCACTCAAAATTCACTTGACTAGTCTAGAAATTTGAGATAATATTTATGCTACATCCCAAATAAGATTTTGATGAAGAAACTATAGAGCAATATGGACATGTGATTAAGCATTGTTATTCCTATTAATATTTGTTTGATGATTTTAAAAATCTGTTTTCCTTTTCTTTGTTTACAATTTGGATAGAGTGAAAACTTTTTGATGCTAGAAAATCTTTTAGCCATACAATATACTTGGAAAATGTCATGTCAATAAAATTTAATATATTTCTGCTTCTTACACACAAATATCCAAACATACTGGGTTACTAAGAAGCTCTTATGTGTATGTCTGCAAATATAAAATACCCATTAGTGCATTTGCATATTTTAGTGAATCTATCTGAATTCACATATATGCATGTATACTTAAATATACACACACATATATATACATATATTCATATATATACATATATTCACATACATTATATATGTATGTATACATACACATATAATGTAAGAAAGATAAGAGGTTTTGACTGTAGGCAAAAGGAATACATTAAAGGTTTTTAAGAATTGTAGTCTTGTTTTAATAGCAACAATCATACAGATTAGAATCATATGCCATTGTTATAAAATTGTCATTGAATTCTTTGTTAAAATTCAGAAATTGCTTATGGCTTTCTGAAGGAATATAATGTTTTAAAGTGCTTTATTTTAAAATTTTTATTATAATAACTTTTTTTCATGATTATAACTTTTTTATTGACAGAGCCCATGCCTGGGTAATTTTTTACAACATTATCCCTTGCACTCATATAGTAACTTTAAAAAAAAATTAACTCCAAATTCTATTTTTCTTCTATGCCTCCCCTACCCACTGAGAAGGCAAGGTAGTATATCGATTGTGCATAGGAAATTGTGAAAAAAATATATTTCCATATTCACCATATTACCAAAAAAAATTCAAGACAGCAAGAAAAGTATATTTCAGTTTGTTTTCAGTTTATCAGTTCTCTCTCTGGAGGTGGATAGCAATTTTTATCATGAGTCTTTTGGAATTGCCTTGTATCTCTGTATTGATCAGAGTAGTCAAGTCTTTTACAGTTGATCATCATTACAAAATTGCTCTTACTATGCACAATGATTTGGTTCTTCTCACTTCACTTAGCTTCAGTTCACATGGATCTTGCTATTTTTGCTTGTTTGTTTTTTTTTGTTATTGTTGTTATTTTCTAAGACCACCCCTCATTGTTTCTTAGGGCACTCCAACACAATCATATGCCATAGGTATTTCAGCCATTCCCTAATTGATGAGCAATCTTTCAATTTAAAATTCTTTGCCATTACAAAAAGAACTGCTATAAATATTTTTTGTACACATAGATCTTTTTTCCCCTTTCTCTTTGACTTTTTGGCAGATCTAGTAGTGACAATGCTGGGTAGCCCTGTGGATGTAGTTCCAGATTATTTCCCATAATGATTAGTATTCCATCCACAATTCATTTATGTGCCTATTTTCCCTCATATGCTCTAGCATTTCTCATTTATGATAAGTGTGAGTTGTTTTAATTTGTATTTCTTCAATAGTGATTTAGATTTTTTGTTTGTATGGCAAAAGATAGTTCTGATTTCTTCTTTTAAATACTACTTATTCATATGTTCTGAGAATTTATCATTTGGGTGATGGCTCTTATTTTTATAAATTTCACTTAGTTCCCTATGTATTAAGATATGAGTCCTTTAGTAGAGAAAATGGCTATAAAACAATTTGATATTACTTTATTGTCTATGATACCTTTCAGCAAAATATATTTTCCTTGATTATTGCTTTTAGTGATTATTTGCACTTCCTTTGTTTGAGATAATGTTGTTTCAATTTTGTGTGTCTTTTTGTCCCAAGTGTCTCTTTTTGCAATATACTGTTGATTGCTAGTTTCTACTCCATTCTGTTATCCTCTTCCAATTTATGTAGTAGCAAATCTCATTCATATTCACAGTTATGATCACTGACTGTACTTTTTCCTCTATCCCATTTTCCTTTCTTTATCCTGTCTTTTAATCCTGTCTTTTTTCAAGAGCCGGCCTTTTTTTTTTTTTTTTTTTTTTTTTTTACTATTGCTATGCCCAAATTGTCCTCTTCCAAACCATCCCCCACCACCATCCTAATATCTCAAAGCTTTCCTTCCTGTGTTTCTATTAGGTGAAATAAAGTTTCATATCCAATAGAATGTATGTATTTATGCATGTGTGTATAGAGACAAATATTCATACACACAAATATATACATATATAATATTTACATATATACATGTATACTATTCCTGGGAGTTTTCATTTTGGTATCTCTTTCAGGTGGTGATAAATGAATTCTTTAAATTTCTATGTTATTCTCTGGATCTAAGCTATCAGAGCAGTTTTCCACAAAAATATTTTGAACTATGATGCCTAAGTTGTTTTTTTTTTAATCATGTTTTTTAGATAGTCCAATAATTTTAGATGTATCTCTCCTTGATTTACTTTTTTAGGTCAGATGTTTTTCTAATAAGATCTTTCATATTTTCTTCTATTTTTTTTCCTCTTTTACTTTTTTTAAAAAAGTCTCATGTCTTCCACTTGCTCAATTACCATTTTAATAAATTATTTTCTTCAGTAAACTTCTGTACTGCTTTTCCATCTGGCCAATTCTGCTTTTTAAGTTCTTTTCCATAGTGAATTTTTATGTTTCTTTTATTATTAGATCAATTCTGTTTTTAAGGTGATATTTCCTTCAATTTTTTTTTGTACTTCTTTTACCAAGTTATTTGCTTATATCTTGGTTTTCCCTGCTACCACAGGCAGAGTTTTCTTCTTTCTTTGTTTACTTATTTTCCCAGACTATTTCTTCACTTTGAACTTTATGTTAAAGTTGTTTTCCACTCACTTGGTGGTGGGAAGTTCTTATGTCAAGCTTCAGGCTATTTTCAGAGACAGTTTTGGTGGTTGCAAATTTTTGTTATTTCCAAGGTAGAATTATCCTGGAAAAAAATGTGGTCAAAGCTTTTCTGGTCAGTACTCAGGCTTAACTCAGGAAAGCTCCTGTTTTCATGCAACTGCAAACACTAGTGCCCCATTTGACCGTATAACTGTGAGCAGGACCCTTTTCTTCCTTGTGATAGATCACAAGTGCTCTTCTCCATCTTGGGTGGAACTACTCATGAGCAATAGAGTTGCTGAACTCTGCAAGTTTCATCTAGTGGTGATAAAGGGTTCCCTGTAATCTCTTTCTGACCAGTTGTCTGACCTTCTTACTGAGTCTCAGCTAAGAGTTCACAAAGCTGCTATTGTTGCGTTGGCTGCTTCCAAGGCCCATCACTGAATTCAGGCCTATGCCCATCCCAGCCTTTCCTGTGGATCTTCTAAGTTGTCTTGGGCTGGGAAAATGTGTCCCTCTATCCTTTTGTTGGCTCTGCCATTCTAAAATGTGATTTAAGGCAACATTGCAAAATTATTTTGATGGGAAAATTCAGTTGGATAAGGTTTGTACTCTGCCATCTAAAAGCTACTTTCTTTTGTGAAGGTATCAACTCTGAAATATTTAAAATCTGAGCTATGTTTAGTGAATAAAGGACTAGGCTTTGTGTGGGATCAAATCCTACTTTTTCTTACTAGATGTGGGACCCAGTAAAGGACACATAACTTCTGTTTGTTTCTGGAAATTCCTAGCACTTATTTACTGAATCACAGATGGACTAGAATCTACCTCCTTGGACCAAGTTCTTATGCTGGCATTGAAAATCGATCATTTATTTTTGTAGCAAGAGTCTCTATACATAGCCTGGTTTATGGGATAGCTTTAGGGCAAACATATATCTCTAAACAAGGCACTAACATTTATATTGACTCTTTCACATGTTAATTTCACAACACCTCAGAGGGATTTACAATGCACATTGGAAAAATTCATGTGATTTGCATGGCCTGCAGTCTTAGTTGTTCCCTGTGCTTTGACATAAGCCATGTATTATGTGTAAAAAAAACATGGTGTAAATTATAGGAAAATGCAAATTATGCAAATGGGAATATTGGATTTCAGTGAATGCCACAAGCACCGCAATTCAGATTTTTAAACAATTTTGTCAACCGGAGTAGACATTTTTTAGTAGTGCAAGAGTTGCTTTGAGTGCATTAATATTTAACATAATCAAAGATACCCATGTTTAATTTGCAGAAACAGTATGATGTAATAAATTGTGGAACCAATATAGGAGTCAGAAAAATCTGTATTCAACTTGCATGTAAGCCACACTGCCCAGGTGGCCACAGGCAGCCACAGGCAGTTCATGTAACCATTAAATGCTTCAGGCAGCACTTTAAAACAGTGTCCTTAGGTGATGACAAAATGTTGGATCTAGAATCTAGAAGATGCTTACCAACTGTGTGACCTTAATATGGCAATTAACCTCTCTAAACTTCAGTTTCCTCATCTGCAGAAAAAAGAAAATCATAACACTTACTTCACATTGTTGTGAGGATCAAATGAGATTACATCTATAAAATGTATGTGTGTATTATTACAAATTAAAGATCTTCATCAGCATGAAGGTTTTGTCACTCCAAATTAAATCAAAGGTCTTAGCAGTTATCATTCATTAAGTTTACCATGTGTATCTCCATTGTGGTAGGTATTGGAAATACAAAGAAAGAGGATGGGGGTCAGTTCTTGGCCCCAAGGACCTCACATTCTAATGGGGATGTTAACATGAAAGTAACTATGAACATGAGTACATATATTCATCCATTCATGCATGAATAACACAAATGGGATATAATTTCAGAGAGAAGACACTAGCAGACTTGGAAAGAGATAAACCCAGGAAAGGACCCCTTTGAGATATGAATTGAGTACTGAAGGAAACCAGGAAAGTAAGTAGGCAGAAGTGAGGAGGAACAGCACTGCAGAAATGGGGGACAAGCAGCGAAAAGTTTAGACTCCAGCATGGAATATTTTATGGAATGAACATTAAAAAAGTCATTGTCACTAGATTATAGAATATGGATAGGGGTAGGAAATGTAAAAAGATTGAAAGGGTAGGAAGAGGTAATATTATTTAAGCAAAGCTTTAAATTCTAAGCAAGATTTTATATTTTATCTTGAAGATAATTTATTGACTGTGGAGGTGTCAGAGTCAATAGCAGCAATTTCAAAGTTTGAAATGATAATAATAGATGGCACTTCTTTTTTACAAGCACTTTGCCTATTTTATCAGATCTAATCCTTGAATAACCTGAGAAATGTTTGTTAAGTTTGATGATCTTCACGTTACAGATTGGAAAGTGAACCTCATGCAGCTATTAAGTTACCAAACTGACACTGCATTCATACCTGTTAACAACATTCTGGGATCTTTTCATTACAGTACACAAAGCTTCTTGCTTGCCACTTTGTTAATAAACCATTTTAGGGAAGAGGAGACTTCCTTTGGAATGTTGATCGCAATCTCTTTTCCAATTCTGGATGTTATAGTGTCTTTTGTAGTTATTAACATAAAGTTATTAGGCACGATCTTGTGTGCCGTTTTTACAAGCATCTAGGGGCTTCTCCAAACAGTTGAGCTAAACTATAAGTTGAATTTTAAATGGACTACTTTTTCCTTCAAGTTCATTCTATTGTATAATCTAGTAATATTATGACATTCTTATCTCTGATCTTACTAAAGGGCTGTATTTATAGCTGAATTTATAAATTCTTATGACTCAGCTCATAAAATCTGTCATGAATTGGTGCTTGAAAAATGAGAAAAATATACCTGCTTCTATTAAAGCCATGAAGGGGGCAATTAAAACCAATATGTCGTGTCCCTTCCCTACTTGTTTATAAATTTACATTGCTTCTCTGTCAAGAAACTGCTAAAATTTCATTGAATTGGTAATGATGAAGTAACATAAAGAGATGATAATTTTTTTTTCCATCTGTAAAGATGATATCACAGGGTTGTTGTAAGAATCAGTGATAACTTTTTCCTGAATCCATGGTTTTTATCTGGCAGATACTACTACATTATTCCAACTATATGTCAATGATACTGACAACTTAAATGAAAAGTATAGGAATGTCCTCCTTCAAATTGATCTATGACAAGACCAAGGACTAACCCCTAAAATATCTTGGTAAACTTTCCATATTGAAAATATCTACCAGAGCTTGTATTCAGTTAGATTTGCATTTGAGAACTCCACAACATGATAAGGTATTGGAATATATGATTATAGGGGAATTATTCTTACAAATAAAAATAATGGAAATTATAAAAGCTCATATGTATGCTATACTTTATTCTAACAAATTGCTTTCCTAACAACAATACTGTGAAGGAAACAATATTATGTTTTATCACCATTTTAGAGACTTGGACACTGAAGTTAAGTATGATTAAGCATAGTCACATGTAGTACAAGTCAGAGTCAAATAAAACAAATTTGTAAATTGTAAATTACAATGCAAATATAAGTCATTTTCCCCCATTCCTTGTATCTCCAGTTTATTTGATATTTTCTTGGAAGAGTTACTGGGATGGTTTGCTCTTTCCTTTTTCAACTCATTTTACAAATGAGGAAATTGAGGCATACAAGCTTAAGTGACTTGACAAGGGTCATAGGCTAGTAAGTGGCTGAGATCATATTTGAACTCAAAAAAATGAATCTTCCTGTCTCCAGCCTTGTACTACAACTCCCCTCCACTTGGCACATAGTAGTTGCTCAATAAATACTTCTTGACTCTTTTCTCTAATTTCCAGTGCAGCAATATAGTTCTGGCTCAATGAACATTCTTTAGGATTGGCTAGACCAGACCCAGACCCCAGCTTGCTGCTTTCTATCCCTCTCTATGCTATGCTGACTCCATGTTTTTTCATCCCTACTTACTTCCTCTTTCAACCCCCAAGCTCATCCATCCCACCTCTAACTCTGGGCACAGTTTTTTTCTAATCAACTATATAATTGCTAGAAAGAACATGGCAATAAATTACCATTGTTTCTCAGTCACTAGTTTGGAGATTTCTCAGATAAAATATGTCTCCTTGATTTCATTTTCATACATACATATATACATACATACATATATATATATATATATATATATATATATATATATATATATATATATATATATATATATAAAGAGAGAGAGAGAGAGAGAGAGAGAGAGAGAGAGAGAGAGAGAGAGAGAGAGAGAGAGTCTCTGCTAATTAGAATGAAAGCCCCTCAAAGACAGGGACTATTTTGCTCTTTGTATTTGTACCCACAATTCTTGGCACAAAGCTGAGCACAGTGTGTAATGAATAAATGACTTCTATAATTCATACAACAATAATGATAGCAATCATTATTAAATTATAATCATAATTGTTACATTGGTATAATTAATTATAATTATTAAAAAATCATTATTATATAAGGTAGTATTGGGAAATGAAAGGACACTAGACCTAGAGTGAGAAGAGGTGACGCACTTTTGTATGACTACTTATGTAGGTGACAACCTCTCTGAACCTCCAGTTATCTCATGTATAAAATGCTTCAGTAACTACCTCATGGGGCTTTCATAAGGAGACACTTTGTAAATCTTAATGTCTGAAGGAATATGAACTATGATAATAAGCATCAGCATCAAACCCATCCTCATTCTCACAGGGAAGTACTTTGGAAGTTGTAAAGGGATAAAAATTAGGTCTCTGATAGGAGAGATATTTTAGATGAAAAATTTCTCTTTGTTAAAGACAATTAGCACCTTCTCTTCAATTTAATCTCAGAGTTTCCTGGGGCACTGACTTGCCCCAGATCACATGATTAGCATACATCAGAGGTTGAATTAAACCCAGCTTTTCTTCTCTTTGTAACTGTTTTCCATTCACTATTTTATACTGAGTCTCCATTGTTGTAAAAAGACATATAAATGTGGGGTGTTGATGTTGCTGCTGCTTTAATATTTTCTTCTCATTATGTTGTTGAATCCAGACATTCTAGATAGAAACTCAATTCCACCAAAATAAATATTCAAATAAATTGACATAAAGATAGATGATAGATAGATAGATAAAATAATGAAATTATTTAGGTAACAATATTTTAACACAATATTGTAGATTTAGAATTAATACACAGCACCTCTAATCCCATTCTTAGCTGTCTATGATATCTACAAAATTGCCTTCTCTGTGTGCACATATATAAGCCTATGTGTATTTGTACATGTGTTTTGTTCTCTTTATGATATCAGCAGTGTAAAGGGGAAAAAAAGAATCTGAAGTTGGCTGGCAGTTGTATTAATGATATATGAGGTGGGAAAGAATAGCTGATCATCCACACCTATCTTTGCTCTGCAGTAGTCACCCTCAGTGCCATACTAATGTGTGCTTTGTCAGGAAAATATACAGATCTGTTACTTACTCCTCCCCAGGAACAGTTTCTGTCCTAACAAGTTGCTATTCTTTTGAGAAAAAGTCTCTCCTCCTCCCTTCCCTGGAAGACAAGTAATTCAAGCTGAAAATATTCATAATTCATCCCATCATGCTTAGAAATTGCTGAGCATACTGTGAAAGCATCTCTTTATGGACTTGAGTACCCAAGAAAAAACCCTTTATAGACTTCCATATAACTTCTCAGTGGGATTGTGTAAACTTCTGCAAGTGTTGTTGCAAATCAGTGCCTGAGCTTTCTTAATGGCTAAGCTGCCAACAAATTGGAAAGTTTAATTTTTCAGATATATTTTCTTATGAAGGAATACATTAGTAAGTAATTGCCTGAAAATAAGATTTCAGAAAACTCACCAAGACTGTATGAAAGGCAAGGTGTGATATGACATGGTGGCCAAAAAAAAAGAATTAAACCATTTTAAGTTGTGTTAAAATATAAAGAAGAAAGGGAAAGAGGAGAGAAAGAAAGAAAAATACAATGAAGGAAGGAAGGAAGAGGAAAGAAAGAAAGGAAGGAAGGAAAGAAGGAATGGAGGAAGGAAAGAAGCAAACAAGGAAGGAAAGATGTGATGAATAAGGAAGAAGGGAAGGAGGAAGGGAGGGAAAGATAGAAAGAAGGAAAGAAAGAAGGAATGCAGAAAGGAAGGAAGAAAGTTAAGGAAGAAGGAAAAAAGGAAACAAGGAAGGAAGAAAAGAAACAAGGAAGAAAAAAAGGAAAAGGAAGGAATGAAGAGGGAAGAAAAAAGAAAGGAAGAAGAAAAGGAAGGAAGGAATGAAGATAGGGAAGAAGAAACAAGGAAGGAAGAAAAGAAAGAAAGAAGGAAAAAGGAAAAGGAAAGAAGGCAAGAGGAAAGAAAAAAGAAAGGAAGAAGGGAAGGAAGGAAGGCAGGCAGGAAGGAGAGAAGGAAGAAAGGAATGAGAGAGGGAGAGAAGCTGGGAGGTTGGGAGTAAAAGAAAGAAAGAAGGAATGAAGGAAAAAGGGAGGGAGGGAGGAAAGAAAGAGGGGGAAAGGGAAAGGGAAGGAAGAAGAAATGAAGAAATAAAGGAAGAAAAGGAAAGTAGGGAGTGAGGGAAAGATAGAAAAAAGAAGAAAAGGAAGGTAGGGAAGAAGAAAAGAAGGAAACAAAGAAGGGAGGAAAGAAAGGAAAAGAAAGGAAGGAAGGAGATAAGGAAGGAAGGAATGAGGGAAAAAAGGAAGGAAAGAGGGAAGATGAGAGAGAATGAAGGAAGAGGGGAAACAAGAAGAGAGGGAAAGAGACAAGAAGGAAGGAAAGAAGAAAGGGAGAAGGACAAAAACATATATATATATATATATATACATACTTATATAAAGTGCCTGTTTTGTGCCAGGCATGTTGCTAAACTCTTAATACACATTATTTAATCCTCACAAAGACACATTCAGCCAATCCATATTTTATTAAGTTCCTAATATGTATATAGCACTATATGCTAGATTCTCAGGATAAAAGATAAACAGGGTTCTCTTTCCTCAACTGACTCATTTTATTTTGGGGACATAAATTGTAAAAGTACATATTTTTAAAATGTTATACATATGTATGTATTCTAAGATATACAACATATCTCTCTATATATCTTGATAATCTGAGCAAGAGAGAACACTTACAATCAAGGGGTAAACACATATCCAATGGGAGCTGTAATATGAGCTGGCCTTGATAAAAGCTAAGGGTTCTATGAGATGTAGATATGGAAGGAGTATACTCAGTTTGTGCAGAGAGAAGCTCATAATGTAATGATGATTTTAGAGAATAATAAGCAGCGTATTTTGTATGAAGGAGAACAATGTGAGATAAATCTACTAAAAATGATCTGGAAGTGCTTTAAATGCCAAGTTGAATAGTATGTATTCTTAACTTAGAAGAAAGAAAGAAACTGAGGGTTCGTGAATGGAGGATGGTATCAGATTTTAACTTCACTTAGATGGTACTTAGAGAAATTAAAAGATGTTCAGATATGTGTAATTAGCATGGTGGTGTGCCTATAGAATAAAACACACAAGAATCAAGGCGGGGATGTTAGCCTTAGGGGAGAGCAAAATTACTGCCATCAAATAATTTAAGGATTATCCTGTGGAAGAGGAATTAAACTAGTTCTATTTGGCTTCCCAAATGTATCAATCAGATATAGAATCAGAAGCCACTGGAAGAAGTTTCAAAGAAGTAGATTTTAGATTGCTATAAAGCAAAATCTTCTAATAGTTACAGTTATCTAAATATGTAATAAGCTGACTTGAGAGGTAGTGAGTTGCTCATCTCTGGAGGTCTTCAGACAGGCTTGATTTCTACTTGGTTAAGATCTTGCAGAAGTAGCTGCTGTGTTTTACTTGACATAAAATTATCAATTTATCAGACTCTGTAATTGTGTGAACCTTGTGTCATGAGTACATTTAACTTGTAATCTGAAAAATTTAGTCCCAAGACTGGCTTTCTTGTTAATTTGACTAAACATATGTAGACTGCAAATGTGAGCCCCACCAGGCTGTTAGATTGAGTTGGCTGCTGTTTTAGAATTAAATAGTATCAATTCTTACTTCCTAAATCTTTTACTGGTGAACGGGGAATCATTTATTACATTCCCCACTACACACCTCCAACTCTGACTCGAAGAGTCCAGGCAGAAACACATAATATATTCTGAGGGAAGGGAGGGAAAGACAATCTCTGATAAATAGAAGTTCTTCGGCAAGGCACCTTTTTTCAGAACTGCTATCAATAATCATGAGGCCCATCCCACTTTGGGGTTGCATGTACTGTGCTACAATCATTAGCAGTTGCTAAGAAATACTATATAAGCTGTCCAATAAACTTGATGGATTGTCTAATTAACTCTTCATCAGCATCCGTTTTTAAAGATGCTACCTACTGAACCTGATGGCACTTTATGACCTTCATGTTGAGTATACAGCTAATTACTCCTTGGACAATAATTATTAAGTTTCTTAAGTCTCAGTCAGTCATTTCGTTTTATAAATGATTAGGCCACTGAGCCTCTCAATTCATTTGGCTTCATAACTATGGTTCTCAGAGGATTACTTAAAGCCTGCTACAGTATGTACAATTCATATAAACATATTTAAGTAGATTACAAAGATGTCCATTTTGTAGGTTTTCCATTGATCGGCATACTGACCTTGAGAGACAGTTCAACATTAATGCAGAAGATGGGAGGATAACATTGGCAACACCCCTCGACCGAGAGACGAGTATGTGGCACAACATTACGATCATAGCTACTGAAATTAGTAAGTGTCTGGATTTGTCCATTCTTTTTATTCGATTTTGCCTCATTTCTGATATTGATCAAATGAAGTCAGTCCCTAGATGAGATTTCTCAGGGGAGAAGGAAAAGAAGGGTTACAGTCTGCCTCTGTGAAAGAGAAGAGTCAAATGGATGAAATAATAGATTTACTAAATTGTCCAAGGGATGACTTAATGAAGGATGCTCCCTTTCAAATATATCTCTTAGTAATTGGTGCCTAGCCCCTTGTTTGTATTTTGTCTAACAACTTAAAGAGGAAATGGCTTTTCATGGAAGACACTGAAAGTTTCAAAATTAAAATTCTATGACTAGATTGCCCAGAAGATAAGATTGGAAATGGGGGAAGTATAAGATATCCTTCTTTTGGAGGAATTATCTTCTCAATGCTCCCTACACCTTCCCCCAACACAGACACATACATACATACCATTCCAGGCTATATATTTTATATATATATATATATATATATATATATATATATATATATATATATATATATATATGTAGATACATACATATACATATATATATGTAAAATAAAGAAACAGAACTTTTTTTCCCATCAGGCAGAGAATTATGCTGAAACAGTGAATCAAGCCTTCTACAGATAAACAGTAAGGTATACTTGACACCAACGTTAATTCCTGGCTGGAAAAGGGCAAACAAGTCTCAGCACAAATCTATAGATAAGAATGCAAATGCAGAATTAGCCATGCATGATCTAGGTCTTTAAAGGAAAGATCACAGTGATCAGTAACCAAAGGAAAAAAAAAAGCCTAATGTATTTTTTAAATTGCTTGCAAATTGGTATGACTTGTTTTGATTATTGATGACATTTTATAACATCGATTTTCCAAAATCCCAGAGAAAGTCTAGAGAAATCATTTTGGAAAACTACAATATATTTAGATTGAGTGATTATTTAAAACAGCAGTAAGAAACAAAGCATTCTGGAAAGGCAGGGAATGGAGGGTATACGAAGAAAGAGTTAAAATTGCTTCAAAAGTAGCATCTCTTCAGACAAAAGCTTTAACAAATGAAATTAAGCTAAAAAAATAGATGTTAGAAAAGTTCATCTGTTATCTTATAATGAGAATGGAGAAGCTGTTCCTCATCCTCTTGTGTCAAATTCACTTAACAGAGGCTAAGATGGTTGTACATAGGCATTCCCTAAGTACTTAAGCAGTAATAGATCTACTCTGCCATCACAGTAAATGTGTAAATCTCATTACTGCAACTGGGAGTTAGATGCACATGTGTTAACAGTAGATTAGGCTTCTAAAGTTGTTACATTCCTAATGGAGCTGCTAAGGAGGTAACCCACTTTTCCTAAGCCCCCAATGCACACCTTATATTACTCCTACTGTTAGTCATTTGTTCTATTTTAATTACCATTGACTTAATATGAATAAAATGACCAGGATTTTAATATTATGATTTCATTAGTTAAAAACATTTTCTCTTAGATGTGAGGATAATAGGGCTAGGAGCCATTACCCAGGCGCCTCACTGCCATGTTCATTTTTGAAAATGAAGTTGGATTAAGCACTTCATATATGACAGGCACTGTGTTAAGCAATGGGGGTGGGGATGGGGAGTACAAAATGAATTGCTTAATCCCTCTCCTCATAAAGTTTTTAGTATAGGGGAGAATGAGTCATAAATGCATGAAAAAACAATTAATGTAGTATATAATAAGGTTCAAATAGTCATCATAAACAATTACTAATACAGCACTTCAGGAAAAGAGATCATTTCTAGCTAAAACAACAAGGAGAAATGTAGGATTTAAACTGAAGTCAGAAAAATTGGGAGGGGGGGAGGTTTCCCTCCTCTATTAAAATGTTTTTAATGACTGTCTATTGCTTTTAAGATAAGATACAGACTTCTGTCCACAGCAAAAGCCCCAATAATATCATTTAATAAATACTAAGCACCTACTACATTCCAAGCACTGTACTTAGAATACAAAAAAGGCAAAATAATTGAGGTCCAAATAAAAGGGAAAGTGAATGTGCCAAGATCTATTAATAACTAGTGCAGAAGCAAGATCAGAAGCAAGATTTCACCTGCAGTACTCTTCCGGAGTAAATTCTTAGTACATAAAGAAGATTTTAGCTGGAATGGAGGGTTCCACTAAGTGGATATGGTAAGAGACAAGGCTAGCAGTACAGACTAGAACCTGATTATAGAGTTCCTTGAATTTCAGGATAATACTTTTGGTTTTATTATATTGGCGAGGAGCAGTGATATCTTAAATGCAAAAGGTGAGGTGGTCAGATTTGTCTTATACAAAGAGTAGTCTCAGAAAGTAACAGTAAAGAAATAGAAAGACTATTGTATTAGGAGCAGGGGTTATATGATCTTGTTTCAGTTCAGTTAATAATTAGCATAGGCAAATAATTTACTTATGTCCTCAGGAGTTCATTTTTTTCATCTTTAAAATGAGGCCATAGAACCAGATTATCTTTAGGGCTGTTTCCATCTCTATAAAGCAGTGCAAGTAAATAATCCTGCAAGTAAATATTAAATACAGCATTTAACTGTATTTTGTCAAGGGACAAAAAAAGATAAATATGAAACAGTTCCCATTTTCATGGAGATTCCATGATACTTGATGAATTTTACATGCAGACAAGTCGGTAAATTCAAAGTATCTATAAAGTAACACAAGAAAAGGATTCTAATAATATATGAAAAAGAGATATCAATGAAGACCTTATTTAAGGAGGTAGCACCTGAGGTTTTTATTTTTTTCTTTTTCTTTTTTGTTTTGATTTTTCCTTTTAATGAATAGCTTCTGTGAGATCGAGATGAGCACTCTTTTGTAATTCTATTGGTTATAAAGATTGACGGTCAGAAAGACTAGAGGCTGGGAGAACATTTAGAAGGTAGTAGTGAGAATAGAAAAGAAGAAATAAATGAGAGAGATATAAAGTAAAAATCCTTACTTGGTTATAGATGGTTAAGTAAATGGAAGAGTCAAATATACTACCAAATTTTGAATCTGAGGGACTAGAATAATGCTGGTGCCATTAACAGAAAGCAAGCTATGACTGGTCACCAGAATTAGTTTCTAAACAGGAGGCATATAATTGACCATTAAATTAAACTCCCCTGTGTTAGAGATAATGCATTACTATGGGCTACTACTGTGCGTTGAACACATTATTGCAAATAATGCTTTCTTGTTAATTACTGCTAAATCTAGTAGGCAAATGCCAATTTGATAGCCCTCAAGGAATCTTTGCTCTTGGCATTGAGCCTGGATGACAGAATTATTGTTTTCATCCAACCCAGGCTACATGGAAAGAAAGATATCACTCGTGTGAGCTAATAACTCATGCTTAGTATTCAATTCACCATATAAAGTAGGCCATGGACTT
Organism: Antechinus flavipes; assembly: GCF_016432865.1. Taxonomy (NCBI): domain Eukaryota; kingdom Metazoa; phylum Chordata; class Mammalia; order Dasyuromorphia; family Dasyuridae; genus Antechinus; species Antechinus flavipes. The sequence goes on from NC_067399.1 coordinate 70,637,742, forward strand.
TCAAGGGAGCTGATTACCTTGTAGGTACTTTCAGGATGAGATTAATCAGAAAGCATTTTTTTCCAGGAAGGTTCTTCTAACAACTTATTAGTGTTCCCTCCACCCCCAAGATCATTCTACCCCCTTCATACTGTGCTGGAGGTATAAGACCCACTGATTGAATAAATCCTAAAATACCAGAGCTCAAAGGGAATTTAATGGTTATTTTATTCAATCCTTACCTGAATCTGGAAGCCGAACCATACCATATGCATAAAATCATTATCCAGCTCTTGGCTGAAGAGGACTTATAGAATCAGTGTCACCAATTTAGAATTACAAGAGATCTTAAAGATCATCAACCTCCTCATTTTATAGTTGAGGAAACAGAAACCCAGAGCCAGAAAGCTAGTTAAATGTCTGAGGCAATATGCAAACATAGATTTTCCTAAATATAAATTTTACACTTTTATTTATTACACCATTGATGGTCATTCCATTGATAAGATACCAAACTATTTCCTGGGGCTCCCATTCTGGACAGTCCCAAATTAGCAAACTTTGTCCCAGATTATGTTGAATTTTGCTTTTCTGTAAATTCCACCCAGTAGTTCTCATTGTAGTTCTTCTCTCTGGAGCCAAAAACTTTAATTCTTTGTCCGTTCAGAGAAAAATGAGTAATAGTGATTTATAAGACAAGGAGATGAGAAAGACAGAATTAGCATTGATGTGGGGATAAACTTCTAAATAATGAAAACTATTCAAAAATGGAATAAGCTGCCTTAGGAGGTACTTTAAAAAGAAACTTCACATCCACTTGGAGCTGAGAAAAAGGGATTCCTATATAAGTATAGCCTAATTTAAATATCATATAAGGAAGGTCTCTTCCAACTCTGTGGTTCCATGATTATTTGATCCAGTGAAGAGAAGAAACCTTAAAAAATAAAAACAAACAAACAAACAACAACAAAAAATACCATGAATTGTTTCACTGCTGTATATACAAGCTGACATGAAGGTCATTTCTGACATTGCATTCTTTAATGAGGAAAGAAAACCACACTATACTTGAATTTATGTTTATTTTTATATAAAATTGGAGGAATACATACCTAAGAGCATCTACAGCTGGGTGGTTCAGTAGAGAAGGCACTTTGCCTGGAGTAATAAATAACTGAATTCAAATCCAGCTTATATACTTCCTATGTGACTTGTGATAATTAACTTCTGCTTGCCAAATGTAAAATAGGAATTATCCTAGAACTAGTTCCCATGATTGCTGTCAGAATCAAATGCAATAATATTTATAAAAAGTGTAGCACAGTGACTGGCACATAGTAGGTATTTAACAAATCCTTATTTCTTTCCCTTAATAAAAGCCTGTAGATTGTTTGAATAAGGAATCGATGGCTGGCATTTCTTGTCAATATTTGAATTGGGTTGAGGAACGGAAGAAAATCTTAGTTTAATAAGGTTCATTCTCCTCTTCAGTAAAACTCTCAGGCAGACAGACACACTTGGGTTTTAAAATGATTCTTTCCTGAGTGATTGAACATTGCACTTCTGGGGCAGGGACTAGCATGCTCTCCTTGTTAGGAAATTGTGGGGCAGTGACTGTACTCTCAGGGAAGTATCCCCACAGAATGTTAAACAACCTGGGGAGTCATAGGCTATTAGAAAGGTGCCTTCAGAGAGAAGCCTGAAGTCCCCTCTCTCTTTCCCCAAGGGGTCAGGCTTCTTCTGATTGAAGAACCTCTATTCCCCACACTTTCCTAGAGACAGACTCTGAATAATGCCAGCACACACCTCATTACCCAACAAGCCAGTTTATCACTGAATCTGATTTGTATTGAGCAAGCAGAAGCCACTTATAAAGAGCCAGAGAAAAAGAAACTTAAACCGCATCACTTTTCCTGACTAGTGAAATCCCTAATCCCAAGCACAACTGTGAAAAATGGAAAAATAAATGCCACTTGTACTTTACCAATCCCCCATTTGCCTTTGTCCCCGTACAAGCCTTGGGCATTCCCAACACATACTCCTGCCAGTGCTGAGTCGGGTTGTCATTTTCCCCTCTGTTGGGTGTTTCAATTTGGAAAAAGCTCCAGCCTCATGTGACATTTTCATAATCTAGGATCCTCAGATATCTAAGGAGACCCTCAGATGGGGCTGTTTCTAGGTGCTCCCATGAGTGACTGCCACTTTTCCTGGCTACCCTTGTCCATACAGGGGTCTTCAAACTACGGCCCGCGGGCTAGATGCAGCAGCTGAGGACGTTTATCCCCCTCACCCAGGACTATGAAATTTCTTTATTTAAAGGCCCACAAAACAAAGTTTTTGTTTTTACTATAATCCGGCCCTCCAACAGTCTGAGGGACAGTGAACTGGCCCCCTATTTAAAAAGTTTGAGGACCCCTGAATTATTTAGAATCACATGTCACCATATACCTAATACATAAACAAATGATTCAGGGTCTCTGACGCAGTAATGTAAATTCTACAACAAGAGTTAGGAGAACAAGATCTACTTACCACCTGCATTAAATTTTTGGTGATCATTTCTCTCTCTGGATTTCAGATTTATTCACTAAATTCCCTTCTAGTTCTACTAATCTGGGATTCAAATCTAAAGCTAGAATGATACTATGGAAATTACTCTGGAATGAAAGGTCTTGTCTCTGAATTCTGACTCAATCACTTACCTATGAGACCTTGGAATAGTCATTTTTAAAATCTCTCTAGATCTGTATTATTTCATCAGTTAAATTAGAGGGTTCTTTCGCCTGTGTTTTCAAAGGTCTTTCCCATTTCAAATCATATGACCATATGATTGCTCATTCCCAAGTATACCAACTTTTTCTACTCTATAGAAATGCAATAAAAGGAAGAAAGAGAAGGACTGTTTAGGGGACTTCCTAAAATTACTCCACCTTTGAAAACACTTTAAAATTCCCTAACCCACAACCCTCTTGCTCAACCCGTTTAGAGGATGTCAAACAATAAATACACAAGCCATTTTCAAATATCTTAGCATGAATTTCCTACTCTAATTACCAATTGCTGTTGTGGTATTCCATCTTGATATGAGACAACTGTGACAAATAGTACAAGTGTTATTAAATTCATTTTACAGATGAAGAAACTAAGGTGATAGAAGATAAACAACAAAAATTTAAATATGTATGTATATATGTATACTTGCAGATTATTAAGTCTATGTAATTTCAGATCTTATAAAATTGTCAGAGAATAATGAGTTCAGTGATTTTCTCAGTATCACACAACTAGTATCAGAAGTTATTCAGTTCAACTTAGGATTTCAATATAGATCTTCCTGATTCCAAAGCAGATTTACTTTCTGCTTATTTCTCTGCTTATCAATATCACATAGACATGACAAATAGATATTGTAATAATTTTTGAAATTCTAATAAGAGTGACAGTCTTTTTTATTAGTTAATGCTATATCCCTAGAGTTGTTTATGGATGTTAAACTGCCCAAGTCAAGGAAATTCTTTGAGTATATACTGGTTTTGATGTTCTTTGCCTTGGTCAGAACACAAATAGAGTACTATGCCCAATTCTAGATGTGACACTCTAAGAAAAAAAAAAAAGACTATATTTCTAGAGAAGGGCAAAGTTTGTAATTGCCTTTTTGAGAAAAATTAGGATGCCAAACATGGAGAATAGGATCTATGAGTGGAATATGATCACTATTTTCAAATATTTGAACATTTGTCCTTGTAAAGAAGGACTTTAGTAACTTGTTCTTCTTGACTTTAGAAAGTCCAATTGAAATGATAGATTAGTAATAGACTAGATTTTAATTCAATATAAGCATTGGGAAAAATACAAATAATTTGGGTTGTACAAAAATATAATGAGTTGCCTTAGTATATATGTAATGTGTTATCCAGCACTGGAGTTATTCATGTAGTAGTTGAGTAGTGGCTGATTACTCAAATACATTGTGAGAAATATATTTAAATCATAACTTTGCTAAAGGTTAGACTAAGGGCCCTTCTCACTTTGCCTATGATTCTGTGACTTCTGTTGGAGAAATGAATTATACACTTGAAACAAGTTTGCCTGTATGAGTTCTCCTCCTGTTGGAAATGGGAATATTGAACCATCCCTCCCCCACATTCCTAAAAATAAGATTAAGAAAAATTAATGAGTGAATACAATTGTGAATTGATGTACCAGCCACCCACTGGGGTAAATCAGTCTGCTGGATGGAGACCATTGGGATAGTGTTCAAGTGCACCTCACCAGCCAGCATATTGTAATCAGGAAACATGAGTTTAATTACAGGCTGGGGTGGGGGGCCTGGGAATTAAATATGGACTAAAAGGAGAAAGGCTGAATTGGATTCTTCCCTTACCTTATCTAGCAGGTTAGACAGCATCAAGACAGCTGCCTTGTCTCCACAATCTTGCTTTGAGAAAAGAAACTGTGTGCTCCCTAAAGAAGATCTGTGTTGGGGAAGAGAATTCTATTTAAGTATTTTTTTGCTTAAATAAGCCCCATCATTAGGTTTTATGTTAGGCACAGTATCCAAATCTTTTCACTCGCACTTATCAGGGTGACTATGGAAATAAAAATACCCATACTGAGCAAGCATTTGATTTCCTGCTGAACTGTTTTTCACATTTCCAATATAATTATGTTGCAGTTTCAATGAAACAAAGAGTGAATTCCACAGAGTACCATAGAAACCCACATTTGTTTATTTAAGAGGGAATATAAAAAGCAACTAAGATAGAAAGTAATGTGCTGGGTGACTTGTCAGAGAAAATAATGTTTTAATTTTTTTTTTTCTGAAAATAGGAGACTTTTTGGAAATGGTCGTTTAGCTATATAAAAGAGACAGGGACTTGCCCTTACTGGGATGCTAACAGAAGCATGAATACATTGTGGGTGGGGGAAAGGAAAAGTAATGAGGAAAATAATAGCTAAAACAAGGAGTAGCCATGCTCTTTCCTCTTTCACTGAGTCAGATCATCAGCCTTGGTTATTCACTTATTCTTTCTAATATAGCCATCTGAAAAAGGGTTCAATATTATAAGGAATGAAATGGAAACTTGCTTGCAAGTGTTAAACTCTGACAAAACCGCAGAGTGTATGTGTGTGTGTGTATAGGTATATATATACCCATGCATATGTATACCCATATTCATATACACATGTGTATGTATGTGTGTATATATATATATATATATACATATATATATATATATATAAAATATATGATATATACATATGCATGTGTTTTAACTTAAAGTGGTCATTCCATCACCCAGAGGAACAGCATAATAGTCACAGGGAGACTGATACACATCTCTCCAGAGCCCAAATCTAATGATTAGTTTACTGCTACTTTCTTTTCTAAGTATTTTCATTGTGGTATTGTTTACTTCTCACATTATCCATTAAGCAGGTAAAATATACATATATATGTATATACACACACACACACACACACACATATATATACATACACACAAACATATATACATGTGTATATACATATCTATGCACACACATATGTACATATGTGAATACTATTTCTTTTTTCATAGAAGAAAAACTGAAGTTCATAGAAGTTATATGATTTATCCAAGATCACACAGCTAATAAGTAATTGAGCTAGGACTAGAATTCAGGTTTCTCAATTTCTACTCCAGTATTCTTTCTGATGATATCATACCCTGTGCCCTTAAAACAATTAAATAACTTTAATGTCTTCTGAAGATTTTATGGTCTAATATATCTTCAAGCTTTAATGTTCTTGTATTTTAGGTTTTACTATTCTAGATTATGAATGCTCTAGTAATTAGAGAATTGGATTTGAGCCACAAAGATCTGGGTTCAAATATCTCTATATCCCTAGTTAAGCTCCTTTATATCAACATCAGTTTTCCCATCTGTAAATTGAGGATAATAGCATCACTTTCTCACTAAATTGTAGAAAGGATATAATGAGATAGCACATCTAAAATGTCTTGGAATCCTTTCTAACGCTGTTTGTTTTATGTTCAACAACTTCATTTATGCCCAACATTCTTTTTATCCTTCTGTATTGGGAATTATGCTTAGTACAAAAGGGAAAATAAGCCAAATTTGGAAAGGTATTCCACCTAAGTGTGGAATTTGGATATTATACTAATTATTCATGTGATCTTTGACAAGTCACTTATTCTTTGTTTCCTCATTGAAAAAATAAAGGATTTGAACTAGGTGGTTTCTGAGGTTCCTTCTAAGTCTATGATTCTTTGATTCTATGATCTGAGGTCTCTTTAAGTTTTGAAATATTTATGTTCTCTACAAATGAGTCTTCCACTTATACACTCATCTATTCATTAATTTATCTATTTATTTGTTTGTGAATTTATTTATTTAGTAATTTTTCTGTCATATCTGATTTTTCATGATCTCATTTGGGGTTTTATTAGCAGAAATACTAGAGTAGTTTGTCATTTCTCTTTCCAGTTCATTTCACAGATGAAGAACTGAGGCAAACAAGATTGAAGATTTACTCAGGGTTACACAGCTAGTAAGTGTCTGAGGCCAGATTTAAACTCACAAAGATGAAATTTCCTGACCTCAAGCCTAATGCTCTATCCAATGTACCAATGCTCTCTTGTGTTTTTTTCCCCCAAAAGAAAATAAAAATGTTCTTTGCTTTAAGGCTTTTAGCTAATCTAAAGAGGATAATTTCAACTATTGAGATAAATTTCCATTGCTCTGACAAACATCATTCATTTACTCACTCAATCTCCATTTATTAAACACCTATAACGCACAAAATATTTTTGTCAGTAGATATGTAGATATTTTAGATGATGTTTATTTTTACACAAGTGATGTTGTTGGATAAGATATTATTTTATAATAAACGAGAGTTTCATGAGTTGATAATCATAATACACTTTGCTAATATCAATATTTTATGATGCATTAACAACAGATTGATAGGAGAAATAAATATTACAACAACAATAATAATAGATGGCATCTGTTGGGCACAAAGCCCATCATACTCAGCCTTGTCGATTGATGATATTTCCACATACTTTATGAACAGTATCACCCACATAAAACTAGGCAGAGGAGTTTGACAAAAATATCCCTACAGTGGCAACAGGTTTCTTTTTGAAAATGACAAAAGGATTCCTAAACATAGTCCTCTTCTCCATCTCAAACCCTAGATTGATCTGTCTGTTATTTTGGACCATGGCTGCTAGTCTTTAATTTGGCAAGTGTCCCTTCAGAGTTGCTCATCTTGGGTATTATTTAATGTCGCTAATGACTATAACAGAGAGTCAAGTAAACAATTCAGCATTTATTACATAGTTAGTACTATGATAAATGCATACACAAAATACAAATAATTTCTGTCCTCAAGATGCTTTCAGTATAATGAAGGAACATAAACACATACAAGAGAACCTAAAAGTGAAAGAGAGGAGATGAAGAAATTCCCTTGGGATCATGGAACAGAAATCTGAAAAAAATGAAGAATAACTGCTTTGAGTTCCTTCCTCAGGGAGGTTTAGGAAGAAATATCTAATAGGAGAAGGGTACTTTAGGGTTAGGAGAAAATGCTTATATGTGGTAGTGAAGAATAATCTACACTATCTCTAAAGGAAGACCCCACCTATGGCAAACTAATAATAATAATTATAACTGAGGCACTAGGAAAAATTCTCTCTTTTGGGCAATCCAGTTATACAGAAACAACTCATCACTTGTGAGTACACTGTCCATATTGTGACAAAATATTCATTGACAAAATAAAAATGGACAAATATTAGCAAATCAGTTTTGTATGGATTTGTAATGCCTCTATGCCAGTATCCCTTGATGGCTCACACAGTATGATATATCTATATAGCCCTGGGAGGAATTTGAAGATGTCCTTCATGCTGACTGATGTTTGGAGATTTTTTTTTAGCAGAGTTAATTTGTTAAAAGTTGGTAGTTAGTTCATTTGACTATAGTCCTCAGTTTTATGTATGGTGAAAGGTGGCTTTCTTCTACAAATATGAATTGTTAAGAACACTTTAAAAATCCTTTTGAGCTAGTAAGAAATCATCAGAAAAATGTTCTTTCCTTTCAAGACATTATTTAATAACATCTTCCATTTCAGCTACCCCATATGACCTTTACATTATAATGAATGAGAATATTTAAAAGAGGGTGTTTGTGTCCTCCCAGAGTCGCATTACTCTTTCCTCTTGGGTTCTTTTTGACCTGGAATACACAGAAAGCCCTTCATTGTCATATCTTCCATGTAACATTCAAATAAAAGGAGTGGCTCTACATATCATCATCATTGTCTTTTATATTTCTTTATAGTAGAATAAGCAATGAATATGAACTTAAGCTTGGACACATTTTGGGAGCTAGTATACTATAATCCAGATGGTCATTAACAATTGGATGTGACTGAGTGATTGAACAACAATAATAAATACTAGAATAATGTTTCCCTTTTACAGGGAATTTATAGATTAAAATGTAATTAGGAAATGTTTAGCAAAATAAGAAAATATATATAATAGAACAAAGATTGTGTTAATATGTTGTTTTCTTAAGTCATCCTACCTGTAGTGATGTACTTCTTTCTTTTTTTTTTTTTTAAAGGTAATAAGAGTTAAGTGACTTGCCCATGATAATAAGTTATCTGAGCTTGGTCAATAAGTATCTGAGTCTGGATTTGAACTAAGGTCCTCCTGACTCATGTTCTATGCATGTAACACTTACTTGCCCTGCAGTGATACATTTCTATTTCAGTTCTACCATTTTACTATAGCAAGCATGAGACTTCTCTGAGGAAGATAATAGAGTTCATTATTTGTGATATAGTAGAAAGAGTGCTGGATCTGAGTTTTAATCCAATCTATTAAACAATCTGGAAAGCTATTTTTTTTTCTGGGCTTTCATTATTATATCATCTGTAAAATGACTAGATGAGACTAGATCATTGCTAGATCTCATTTGAACTCTAAATATCCTATGATTCTGTTTACTCTATATTTCTTTGTTTCTAACCTCTTCTTCTCCTATATGGAGAATTTGCATTCTTTCCCCAAAGCAACAGGTACTCCTAAAGTTTTTTTTTTTTAAATTAAAGCTTTTTATTTAAAAAGCATATGCATGGGTAATTTTTCCAACATTGACCCTTGCATAACCTTTTGTTCCACATTTTATCCTCCTTCCTCCTTCCCTTTCCCCTAGCTGGCAGGTAGTCCCATACGTGTTAAATATGTCAAAATACATGTTAGATCCAATATATATACACATATTTATACAGTTATCTTGTTGCAAAGAAAAATCAGATCAAGGAGGAAGAAAAAGAAAAACTGAGAAAAGACAACCAAATGCAAGCAAACAACAACGAAGAGAGTGAGAATGCTATTTTGTGGTCCACACTCTGTTCCTATGGTTCTTGTCATTGCCATGTATAATGATCTCCTGGTTCTGCTCATTTCACTTAGCATCAGTTCATGTAGTTCTTTTCAAGTCTTATTGAAAACATCTTGCTGGTCATTTCCTACAAAACAATAGTATTCCATAGCATTCATATATCGTAACATATAATGGAGAATGAAAGTCAAGTAGTAACACTGCTGGATCAAAGGATATACATAGTTTGATAACTTTTTGAGCATGTTCCAAACTGTTATCCAGAATGGCTGGATCCATTCACAGTTCCACCAACAATGTATCAATGTCCCAATTTTCCCACATTCCCTGCAACATTCATCATTATCTTTTCCTGTCATCTTAGTCAATCTGACAGGTGTGTAATGATATCTCAGAGTTGTCTTGATTTGCATTTCACTGATCATTAGTGATTTGGAGCACCTTTTCATGTGTCTACAAATAGGTTCAATTTCTTCATCTGAAAATTGTCTGTTCATATCCTTTGAACATTTATCAATTGGAGAATGGGTTGATCTATTATAAATTTGAGTCAGTTCTCTATATATTTTAGAAATGAGGCTTGTATCAGAATCTTTGGATGTAAAAATGTTTTTTTCCCAGTTTTTTGCCTCCCTTCCAATCTTGTCGGCATTAATTTTTTTTTTTTTTGTACAAGCAACTTTTTAACTTGATATAGTCAGAATTATCCATTTTATGATCAATAATCTCTAGTTTTTCTTGGGTCACAAATTCCTTCCTCCTTCACAAATCGGAGAGGTAAACTCTCCTATGTTTTTCTAATTTGTTTATAGTATCATTCTTTATGTCTAGATCATGAACCCATTTCAACCTTATTTTGGTATATGGTGTTAGGTGTGGGTCTATGCCTACTTTCTGCCATAATAGTTTCCAGTTTTCCCAGAAGTTTTAGTCAAATAGTGAATTCTTATCCCAAAAGGTGGGGCCTTTAGGTTTATCAAGTACTAGATTGTTATAGTCATTGGGTATTTTGTTCAGTGAACCTAAACTAGTCCACTGATCAACTTTTCTATTTCTTAGTTACTACCAAGTGGTTTTGATGACCACTGCTTTATAATATAGATCTGTACAGCTAGGCCACCTTCATTTGCTTTTCTTGTCATTAATTCCTTTGAAATTCTTCACCTTTTGTTTTTCCAGATGAATTTTGTTGTTATTTTTTCTCGGGAGTTTGGTTGGTATAGCACTAAATAAATAGATTAGTTTAGGGAATATTGTCATTTTTACTATACTTGCTCAACTTATACACAAGTATTTGATATTTTTCCAATTGCTTAGATCTGACTTTGTTTGTGTGGAAAGTTTTTGTAGTTTTGCTTATATAGTTCCCAATTTTGCCTTGGCAGATAAATCCCCAAATATTTTATATTATCAATAGTTAATTCAAATGGAGTTTCTCCTTGTATCTCTTGCTGTTGGATTTTGTTAATGATGTATAAGAATGCTAATGATTTATGTGGATTTATTTTGCATCCTGCAATTTTACTAAAGTTATAGATTATTTCTAATAACTTTTTAGTAGAATCTCTGGGGTTCTTTAAGTATATCATCATGTCTTCAAAGAGTGATAATTTGGTTTCCTTATTACCTACTCTCATTCCTTTAATCTCTTTTTTCTTCTCTTATTGTCAAGGCTAGCATTTCTAATATCATATTGAATAGCAACAGTGATAATGGGCAACCTTATTTCACCCCTGATCTTATTGGGAATGGTTTCATTTTATCCCCATAACATATGATGCTTGCTAATGGTTTTAAATAGATTCTACTGACTATTTTAAGGAAAAGTCAATTTATTCTATACTCTCTAATGTTTTTAATAGGAATGAATGTCGGACTTTATCAAATGCTTTTTCTGTATCTATTGAGACAATCATATGTTTTTTGTTAATTTTGTTATTGATATAGTCAATTATGCTTATAGTTTTCCTAATACTGAACAGCCCTGCATTCCTGGTATAAATCCTACTTGGTTATGGTGTATTATTCTGGAGACGATTTTCTGCAATCTTTTTGCTAAGATTTTATTTAACATTTTTGCATCGATGTTCATTAGGGAGATTGGTCTATAATTTTCTTTCTCTGTTTTCATCTTACTTGGTTTGGTATCATTACCATGTCTGTGTCATAAAAGGAATTTGGTAGGACTCCTTCATTCCTTATTTTTTTCAAATAGTTTATACAGCACTGGAATTAATTGCTTTTAAATATTTGGTACAATTCACATGTAAATCCATCTGGTCTTGGGATTTTTTCTTATGAAGTTGATTAATAGCTTGTTCTATTTCTTTTTCTAAAATGGGACTGTTTAACCAATTCACTTTTTCCTCTGTTAATCTGGGCATCCTATATTTTTGAAGGTATTCATCCGTTTCATTTAAGTTATCAAAGTTATTGGCATAAAGTTGGGCAAAGTAACTCCTAACTATTGCTCTAATTTCCTCTTCATTAGTGTATAGTTCTCCCTTTTCATTTTTGATACTAACAACTTGATTTTCCTATTTCTTTATTCTAATCAAATTAACTAAAATTTCATCTATTTTGTTGGCTTTTTCATAGAATCAACTCTTAGTTTTGTTTATTAATTCAATAGTTTTTTTTTTTTTTAGTTTCAGTTTTATTGATCTCTCATTTTATTTTTAGAATTTCAAGTTTGATCTTTGATTGGGGATTTTAAATTTGTTCTTTTTCTAGCTTTTTTAGTTGAAAGCCCAATTTATTGCCATTCTCTTTCTCTATTTTATGCAAGCAAGCATCTAGAAATATAAAAATTCCCCTTATTACCATTTTGGCTGCATCCCACAAATCTTGGCACATTGTCTCATTATTGTCATTCTCTTGGATGAAATTATTGATTGTGTCTATGATTTGCTGTTTTACCCATTAATTCTTTAGGATGAGTTATTTAGTTTCCAGTTTCTTTTTGGTCTATTTTCCCCTGGTCCTTCATTGAATGTAATTTTTATTGCATTGTGATCTGGAAAAAAAATTCATTTACTATTTCTGCCTTTCTGTATTTGATTTTGAGGTCTTTGTGTCCTAATATAAGGTCAATTTTTGTATAGGTTCCATGAACTGCTAAGAAGAAAGTGTACTCCTTTCTGTCTCCATTCAATTTTCTCCAAAGATCTATCATATTAAGTTTTCCTAGTATTCTATTTATCTCTTTAACTTCTTTCTTATTTATTTTGTGGTTTGACTTATCTAGTTCGGAGAGAGCAAGGTTGAGATCTCCCACTATTATAGTTTTGCTGTCTATTTCTTTTTGCAACTCTCTTAACTTCTCCTTTAGGAATTTAGATACTATACCATTTGCTGCCTATATATTTAGTATTGATATTGCTTCATTATATATGGACCCTTTAGCAACATATCGTTTCCTTCCTTATGTTTTTTAATTAGATCAATTTTTTCTTTTGTTTGATCTGAGATCAGGATGGCTACCCCTGCTGTTTTTTTTTTTTTTTTACTTTACTTTACTTGAAGCATAATAGATCTTGCTCCAGCCTTTTACTTTTGCTATGTATTTAACACTCTGCTTTAAATGTGTTTCTTGTAAACAACATATTGTAGGATTCTGGCTTTTAATCCAGTCTGCTATCTACTTACGTTTTATGGGAGAGTTCACCCCTTTCACATTTACAGTTAAAAGTACTAATTCTATATTTCTTGCCATTGTATTAACCCCAAATCATACTTTTCCTCTTTCTTTCCTCCCCAGTATTTTACTTATGAGCACTACTTTTCTCAAGCAGTGCGTCCCCTTTCTTATACCTTTCTCAAACTATTTTTCTTTTCACTTCTAATTAGCCTACCCTTTCGCTTTTCTCCTTTTGTTCCCTACTTTTCTATAAGATGAGAGATGTTTCTTGGTGAAAATAAATATATTTAATATTCTTTCTTTGGGGGATCTTTCTTTTGGGATCTGATGAGAGTAAGATCCACACAATATTGTCACCCTCCTTTCTTTCCCTCAATTATAATATTTGTTTTTTCTTGAGAAGTAATTTCCCTCATTGTACCTTCATTTTTGTCTCTCTTTTTCTGTTACAATCCCCTTTCCATCTCTAGTTTCTTTTTTATATTATAACAGTAAAATCAGATTATACATGAACTTTCAATGTATACCTATAACAGAAACAGTTCTCAAGATTTTTTTTTCTTTTTGCCTTTTTATGCTTCTCTTGAGTTTGATATTTGGAGGTCAAATTTTTTGTTTAGCTCTGGCCTTTTCATCAAAAATAAATGGAATTCACTAGTTTTATTGAATGTCCATCTTCGTCTCTAAAAGAAAATTCTTAGTTTAGCAGGGTAATTCATTCTTGGCTGCATTTCAAGTTCCTTTGCCTTTTGGAATATCAAATTCTAGGCCCTTTAATCCTTGAAAATGGCCAGGTACTGAGTAATCCTTATTGTGTCTCCTCAGTATGTGAATTGTTTCTTTCTGGCTGTTTATAATAGTTTTTCCGTGGTCTGATAGTTCTCAAATTTAGCCATGATATTCTTTGTTGTTATTGTTTTTTTTTTTTTAATTTTGGGGTCTCTTAGGCATTCAGTGAATTCTTTCAATGGTCATTTTACCTTCTTGTTTCTATGATATCCAGGCAGTTCTTTTTGATGATTTCCTGAAAGATAGTGTCTAGGATCTTTTTTTTTTTCATCATGTATTTGAGGGAGTACAATAATCCTTAGACTGTCTCTCCTAGATCTCTTTTCCAGGTCTGTTGTTTTCCCAATTAAGTATTTTACATTTTTTTTGTATTTTTTTCTTTTTTTGATTTTGGTTGACTGATTCTTGTTTCTCATGGAGTCACTCATTTCCATTTGTTCAGTTCTGAATTTTAGTAAATTGTTATCTTTATTTACTTTTTTTAAACTCCTTTTTGTATTTGTCCAATTGAATTTTTAAATGAATTGTTTTGTTCTATGGAATTTTTTTCCATTTCACAAATTCTGTTTTTTAAGGAATTATTTTCTTTTTCTGTTTCACAAATTCCATTTTTCTGTGAGTTGCTTTCTTTTTCCATTTGATCAAATCTAACTTTTAATGAGTTATATGCTTTTTCCATTTCAGTAAGCCTATTTTGTAGTGAATTTTCTTCAGATAGTTTCTGTGTTGCCTCTCCAAACCCTCTTGCAAATTTTTCATTTCCTTTCCCCATTTTTCTTTCAGCTCTCTTTTAGGATCTTTTAAAATTTCTTCTAGGAGAACCTTGTGTAATGGGGACTAAGTTATATCGTCTTTGGGGGCTTCATCTAGAGACAATCAGTTCTAGTCTTCTCAGGATTTGAAATCTGTTCTTCTCTTTCACCATAAAAGCTGTCTATCATCAGAGTCTTCTTTACTTTTTTACTCTTTTTTTTTTTTTAAGCTAAGGTCTGCCTTTAGGGCTGGGAAGGTTTTCCAAGGGGCTACAGCTGCACTGAGTCAGTGCTGATTCACTCCCATTTCTGGGTAGACATGGCCAGGTCTTGTGTGATTCTGGTATTTGGGGGTTCACTATTCATCTTTTGTGTTTGTGTTGGATGTTTTATATCTTCTCTGCTGATCTCCTGGCTTGCAACCAGATCAGAGTGGTCAACACTGCTATAGATTCCAGTGGATTCTTCTCGGTGGATTTTCTGCCACAGGAATTCTGCACCTCCCTTTGGAGTCAGCAATGCCCTCAGAGTAAGCAACAGTCTTGGGACTCTGCACTCTCTGAGCTGGTGTTTGTGCTCAGCTGTTTGTGTTAGGCTGCCTCCCTCCTGTTTCTGATTGAAACAGACCTTTTCTGGTGATCTTTGAAATTATCTTCTGCAAATAATTTGTTGCATTCCCAATATTTGTGGGTTCTGCCAGTCCAGAGCTAATTCAGAGGCTGAATTTCCTAATTAGTCTGAGGGTTGTAGAGAAGGACAGAGAAATCCGTGTGTAGTCTCTGCCATTGGGGCTCCGCCACTCCTAAAGTTTTAATAGCATTTGAAAACACAGAAACTGGTAACATACATGAAAATAAATAAGGTAACTTTCTTGAGGACAGTTAAGGCTATTAAAAACAAACAAACACATACTATATTTCTAGAACATTTTTTTTCCTCCCACTGGAATTGTTGGAAATGGTCTCAAGAGCTTTACTCCCTTACTTCCTGTTCCTCACTCTGAACAAATTTGCATGTAACCACTTTGTACATCAGGAGTTCTTAAACTTTATTTGTGTTGCAAATCTTTTTGGTAGAATGGTTAAATTTATAGACTTCAAATAAGGCTTTAAAATGAATAAAACATAACTAAGAAAGTTTAAAAAAAAACTTAATCATTCTGAAATACAGTTGTAAAAATATGTTTTAAAAAATCAAATTAACCTCTTGTCTACATATCCCAAAATATATAAACAAATAGGAAATTTTAATTAATTATCTTACATTTCCTTTATACACTGGAAATCATTTTGTTATTTTGATAGAGCTATATAGTTGATTTAGTTTCTCATGTTCCCCCTGGACATCTTGTAATGAAGTAGACAAGCCAAATTTGTTAACTTGCAGATCATCTTCTGGAGCTCTAAGAGTTGCCAAACTATGGACCACTGCCTATTTTTGATCTGGTTTGTGTAAGGGCTGCTGGATTTTGGTGTACAAGCTCTAGTTTATTGATCTTTGCTCCAATCATATTAGAATATTTCCTCTTTAATCTGAATATTTGCGGAATTACCAACTATTTGAGATGACAATTGCTATCATTTGGCCAGATATCAAGATTACTCCCTCCTTCCAATTCTGCTTCTCATTTCTTATATTTATTTAATAATTTTACTAAGTTCTTTTTATCTTCTGATCCAGAATACAAATTAAACACTATTCTCTTCTAATAAAGAACTTTCCCCCCATCAAATTACATTTCATAGTACACTCTTGTGTCTGATTTATATTTCCTAAAGCTCAGAAGGGTCACAGTTCTACTAAAAATTTCATCTGAAGGATCCAGTGTATTTCATAATGATGATGATCTCTTTCTTTATCCAGCTTAAAGCTCTTTACACATATTTCATTAATCCTCACAGCATCTTTCTGAAGTAACTAAAGGGCAGGTATTATTAGAACCATTTTTCAAGAGCAGAAATCGAGACAAAATGAGAGAAGAAATCATTTTCCTAATGTTGCAATAAGAGATTGACCAAGCTTGCTGCAGTTTTTGTGCCTATATTGCCTCAAAGTATTAAAAAAAATATATTAGTTCATTAATCCTCAGAGAATCATTTTGAAAGTTGCTTTTGTTTCTTTCAAATTTTACAATGGAAAATATTATAGCTGTGTCTTCAAAGTTAGAGAAAAATCCAAATTAAGATATTTGTTAAGGTAACATAAACTTCCTGACCACTCCTATGCTCTCTCTCCCCACCACTTCCTAGATTTTTAAAAACAAAACTTTCCCATTAATAATCCCTCTGATTTTCTTCAAATTGTGGCATTTTCCTTTGTCATTCTTATTTCTGTTTGATAATTTCACTCATAGATGAATTCTCTCATAGAATGTAAACTTCTTGAAGGAATGGATTTTTTTTTTAATCTTTATATCTCCCCTATCTAACAGACAACTCTGCACACTGGATTTATGAAGAGACATTTTTGAATTAAATTTGCCTCAAAAGCAAGACACCATGAAGTCTGAGCTGATGTGAAGAGTTTTGTGTCATAATCAAAGTTTCATTCAATTTAATCTGATACCCATTCATAGTTATACATATCATTTTTGTAGTAAATAGGTGGGAGAAAACATGAGTAGAGAATTTTATGGGGACATTTTAGGAAACGAATAGTATCAGGACAAAACTAAAAGACTCAGAATAGGTTTTTTTTGCCTCAGATGTGTGAATTTAAAAACAAAACAAAACATATTTTGATAATGTATTTCAATATAATTGCTTTCTTTTGTAATGTTATGCATTTTATATTACGTTTTTAAAACATTATTTTTGAGAAGGTACCCTCAAGTTTCAACAGCCTTCTAAAAAGGTCCATGACATCCCCAAAGATAAGAACCAGGATAGAAAAGACTAATAATAAAGTGTCACATATTGGTCCTAGCCTCTCACTTCCTATAAAAATAGCTACTCTTCCCTATATACATATGCTTTTTATTATAAAGGAGGAATGTCAATTTTTCTAATCCTGAAATAGTATTTCCTCACCCAAACATCCTTCTGAATTGGGAAGCTACCTTGAACTTTCTTACAGTCTTATAGTCTATAACTCCATGTGAAAATATTCTCCTCCTCATTCTTCCATAATCCATTTATGAAAGAAGGTTGTTCCAAAGAGAGAGTATATTAGCTCAGAAGGTGTTGTCTAGGATCTAGTTATCAGTTGATCTAACGGAGTCATAATCATCACTCAGTCCTTTGATGTCTTGCATGCCCAAATTCTCAGGTAGCTTTTTGCACAGTCCAGTGAACTAATCTTTCCTTAGGTTTGTTCATAAGGAGACAAAATTGTTCAGAGTAGCAGAGAATGAGTGGCAGATGCTTCAGAACTGCATTAGTTTAAGTAAAAAGAAATCTTGAATAAGTCACTTATTCTCCTTTCTCCTAACACATTCAGGCTTCTACCATAATCTATAGTTTAATTTAAAGAAGAGCAGCTCAAGGGTTTGGATTCACTCTATATTTTTATTTTATTTTATTTTTTTTGCTGTCCCTAGGCAGTGTGAGAGTGGGATAGTATGTTACCTAGTTTTCTCATCCTGACTATTCCCAACAGTTGTTGCTATCCCATTTCACTGTCCAAATACCCTGCTTCCTTATTGGAGATGAGATCTTCTTCATAGGAAAGGACCCAGAATTCTATGAAGAAATATCAGATGCTCATGAGATTATGTTACTTTGGACAGGAAACTTAGTAGGAACTATGCATGGCATCAATTATCTGAATCCTTCAGACAAACTGGAGTTTAGACCAGAATTGTAATGAACATTGATAATCAATTCTCCACTTCATTTTGTGTGCACAGACATAACCCCCATCACTTATGAGAATTCTCTGACTCACACTGAATCCCATTGTTTTTCATACTATGAAGAACCATTTTCTAGTGATGTCTTAACACTTGTGCCTAAAAAAAAAAAAAAAAGAAAGAAAGAAAAAGAAAAGAAAAAAAAAACTTATAGGGAAGAAAAAGAAAAGAAAAAATATTAAGATCTCTGTGATCCCACAGGAGTTAAGACCTAAACATTAAAAAGTGAAATTATTTTTATGCTGTCATTTCAATTATAAGAATTCAGACAAAAAGTTAAATGATTTTTATGCTGTCATTTGAATTACTTGAATCCATATTGTACCACTTTCTACTTAGACATTTATGAAGAAATGAAGTTTGAAAGATAAACATGCAAAAAAAGAACTTAATTTGGAAAAAAATGTACAGTATACTTTTAAAAATATTGCATGAAGTGTTAGCTAATGATAGGCAAATGTCTTTCATGGTAAGAGAACAGTGAAAGCCAAAGGGAAAGAAAATATTGCATTAAGACACATGATGCCAAAATTCAACAATACATTATTTAATAAGATACATGGGAATTAATATTTCAAATGACTAGGATAGAGAAAGTAGGATTTTACACTAGGTGACTCCAATTTATGGGGGAAAATCCAGAATTTTCAGTACTTCTGCAGCATAGAAACAATTGACCATACTTCCTACTTAGCAAGTTAAAAATAAGAAAACAGAAGATGGAGAGTTCTTTTTTCAGTGGTTATGCCCAAGTGAACTCTTTGCTATTTTACTTCTACTCCAATTTTCCCACATTTTTTATTCCTGGGAAAAGTCCCACAGTATTTTATAATTTCATCATCTCTTTTCTCCCAAATGGAATTGAGGGTCTTTCAGTAGAGTTGAGGGTGAATTTTATGCTTTTTTGCCCTGAACTTAATATTTTGTTTATTTTATGTATGATTTAATACTATCCATCCAGAATTGTGAGAGCAAGTAGTACCATACATCCTAACCCTGACACATAATAAATGGTAATCCATTTTACAAACTTTGGAGATAAGAATTAGCAAAGGGAAGGCAATTAACAATTGAATAGCTTTAGTATTAGTCTCTGTGTTCATCTGTCAAATGGGATAACTATGAAACCTACATGACAAGATTGTTGTAAGGACAGTCCTTCCTATAACTTAAAGTGCAATAAAATGTGATGATGATGATGATGATGATGATGATAAAGATAAGGCAGATTATTCTACTTCCCTTCATAGCACATCTAAGCTTTAAGACAAGGTTATCATAGCCTTAAAAGGAATTAGATGAAAAAAATGGATTCCATTGGATTATATCTAATTAACATAGAATATAGTATTGTAAGCGACAGTGTACTAGAGAATAAATTCTTTTAAAAGATAGAAAAGCTTAGACAAGTAAAATAGTTACATTTCCTCCTGTTTCCAAAGGAATGTTAATGCCTTAGAGTTTTATAACTTATTAAAAATTTTCACATTTGTATGGGAAAGAATGTTAGATTTCATTAGGAAATGAAGTTTGTAATTCCAGTTTTGCCATTTCTTAGTTTTATGTTGAATTGCAAACTATATCTTTTTGTGATGCTCACTTTCCACTTCTGTAAAATAAGGTTTAATCTTCTAGTTCTAAGAATCTACTATTATATGTTAGTTGATCTTTATAACAACACTACCATAAGTGATCCCGAAATCATTTTTATTTTAAAATACACTTACATGTATATATATAATTATTTTCAAACATCAAATAAATCTAATTTTCTTAATAGCACTATTTCTTATAAGTGCAATAAACTAAAAATTAAATCATGGATCACAGATTTGGAACTGGAAGGAAATTAGAGATTATTAAATAACTTCATTATGCAGATAGGGAAACTGGGGCTAAGAGAAGGGAAGTAATTTGCCTTAGTAGTAAAGGCAGCTGTTGGCTTAAGTGGATAGAGCAGTAGGGCCTAAGTCAGAAATGCCTGAGTTCAAATTTGGTCTCTGACACCTACTAGCTGTCAAGCTGATGACTGAAATGCTCTTCAGTTTTCTCAAACTTTAAAATGGGCATGATGATAGTATCTACCTCCCATGGTTGTAAAGATCAAATAAGATAATATTTGTAAAAAGCTTTAGGCAGTATCTGGTGCATAATAAGTGTG
This sequence comes from Antechinus flavipes, assembly GCF_016432865.1. NCBI lineage: Eukaryota > Metazoa > Chordata > Mammalia > Dasyuromorphia > Dasyuridae > Antechinus > Antechinus flavipes. Next base: position 70,658,345 of record NC_067399.1, read on the forward strand.
ATATAAATGCTTGTACCTTTGTGTTTTCCCTTCTTGGTACACAGAACAAAAAACAGAACTTTTGATTGTAAATTCATTGTTTCTTTCCACTATGGTTAAGTTCTTTTCTTCATTTTCATATTTTGTCTCATCTTCATGATGAAAATGGGATTCTTTCTATTTTGACACTTTTTCGTGCTTATAGAAATCAACATCAATACTATATGTGTGTACACATCTTTTCTCTTTATTTTTTCCTTCATATTTTTAAAAGTTGTCACTTTATGACACAGTAGATAGAGCACAATGCTTGGAGTAAAGAAGAACTATTTAAATCTAGCATTTGTAACCCTTTATCCTTTGTCCACCTTGATTTACTCAACAGTAAAATGGTGATAACAATAGCACTCATCTTTTAGTGTTTCAGTTTCAGTGGATCAAAAAAAAAATGTGTAAAGCACTTAACACAATACTTGGTACATAAGTAAGCACTTAATAAATAATTATTCCTTTCTTTCCTTACCATCTCCAGCAAATCTGGATCAAATAGGTCCAAAAATTCTTTGCTACCATACATTTGGAGACCAGTGAATGTTTCCTGATCTCCCCACAATCCCTCTTTTTAGATTCCATGTTCTTTCTTGTTCTGTCATGTTATATTCATAAACACCTAGAATCTTAGAGTTAGCATAGAATCTCAGACTTCAATTCATTCGAACTAGAACCTTTCAACAACAGCTCCCCCAGGTGGCTATTCATTCTTCTCTTGAAAACCTCCTATTAATCCTACCTTTTATCCCACTGCACATTTTAATTTCAAGTGATTATAATTTTAAATTTTTCTCCTATCATCTATATTTCAAATTATAACTAGTACTTTTTATTCACTATTCCACCCCAAATTCATTTCTTTAGGCTAATAATCCCCCAGTTCTGACCTTTGTTGGTTGTGATGTCTGGTCTCCTCATCATTTTGGGTCACCGTTTGGTAGACATTCCCCATTTTGTCAATGTCTTTCCTAATATATGGTGCCCAGGAGAGAATACTATATTCCAGATGCGGTGCGATTCGGACAGCAGAGCAGTAAGGTTATCATTTGCCTAGTTCTAGATACTCTACTTCTATTAATGTAGCTTAAGATTCCATTAACCTTTGTGGTCCCCATGTCACACTTTCACTAAGAGACTATTATGTATAATGTTCCTTGTTATAGCTTTGCCAGTAGCCTAAATCTCCTATGTCCTGAAGTCTCCTAGGTACCTTTTTAGCACTTTCATTTTCTAATCCATTAACGTCTACTTTATGGATATAAACCTCTGTCCATGTTCCCTTTATATAACTTCTATTTTAAAGTCCTCAGCCTTTATCTTTCTGCATCCTTTTTCCTCCCATCCTGTCCACAGCTCTCCCTTTCCTATTTTCAAATATCATTTATTATCAGTCATGACACTCTCCCCACTAACCTTTCAGCTCAAGCAGAATCACTGGAAACTTACCTCTTAATAAGCACCACTTCTGGCTTCCTTCCCTCCGAGACACAAAGTTATTTTCTTTCCAGGATCATTTAAAACTTCTTTCATACATTCTTCGCTCTAGACAAAATTCCTCTTTCCTCTTTCTCATTTTTTTCTACCTCTGCTTCCCTAGTCGATCATTCTATATTGTTACTTGTTAGAGATGTTTTTACCTTTTTAGCTGGAATTAGAGGAAGTTAGATAACAGAGATAGAGTCTGAATGTGTAGTCAGGAAGATCAGAGTTTAAATATGATCTCAGCTATATGTATTTAAATATGTATCAGCTATATGACTTTGGCAAGTTATTTAACTGCTGTCTGCCTCTGTTTCCTCATCTGTAAAATAGGGATAATAATAGCACCTCCTTTTCAAAGTTGTGACAAAGGAATAAAGTTTGTAAAAATTTTGGCATAGAGACTGGCATGCAGTAGCAGCTCATTAAGTGCTTACAACCTTTTTTAACTGCAAAACTACCATGAAGTCTTTCCTGTTGTCCTCATCTGTCTTATAAAACACATTGTATGGAGCTGTCATTTATCATTATATTCTATGTCCTATCATGTTTATTTTAGTACATAATAGCTAGGTGGAATAGTAGATAGAATACCAGATCTGGAATCAGGAAGACCTGAGTTCAAATTTGACTTCAGAAACTTAGTAATTGTGTGACCCTAGGCAAGATATTTAACCCTTTTGTCTCAGTTTCATTATCTATAAAATAAGCTAGAAAATGAATGGCAAACTACTCCAGTAACTTTCCAAGAAAACCTCAAATGGGATTATGAACAGTTGCTCACTAATGAAATGACTAAACAATAACTGAAGTCCTTATTAGATTACATGTTCTATATTTATAAAATACGGACAATGTGGTTTTTCATAACTGTATCCAAAGTGCCAAGGAACAAGTTCAGTATTTTGGTAGATTTTTATTTTTGTGTCATATAGAAATCCCCTTAATCAGTAAAGTTCCTACTCCCTAGCTTGAACATATAAAATCTTGTCAGTACCCTTTCATAAATTTTCCAAAGAGGCGTAGATGCCTTTTTCTGGCTAATTTAATATCTCAAAAATACCACTGTATCACTCTGTTCTTCATCTGTTTCTTCTAATTCTTCCTGGTAGTCTCATGCCCTTTCCTTCTTATATATACCCTTAAATTCTCAGTCTCCTTACATCCTTTATAAGAATTTCCTTTGGCCTATGTGTTATCTACAAGTTTGTATTCTATAAAAGTGTGATGTTTCCTTATTCATAGCCAAGTAATAATCTTACTAGACTATTATTTGATAACATATAATAGATGCTCAATGAATATTGAAATGAATGCAATTGAATTCAATAGTAAATCAATCTTATATTGACACACTTCATCTACAAGCTTGCCTTTTTTTTCATGGGCAGATATTAGAGCTGTCTTCAAATGCTGACTGCCTTATGATTCGCAATAGTAGTCCTGGCCATCATGTAACATGTTAATGTAAATATCTTCATTTTACAGTTAAGAAGACTGAGGCAATATTTAAAGCAATTTTTGTTTGTTCTAGGAGCAGTGTTCTCAGATCTCTTCCACTATATTCTCTATAGGTCACTTATAATTGTTTATATATCTATATTTATATTTAAAGCACTTTTATTTATTTTTTTTTTCCAATGACTACTGGTTATTTCCACTCTATTTTTTATCTGGAAGGTATGTGTTTTTTTCTATAATGCTTCCAGCTGCATCTTTCATTTTACTGGTAATTTTCTAGTGAAGACTCCTGAATAAGAGATTTTTGCCAGTGATTGTAAAAAAGTAAATCTAGGAAGAAAATACTCTGCTGGTAAACTCAAATTCATATTATCCCATTTGGAAATTTGAAAGGTCTTAGCTGTTATTGGGAAATAGGGAAGAGGCAACAGGGAGAATTGTACAAAATGAAGTTGGTAAAGTATATTATATGGCAGTGGGAATCCTAACAGGTAGTGTTTTGGGGATGATCATAAAAACATGGATAAAACTCATGATTCTCAATTATACATATATATGTATGTATGTATATATATATATATATATTTAAAGCATAGACCAATATGTTTTAAAATGATCAATCTGCCACTTACCTTAATTTATAATTTATTTTCATTCTATAATTACCCTATTTTTCATCATTCTCTGTTGATTTCTTAAAGTATAAGGAAAACAAAGGTTCCTTCTACACTGAGGCTACATTTGTTCTCGTATTTAGAAAGCTCTAAAATGGGTACACCATAAGAAATTCAACTTTATATTTTTACATCTATTTTCTAAGCTCTCTTTATAGAAAATGCATTAGTCCTTCACTCCCACAAATACTTTAAAGTTTGTTGATGAGAGACAATCTACCTATCTTCTTTCTCTCTTTTTTCTTCCTTTCTGTCTCTTTCTGCTTATTCCTTTGTTTTTTCTCTCTAGATGCATTTATGTACATTTAGAATATTATATTTATGAAGTAGTTATTCATCACCAACATAAGAATGCTAAGAATAATAACTTACAGATTTAACTAGAAGTTTAAGTAACGTGGAAAAAATGACAATTTTAATGTTATTTTCAGGGAAGCAATTGTTCTATAATAAATAGTAAATGAAAGTCAATCTTACATGAACTCTTTACATTTTTCTTCAGTGATGGTAAGATAACAGCAGAAAGGGTGTCAAGAATTAAAGTTTTTAGCAATCCATAATTATTTAATTTATATATCAACCTCAAAATAGGACAACCTTTCTTCCCATAATATTATTTCCCTGTATGCTCTTTATCATTTTTTTAAAATTAATAACTAGGACAAAGTTATGTTTGTAAACATGCCTATAAAATCTGTCAATGATACTAAAAGCTTAGGGTGATAACACATTTCAAGGAAGAATTGGGTTCCAAAAAAGTTCTTGACAGGTTAGAACATTTGTCTGAATTTAACAAAATGAAGTTTAATGTGCATGTGTTGTCTGACATTTGATTTCAAAAATTCTACCCCAAACAAATAAACAAAAAGCTCTACAAAATATTAATGGCTAAACTGTAGATCATCTGGGGTGAAAAGTTAAAGTATCAGAATGGATTGACATCATGTTCCCAGGCAATAGTAAAATGATAGCTAAAACAGCTAATGTATTGTTGTATAATTACAAATTTAAGCAACAAGAGAGACGCTTACTGTCCAGCAACACATGGGATAACCCCAGTTTCCTCTGTCCTAGTCATGCCACCTTTAGAGTGCGCTTAGTACAATGCTTTAGGAAAAATATTGAAAACTAAAGAGTACCTATAAGAAGATAGGTAGGATTGTAAAAAACCACTGGTTGGTTCAATATAATAATAATAATAACAATAATAAGATCTGATATTTATGTAGCAATTTTGAGTTGGTAAAGTGTTATACAAATATATATACTCATGTGCCCATATATACATTCTCATATGATTTTCATAAACCATTTGATTTATGAGTCAAATCTCATTTGAATCACATAGTCCTTTATAGTAAGTAATCATTATCCATATTTATAATATAGGTAATAGAGGGGTTCAGTGACTTTTCCAAAATTATACATGGAGTAAACATAGGAGGAAAGATTTAAACTCAAGTGTTACTGATTCTGAATCACACTATATTTATAACACACCATATATGAAAATAATTTGTAGAAACAGCGTGAATTTTTGGAGAAAAGACAATTTCATGAGAATTAATAGATAATAGATATATAGTGATATATCTATATTATATGTCTCAAATACTTGACTATTGAATATAGAAGACTTAGACTGTATGATTCTTCTTTGTCTAGTCTGTTCTCTTGATTTTTTTCTTAATTTTTTAACCAGATGGTATGGATGACTACTACTTTAAAAATAGTTTAGGGTCTGAAAATGCTCTTCTTTCTTTATCTCTAGTTCCTTTTATTTAATATCCTAATTATTTTGTTTTAAAATTAATTTTATTATTTAATTAATTTCTATAAAATATCTCTTTGGTAATTTGAATTTGGAATGACTTAAAAATATAAATAAACATTGATAGTGTTGTCATTTTTATTTTATTGGGATGGCCTATACATGAGTTACTTAAATTCTTTTTTCTTTAAAAAAGTCTTTGTAGCTTAATCTATATAAGTTTTTGATATGCTTAAATAAATCAGTGTCCAGGTACTTTGTGTATTTTATAGTTATTAAAATGAGATTTCTCTTTCTATTATTACTTCTTATGTTTGTAATAACTTTAAAGAAATTTTGTTGATTTTTCAGAATTTATTTTATACCCTGTAACTTTTCTAAACCTATTAATTTCTATATTAGTGTCTTGGCTGATTGGTTAGGATTCATTTATTTATTTATTTATTTGCTAGAATTTTTAAAGGAAATCCTATCAACAAATAGGAATGATTTTGTTTCTTCTTTGTCCATTTTTTTCCCTTTAATTTCTTTTTCTTCTCATATAACTGCTGCTAGCATTTTCAGAACTATATCAAATAATAGCAAGTATCTTTGCTATGCATGTTTATTTATTTATTTAGATTTTTTTTTAAATAATTATAACTTTTTATTGATAAAGCCTATGCTTGGGTAATTTTTTACAACATTATCCCTTGCACTCACTTCTATTCCGACTTTTCCCCTCCCTCCTTTCACCCCCTCGCCCAGATGGTAAGCAGTCCTATACATGTTAAATATGTTGCAATATATCCTAGATACAATATATGTTTGCAGAATCGAACAGTTCTCTTGTTGCACAGGAAGAATTGATTCAGAAGGTAAAAATAACCCTGGAAGAAAAATCAAAATGCAAACAGTTTACATTCATTTCCCAGTGTTCTTTCTTTGGGTGTAGCTGCTTCTGTCCATCATTGATCAATTGAAATTGAGTTAGATCTTCTCTTTGTCAAAGAAATCTACTTCCATCAGAATACATCCTCATACAGTATAGTTGTTGAAGTATATAATGATCTCCTGGTTCTGCTCATTTCACTTAGCATCAGTTCTCCCCAAGCCTCTCTCTATTCATCCTTCTTTATTTATTAGAAAAGTTTCTGTTGTAAACCTATTGCATGGGATGCTTGTTTTTGATTTTAGACAGATTTTTTTAAAATAATAGTTTTAGAAAGTCCCGCTAAATTTAAATTTATTAAATTTTTAGAATGAGTATTGCATTTAATTGAAAACTTATTATGCATCTATTGGTATGATCATGTGGTATTGGGAATGTTTGATTTCTTATTATAATGAATTTCAATTGTTTTCCTAATGTTGAACCATGATTGTATCCACATTATAAACTCTACATGGTTTTGATTTTTTTATAAGTTGCTATAGTCTAACAGGGGTCCTCAAACTACGGCCCACAGGTCAGATGTGGCAGTGAAGATGTTTTACCCCCTCACCCAGGACTATGAATTTTCTTTATTTAAAGGCCCACAAAACAAAGTTTTTGTTTTTACTATAGTCTCGCCCTCCAACAGTCTGATGGACAGTGAATTGGCCCCCTATTTAAAAAGGGCCCCCTGGGAGGATATTCTTTAAAACAATTTATCCATAAATCATTAATCATATTGGAGTACAATTTTCTTTCCTTATTTTCTCTCTTTTTTCATTTTTCTTTTCCCATGAGGTTAATGGGATTAAGTGACTAGCCTAGAGCCATACTGCTACTACATATAAAGTGTTTAAAGCCAGATTTAAGATAAAGTCTGCCTAACTTTAGGGCCAGTGTTCAATTCACTGCACCACCCTTTTATTTTATCTTCTATTGGCTTAGATATTAAGACTATTTGTTTTACCAAAAAAAAAAAAAAAAAAAAAGATTTTGGTAGAGTTCTTGTCTTCTATATGCTTTGAAAATAAGTTGTGAAGTATGAGTACCAACTATTCCTACAAAGATAGCATACTCCTTTAAACTCATCAAGACCAGAAGTGTGTTGTTGTTATTTTCCCCTTTCAGTACTTTCCTTACACTTTTTCCTTTTTTTGAGATCAGGATTTTTAAGAACTCTAATTAGCCTCCTGATAAGTTAGGTATTTTATATTTTTGAAGGCATTCCACTAATTATTTTGTGTTCTCAGTTTTATTAGCATATAACTGTGCATAATATGTTCTGATTAATCTTTTTATATCTTCTGGTTTTGCAATGAATTCACCTTGCTCATTTGCTTTTTTAATGATCTTATTTTCTACTCTTTTCCTTTAAATCAGATTATCGGTTTGTTTGGTCTTTTAAAAGAATCAGCTTTTAGTCTTATTTATGGTTTCTCTGGAGAGTTTTCTCTCTAATTTATCATTTCCCTTCTAATTTTTAATATTGCACTTTTATTATTTTGCAATTTTGTTGACTTTCTAATATTCATAATATATTTTCATTTCATGAATTCTCTTTTTTCTATTTTGTTGAGATATATATTCATAGATATTTTATTTTTCCTTTGAGGACATTTTAATTAAATATCAGAAATCTTGGCATATTGTTATATCAGTATAATTTCCTTTTACATATTTTTTCTCTATAATTTGTTCTCTAAGTCACTTGTTTTTGAAGATTTCATTGTTGTATTACTTTGGCTATCTATCTGAGGTTTGTGATTTCTTAATTAATTACTATTTTTTAAAATTATGCTCTATATGAGATGTAGTAACTATTTACATAATTTGTCTACAATATCTCAATTCCCTACTACATGATAAATTTTTGTAAAAGTTCCATGTGATACTGAGAAATATACCTCTACACATATATATAAACATACATATTTATGCATATGTATAAATTTACATATTTCTTTTCTTTCTTTCTTTTTTTTTTTTTTGACCTGAGGGTTACTTGCCCAGGGTCACAAAGCTAGGAAGTATTAAGTATCTGAGACCAGATTTGAACTCAGGTCCTCCTGACTTCAGGGCTGGTGTTCTATCCACTGTGCCACCTAGCTTCCTACTATGTATATAAGTGTACTCTTTTACAATTCCCTTTGAAGATACCATAAATCTTTTAATGCTAGTTTCTCCAGGAATTAGTTTAATTCCATTGTTTCCCTTTGTTTATATTTCTGATATGTCTATCCAAAACTGAGAGAAGGATATTGAAGTCTCCTGATACTATTGTGTTACTGTGTCTTCTTGTAGCAGCGTAAAAAAGGTGAGATAAAACAGAAGATGGTCACTGAGATATTGGCATTGTTGGGTGACCATTCTCCAATGACCTTATGGGAGAACAGAAACAAATATCCTAGAGGATGTCCAGATATTACAATATGCAATTATAGAGATTTCACATTCATAAAATTAGAAGGCTATTTAGATATTTAAGTTTTGATAATTAGTGAATATTTGCTAATTTATGAAATTTATGAAATCAGTCATGAAACATTTTTTTTACTAGAAAGAAAATAAAAATATATAATCTCTATTTACATATATTACAAACATATTATATTATATAATGTGTGGAAATCCATTTCTCTATATTTCTACTACTGTGTCAACCATTTGTGAAAATATTTAATATCTTAACAATCAAATTTTGTACCATTAATCCAGATTATGTAAGAGGGAAATAGAATTGGATCCAACTTTATTTCATGGATTATATTGTTCCTAGTAGAATGCAAACTTAAAAAAAAAGGAACTGTCTTTTACAGAATATTAACATGGTTTATCACTCCATTCTTAATAAAGTGATAAAGCAAAGTCACATTACAATAAAAACAAATCTATCAATACTTTTTAATTGAAATAAATGTTTTAAAAATTCACACAATAATAGTTATATGGTTATTTTACTTTACACTGTTTGCTCATAACTTCCTTTAATTTACAAAAGATTTTATTTGTAAAAAAATTGTTATATATTTAGGTAAACTGTAATTGGATCTATATTGATAAAAGAAAAAATAAAATAAAAAACATGAAATGCAAAATAAAACTATTACATCTTTACCTATTTAACCAAACTTTGAAAATACAAGTGTAAAGCATATGGAAGTTAGTACATATACAATAACAACAATAATAATAATATCAAGTAGAAATTCAACAATTGTGAATTAATTCTAATATAAATTCTAATAATTACAAAAGAAATGATAAAAGTACGTTGGTCAGTATTTGCTTGATTTGTTGAGAGAGAGAAAGAGAAAGAGACACAAAGAGAGAGAGACAGACAGAGACAGACAGAGAGACAGATCTAACTAAACCAAATCACCTTTAAATTTCCTTTAAAGAAGAAAATGGAGATACTATTATTGACCTTTCACATTACAATCTTGGATGTTCTTACAGAAGGAACAGGAAGAACACAAAAGGGGCAAATATTTGAAAAGCAGTTGGATTGTTGTTCAGTTTTCTTAAGTTGTGTCCAATTCTTTGTGACCCTATTACAGTTTTCTTGGCAAAGATATAAGAGTGATTTGACATTTTCTTTTCCAGCTCATTTTACAGATGAGGAAACTGAGACAAACAAGGTTAACTGACTTGCTCAGGGTCACACAGTCAGTAAGTGTCACATTTGAATTCAAGGGGATGTCTTCCTGACTTCAGGCTTGACAGTCTATCTCCTGTATCAGCTAGCAACAGAGTTAAATGTATGTAAAACAGTTGCTGGAATTTGCACATTTCTGAATTAACAATTAACAAAGCATCTGAAACAGTTAAAAAAAGATTAAAAATATGGAAAAATCATGGCTCTTACTGAAATCTTAAAAAAGAAATGGCCAAATAAACAAAAATCATCTACTGAGATATATGCCTACTTTTCTTGTCCATATATATTTTTAAATGGGAATAATACACACACACACATATTTTAAGGATATTCATTAGTGATATTCTGAATAGTGTGATGACTGGGTTTAGCACCCAGAGTATATTAGAATCAGCCAGAGTCAGAATAAGGGAAAATGCTTGATCTTTATTCTTTGCGGAGGTGAAGGGGAGTGGCAATACAAAGTGAGAGCAATCACAACACTAACCTGATCAGCAGTGCCCTGGCCTCTCTCACTCCACCCACCAAATCGTCTAAGCAATCTCCTACACAAAACATCAAACTTGCACAGAGAGTGGGTGGGGCATATATTCTTTCTCCAAGCATATATTAATAGAGTATTGTGCAATTGCTACTTAGCCTCAAGTGCTAAGAGGGACCTCAGTGCAAAAAGAGCTTCAAGAGCTTCAGCCCATTACAGGTAGGAAAAAAGGCACGCCAAGATAAATATTATTCCAAAATGGACCATGTATTAATTTATATTTCAAAGAAATATGTATATTTCTTTAGTTGAGAATATGAAATTCTAACATTTTTATTATTTGTTAATTGTATATCAAAAACAAAACAATAACAACATTTAATTCATTAAGGAAAAGTACTGCCTTAGACACTCTTCTCAAAAAGACATCTTTAAAGAATAAATCAAAATTATTCAAGATTGTTTGAAAGACTTAAGAATAGAAATATCAACTTTGTTCAGCTAGTGTCTGATTATTTATGTCTATTGAATCATAAAACAAAGAAGTGCATACTCAACAAAGATGTTTACCACTTTGATGGAGGTGATTCAGCAGAGAGCTCAAACTAAAGAGTGTCTCCCCATTGTATTTGAAGTCTTCCAGACATTTCTGTTTGCAAATGGCAACATGCTGCTTACATAAAGCCCCCCAAAATCTCAGACTCTCCTGAAAGTTCTTCATAACAAATATGAAGTATTTGGTTTAACCGTTCACATTAAAAAGTTATGGGAGAGAATATCACAATACATTAAAAATTCATTTTGGAATAATGATTTGTTAAGATGGACACATGGACAGTCTATAGACTAGAGTTTATATGATAGTAGATATTTCTACCCTTGGTGAGGCATCAGATCAACTGATGCAATCAGTGTAGCCTATAGGTATGACCCTTAATTTGAAATCTAAAGCGTCCTTCTGTGTCTTTGGATCATGTATCCAAATTGCCTGAATATCAATATCAAGTATGTTAAAGTATCCTTCCTCTTCTCTTAACTCCTCCATTCCACCATATATTTAAGGCCAAACACAGCCATGGCCACTTTTCTATACAACTCAGAATTAGCTAAAGGAGAAAGTGTGCATTCCTGTGTTTGCACATGAATGCATGTTTGCATGTGTGTGTGTCTTTGTGAAGAATATATATTCATAACTCTATTCTTTAATCAGGGCCTTTAAGAAAAATGAATTATTTCTAGATTTGAGTATTTTTTTCATACTATTTCCTCAAAGCCATAAACCAATTTATGATTTCTTCTGTGCTCATATGAGCAAATTGCCAGTATTTTAAGTATGATATTTTATATTCTAATGACTCATATTTTGCATACTTAAAAAAAAAAAAAAGCTGGATAGGAACTCTCTTTTCTTTTTCTCAGTTTCTATCTCTGTATCTCTCCTACCTCCAACCCCAAGGGTGGGAAAAATATACTCCTACAAAATGTCATTCTAACCCAAATAATTGTATTTATAATTTATACAAAATCAACCACTATGACACTATGAAGTCTTAAAATAAGCATTTAGCAAATAATAAGGCAAAAGTGGAAATAATGACATTTACTAGATAGAAGGAAAAAAAAAGAAAGAATTGCCCAAACTCAGTCATTTTCTAGAAAGCAAAAGCAAAAATAATCAAAACCTTATAGTGCATTCAGAAACATGCCCAATTATGTGTATATTGTCTGTGAGGGAAGGTGAATTCATACTTAACAAGGAGGCACATGAATGTAGCAATTCACGTGCTGAGGGTAACTCAAAAGTAATTTGTAGTTTTAATATCCTCAATTCCTTCTAAAGCAAACAATATCACATGAAGATGTTTTTATTGTTAATCATCTCTTTACTGCTCTTAAGTAAATGAAGACAAGTTCTTTTAGTTCACAGCCACTTTTAACAGGGCCTTGAAAAGTGGAATGTGTTTTGGTTTTGTTTAATTTTTTAAAAAATGGTCATATGTTTTGTGTATATTACAACATTGAAAGCTAAAGAACAGCAAAGCTCTTCCTGTTTGCTCTCTGAGCAATATAGATAAACCCATCTAGCTTTTTACTCAACAGGTTTCTTCTTTCCAAAATCAGCTTCTTGCAAAGCAAAACTGTTTTCCAATTAGCACAGTTCCAATTTCTATTTTTTGTTTATAAATCATAGCAGCCAGTAGAAAACAAGGCATCTTAAAAATGATTCTCTAGATGGTACTAAAAAGAAATGAGATAAAGATAACTCTATACATAGTAGCAATAGTTGCCTTCTTATTATTATTATAGTAGCTAAAAACCTCTGTAGGCAGACTAACCTTCCAATAGTCAATCTGCAAACAGTGCCTCTCTTCCAATCATCAGGCTTCTAGAAAGCTGCTGAAGAGTTAATTTTCACAGCTGAAAACAACTTCTCTCTAGTTGGCTCTGTTCCTAGCTTCTTGGGTACTACTCAGTTTACTCTACTTTCACCTTCTGTTTTTCTCTTCCTATAATCCAATCTCACTTCCTGTTTCACATGTATAACTCTTCATAAGCATGTCTCTAATTTGTGAAATGAAACTTAATAATTTCACTTTTCTTTTGGTTAAGAATCCAGTGCACCATTTATTATTTTCCCACTGTATTCAACAATTATTTCATTTACTATTTTCAATGACAATTTTGAAAACTCTGAAATCATCAACAGTCAAATGAACTAATAGACCATAAATACCTTATAATCATCATCACTTCAATCTTTGATCTGCCTTTGTACAGTTCCTTACATTATATTAATTTGAGCGATAGTTGTCTCTCTGGTCCCCAAAATAGTTTTTTCATGTCTTTACTCAGTAGTTTATCTCAGACTTTTTTTTATTCACAAGGTGATTTTATTTGCGTACACAAATCTTTTTCTTACCCTTCCTGCAATTCAGTTGAATTTACATGCAAAATGAATAATATCTTACCCCCTCAGTCCAATGAATACATATTGTTATTTGTAAATTAAAATTTACAGTGGTGGGGATGGATTTCTTACACTTGGAGGCAGAATACATCATTTCTATATCCAGCTTTTTCTTTTCTTTTTTTTTTTAAGTTCTTAAAGCTTTTTATTTTCAAAACATATGCATGGATAATTTGACAACATTGATCCTTGTATAGTCTTATGATTTATATTTTCTCCTCCTTCCTGCTACCTCCTCCCCTAGATGGCAAGCAATCCAATATATGTTAAACATGTTAAAATATATGTTAATTCCAATATGTATAAACATATATAATTCTCTTGCTGCAAAAGAAAAATCAAATCAAAAAAGAAAGTAAATGAGTAAGAAAACAAAATGCAAGTGAACAAAAACAAAAAGAGTAAGAATGTTATGTTGTGATCCACCTTCCCTTCTCATGGTCCTCTCTATGGGTGTAGATGGCTCTCTTTATCATAAGATCATTGGAACTGGCCTCAATCATTTCATTGTTGGAAAGAACCAGAATTAATCTTTATATAATCTTATTGTTGTTATGTACAATGATCTCCTGATTCTGCTCATTTCACTTAGCATCAGTTCATGTAAGTCTCTTCAGGCATCTCTAAAATCATCCTCCTGATCATTTCTTACAGAACAATAATATTCCATAGTGTTCATATACCATAACTTATTCAGCCATTCTCCAACTGATGGACATCTATTAAGTTTCCAGTTTTTTGCCACTACAAAAAGGGCTGTCACAAACATTTTTATGTATAGGGTCCCTTTCCTTCCTTTAAGATCTCTTTGAGATATAAGCCCAGTAGAAACATTGCTGGGTCAAAAGGTATGCACATAGTTCCAAATTGCTCTTCAAAATGGCTGGATCTATTCACAGTTCCACCAACAGTGCATGTGTTCCAGTTTTCCCATATTCCTTCAACATTTGTCATTATCTTTTCCTGTCTGTCATCTTAGCCAATCTGAGAAGTGTATAGTGTAACCCAGATTTTTCAATGATTGGATGTAAATCACTTATCTCTCCTAGACCTCAATTTCTTCTTATGTAAATGGGGAGATGATGCCAGTGCTATTTTCCTGTGTTATACATGCAGCATGTCTTTTCACAAATAAAATATGAATAGAGTACTATACAGGTTCAAGAGATTGTTCTTTAATTTAAAAAAATTAAAAAGTCTGTAATAACATCAATTATTGTGATTAAATTATGTTGGATGCAAAAATGTAACCTAAAAGCCTCAGGAGATATTAAAATCACTATTGGTTGGAGGGGGGAAAAAAAAAGACTGATTTTTATCATTACCCGATCTCCAGCTCCAGAGACTGAAACAAGAAAACCTCCTCTCTGCAGGTGGATGGCAAGTTGCCTCATCCATCGGCTTGATAATGAAGCTCAAAGTTACTAAGAGAGTTTCTCTTTTAAAGTTTATTTTAATTTGATTTAATATGCTATTATGAAAGTGTCATCATTGCAGATAACAATAATTATAGTGGTTTGTTTAATTGCTTTAATATATTAGACAATTAATTTCCTTTTAGTGTTGAGAAAGATTAAACAGTTTCTAGTAAAAGTGCATGTGTCAGAAATTCAGCACTGTGGTTTGTTTTCTAATATTGCTATGGGAAATTCACCTGGATAGACTGCATTTGAAATGAAGAAAAAATGCTAATGAAGTTAATTAACAGATGAATATGAATAATAGAATGAGGGAACAAGTCAAGGAAACTTATTGTTCTTTTTTTCTCCTTTCTTTTCATGAAAAAAATCAGTCTAAGAAAAACAAAGGTTTGGGGACTCAGTTCTTCAGACTGCCTGTATCTACAGGGTATCTAAGTTTTAGAATTTTAATGCCTTTCTATGATAGTGGAAAATTAAGAAGGATTTAGAAAAGAACAGATTTCAAGTAATTCACAAAAAATGGGGGGGTGGCTTTTGAAGGTTATATATTCTTTATATGTTATTTCCTTTAAAATTAGGAGCAGAAATAATTAGAAAGCATTGAAATGATTATTAATTGAGGTCCATTGAGTCAAAAAGTATGGAAAAATCATTCCACACTTAATGATTTTCAGATAGTGCCAGAATATCTCTGCCTTATGCACAAATGATCATGTATCTTTACTCAAAATCATTCAGCCATTCCCTATATCACCTTTTAACTACTGTTTCTTAGAATTAACATTTCTATCCTGTTTGGCAAAACACTTTCTTCACATCAACCACATAAAGAAGATAGCCTATCTATTATTAAAACTATTTTGTAGATAACAAAATTTGAGATTCTGCTGGGGAAAGTGAGGGATAGGTGGTATTTGTATTTTGCTTTAAAGTGAATAAAGTACTCTATATTTTCATTCATTGCCTTGTTTGATTTTCAAAATAATACTTTGAAATGGGTAGTCCAAATCCATCTCTGTTTTACAGATAAGCAGATTGGACCTCAGATAACTGGAGTTAGAATGCAAACATTTTGTTGGTAATGGCTATTTTTTTCCCTTTTTTCTATCTCTAGTATCTAAAAGAATACAGTATAACAGTGAGTCCCAAAAACACTATGGGGTAGGAATAATTAATGTATTATTAAATTCACGGAATTGAAGTTAATTTACTTATACTCAACCAGATAATAAATGATGGAGGGGATAAGATTTAACTGCATATCTCTACTTCCTCTAAGTCTAGTTCTATTTATTGTTATCATCATCATTATTATTACTAACAACAACAATAATAATACTATTAATAGCCAGTACTTAATGTTTTAAGGTTTGTAAAGTACTTAATGAGTTATGTCATTTGATTCTCCAAACTTCCTTTTGAGATGGATGCTATTGTCATCTCTATCTTACTACTTACTAGATCCATGATTTTGGCAAATCATTCAACTTTGATTGACTTCAGTCTTTTAAGCTGAGAGATAGCTGGACTATAAGTCACTTGCTATTCCCTGGCAAATTCTTCATCATCCAGCTTTCATATGTGGAACTTTCCCTGGAATTTCTTTCTTTTGCTCATAGAGTTACTAATAAACTATTAAAACTTAAGTTAGCTTTAGCCTCCTCTAGGAAGTCTTATTGATTTAGAAACTATGGATTAGTTTCCTAATTTATAAAATTAAAAAATGATAATAGTCTGCCTTGCAGGGTGGTTGTGAGATATATTTGCAAACCTTAAAGCATTATATAAATGCTTTGCTTTTTAGTCATTTTTCAGTTATGTCTAATGCTTTGTGACCCCTTTAGAGGTTTTCTTTGCAAAGATATTAGAGTAGTTTGCTATTTTCTTCTCCAGCTCACTTTACAGATGAAGAAACTGAGGCAAATAGGGTTAAATGACTTGCTTAGAATCATAATCATTATCAGATAGTCTGATAAAAGTTTTGCAAATATCATCTCATTTTATCCCACAACAACCCTAAGAGAGAGATGCTATTATCTCCATTTAATAGATGAGCAAGCACAAATAGATAGAATTTAAATGACTTGCCCAGGTTTTCCATTCTAGTGTCAGACAGGATTAGTATGAGTCTTCCTGAAGCTAAGTATAGCTCTATTCACTGTACCACCTAGCTACCTAGTCATTTAGTATACTTCTAACTTAATTATTCCCCCTTCCCTTATGCATTTGTTATATATATGTAAACAGTACCACAGCTATTTGCATATTTCTTATATATTTACCTGTAGTAAAATCTAAGAGGGCATAGATATACAAATTATTCATTTCTTTTAGCACTCAGAAAAAGACTGGCAATAGTTAATAAATATCTGTTGAATTGATTTAATGACATGAATTAGAATTTAAGTGGTGAATAATGAGAAAAGCAAGAATTTTACACTTGAGAATATTCATAGCATTTCCCCAGATTTTAATCTAAATGCCCTCTGTGGTGAAACTTAGATCTCCCTAAGCTGTAATTAGCTTTCCAGGTCCCTGAGCCTGGGGCCTCGAATATATTAAGTGGTCACACTGTTTGTTGAATTTGAATTTGAATCTGAACTGTCACAAGTAAAAACTAATTGGACATTCTACAAAAAAATTCACACCACTCTCTATTTGGAGTTGAGGTCACCATAATAATAATAGGTCACACTGCCCCTAAGTTTAAGATTTATTAAAGGGATTTGTTCACTATGATCCTCTCTAGTTAATACAGTTCAAATGTTTATATTCCCTTGAAGAAACTGAGGCTCAGCATGGGTTTAGGGGAAACTTATATATGATCCTTGTATTGGGGGGACTGGAAAAACTCATTGGTCTTTTTAATCATTTAGCAATGAGTTTTCTTTAAAAAGATACCTCTTATGGTAAATTGTTGGCCATAACAAATTTCTGACTTTAATTCTACTATTTATTCCTAGGGGATTGATTGTTAAAAAACAGGGATTCAGATCCTAAGAGTTTCTGGAACTCCAAGGTTGTCTTTTTGTTCTTTTCTTCTAGATAAGAAGTCTCATTTCATTATACTGGCTATGAAGTTCCTCTCACTTTCCACCACACCCAAAATACATGAGACTCATAAGGAATTACTTAATTCTGTTTCTAAAATTCCACTCTGTCCAGATTCAGGATGAAATGTGGGGACCCATCTTAACTTCACAATTTATTTATGTCTAAAGCTTATTATGTTTTCAAACTCAGGTGTAGACAGAAATTTGATCAGTCACAAATTGAATGTCACAGATAAACAAGGAATCAGTGATTTTTTAAAATGAAACTGCTGTGTATAAATATATACTTATGTGTTTGTATATGCATAAGTATTATATAGATATATTCCTATTTCAACATAAGGTTTTACAGACTATGAGTATTCCTGTAGTCAAATCTATACACACATACACACACATGTATATCTATGTATGAATGTATGTTCCATAACATTCCATAACATTCATATATACCACAATTTACCCAGCCATTCTCCAATTGATGGGCATCCTGAATGTATGTATGAAAAGAGATATACAATAAATCCATTTGTGCATTATTTAGGAGGGAATCAGCTACTTTCTATTAGCTGCAAAATATGTTTCTACACAAGAACAGTAATCATCCTGATTTCAATTAACTTTGGATTTAGAATAGATGAACAGGATGTAAAGGTACATTTTGTTAATAAGACAAATATAGACACAGAGATGTTTTTGATGTATTTTTTTTTTTGCCTTGTTAATATGGGAAGGGCAAAAGGAAAATAGAGGTTTAAATAAATACAATCTTTATCTCTCTCTGTCTCTCTGTCTATATCTGTTTCTCTCTCTCTCTCTCTCTCTCTCTCTCTTTCTTTCTCTCTCTATGGTTAAAGCTATTTGTCTCTGTCTCTGACTCTGTCTTTGTCTCTGTCTCTCTCTTTTTCTGTTTTTGTCTCATTTTCTGTGTGTGTCTCTTTTGTCTATATCTGTTTGTCTCTCTGTGTGTCTCTTTCTTCTTCTCTCTATTTCTTTCCCCCTCTCTTTCTCTTTTGACCTGTAATGTCATAAATCTATACCTTCCTCAGTGTGGAAACTCTCATGGTCTTAAATGATAGCTTAAGGCCCTGGAAGGTTAAGTGATTTACTATACTGCTAGTATGTGTCAAAGACTCAATTCAAATCTTCCTACCTTGAGGTTGGCTTCCTTCATTACATCTGCTACCCTTTCCTCATGTCCCATTTGCTCCTTCTCACTTCAACTCCCTCCATCTTTCTATGTACAAATCAGTAATATAATTGAAACATAAGAATACGGATTATGTTCTCATATTTCTAAAATTAAAATTAATCACCCCTTTAGGAAAAGCCATGACCATCTGGCATTTATATAGTATTCTCAGGTTTGTAAAGCATTTCATATATCTTGTATTGCCAGTTTTCCTGACTTCTATTTTGCTTTATATTTCTATGACTGGAAGAGAAACTGCAGCTGATGACTTTATGAAACTCTGACTCACTTAAAATCAATGTATACACAAGTCATAGGTCCTCTTTGAAAACTATGAAAGAAAAATGCATGTTATATCATTTGTATCTTACAATAATCCTCTGATTTAGTTGTTTTTATTATCCAAATTTTCCGGATGAGGAA
Source organism: Antechinus flavipes (assembly GCF_016432865.1). Classification (NCBI taxonomy): domain Eukaryota; kingdom Metazoa; phylum Chordata; class Mammalia; order Dasyuromorphia; family Dasyuridae; genus Antechinus; species Antechinus flavipes. Next base: position 70,677,869 of record NC_067399.1, read on the forward strand.
ACTGAGCAAGAGAAAGGCTCAGTGAATTACCTGGAGTTAGAGAGCTAGAAAGTTTACAGGCAGGATTCAGCTTCAGTTCTTCCTTACTCAAGTCCAGCACTTTACCCACTCTTTGTCTTTGCCATTAATAACCATGTCCTTAGTTGATTTTCTTTGAGTGGAGAAAGGATATTGTCAACCATTTCTTTAAGCTGATTATTTCAACCTAATGTATGATGCAAAAAAAGGAAAAAAAAAAAGAAAGAAAAATCCTCGTTTACTATTCAATTCACCCCTCATCTAGTAGATAGCCTTAATGTCAAGAAGTAAGTTATTTTTAAATTATATCTGTAAAGATGTATTTGCCTTTGTGCCCTCAAATGTAAATTTCATTCTCTATCCAAGGTTGTGTATTTTCCAAACAGAAAAATAAAACAGTGCCATACTCAAAGAGTTCACATTCTGATAGGGGGAAGCAACTCACCTGGAACATTTGGGCTACAAACTCAGTGGAAAAGCCCAGTGATCATTAGAATGAATCTTTAAACTTGATGGTAATGATATCTTCTATAATGCTATTAATAAAACTATATTTATTTCTTTGTTGATCCATTACCACAATTGTATCAGGGTGAATGTGAAAAACAAATACAATGAAACTCAATAAGGACACATACACCACCTTAAACATGGGTTCAGAAAGTCAGTTTTAAAAATATAGGATGGTCAGGGATATGTTTTAGTCTATTTTCTGAAAACAAATTTTTTAAATCTTGTTTTATTTGTTTAATGGGTTACAAATTCAGAATGAGTCAACAATGTGATGTGGCATCCCAAGAAGGTAATATGGTCTTTAAAAATCATACTATCTTGAAATAAAATGATAATAGTCTATATTTACAATCTGGTCACATTCTATTTTAGTATTATGATCAATGATAGGTTACACCATGTAAGAGAACCATTGAGCAGTCAGAGGAGGCAACCATGATGTCAAAAGGTGTCATTTTCCTTTATAATGAGATTTAGCTAGAGAAACTAGTGGTTAATCTTAAGAGAAAAGAAGATTCATATATATGCATTGTATGTGTGCCATCATAAATAAATTTTTATAAACTGGTTTCCTTTTTAACTCTATGTATTTTATCTTATCAATTTAAAAGCATAATTTTGAGAAGGGGTCCCTAGTCTTCACTAGAAAGGCAGAGAGATCCATGACACAAATAATGTTAGGAAGATCTTCTTTAGAGAGTTTGTAATTTTTAAATTAGTTCTCCTCTGAAGTCATTGAGGGAAACTCCTTTTCATCTGCATCTTTAGCATTTAGTATTATTTTCTAGGAACAAAAGAATTGCTGGAAGTTAAATGTATTATTGGCTAGCCCACCCTAGGAACAGAATACTAATTTCTGACATCAAGCTAAATTTTTCATCATTACTTGAAATTGCTTTACTAGTATCATTTGTGATTCAGAAATTGGCCCATATTCTTTCACTTTCTCATAATATTTCCAAATCTGCATGACTCACAAACAGCATTACTGTTGCTCTATATTGCTAGTTTACATGATATATTTAGTGTGTCCAAAATCAGCTTATTAACCTTCCCATCATAGAAAATGCTTTTGAAATAAAACTCTTCATAACTTTTCTTAGAGGCTTTTAAAATTACTTTCTGACTAGTTTTCCTTTTTCCATTATAATTTCTCTTTTATCTACCTTCCACAATGCTGCCTCTATACATGTCATAATATGCCAGTAACATCTTTTTATTACTCTATCCAAAAATTCCTCCCATGGCATTCCATGACCTACTAGACTATGCTGTTTAGCATTCTCAAATATGGTAAAGACTGAATATTTCTTTAAGGCCCCAAATCACATGGTGTGGTGATCTTTTTCTTCTTTTAAAATAAGTAAGATAAATAGTTTTCTCTGGCGGAAGGGGGTAGGTTTCTTGGGGAAGGTTTTTCTGGAGGCATCAGTTCAGATCAATAATTACCCTAAATGCAGCCAGCTGGTAAAAATACAAATGTTTATTTCTCCTTCCAAAGTAGCCTGGTTAGTTGAGCCCTCTCTCTCTCTGCTTGGTTCCAAGAGCTCCCTCTGAATGTCTCCAAATCCAAAGATTTTGTCCTTCAGCCTCTGCCTCTGCTTTCTTCAGCCTCCAGAGCCAGCACCAAGTTGAATCTGTCTTGCCTCTGAGAGAGCCTTCTCAATCTTCACTGAGCTCTTGACTCGTAGCTTCTTCCTCTGAAAACTCTTCTTCCGCCACCAGCCAGCCAAGTGGAAAATATTCTGGAATATTTCTCTTCACTGACTTATATATGACTCTTCTGAGAGAATGGGATTATGGGTTTTCTCCCATAGTGCTCTCTGGCCCTAAGAGCTTCAAGGGAGGTGTAAATTCAGATATCTCATACTAAACCCTGAAATTTCCCAAACGAGTGAACTCCAATAAGTAAAGGTGCAAACACAAGCAGTGTATCAATTAGTTCTACTTAGTACCTTGTTTCAGGTTCTGGCCCAAAACATCTTCTTGTAAGATCATATCAATAATCTATCAACTCTAATGAGTTAGCAGTTTGTAAAGATTATAATAACATGGGACCAAATTCAAGCTCTATACTTCTCTAATGCAATATTCCCTTCTTCCTCTAGTTAGAAGTAATTGATGGCATATGGTCCTGAACTATGATAAATCAGAATTCAAATCTGGCATCAGATACTTGCTATCTGAATTAACTTAGACAAATCACCTAATAATTGATTGTCTCAATTTCCTCATCAGTAAAATGAGGATAAGAATAGCACCTTCCTTAGAGAGCTGTTATAAATATCAAATGAAACAGTATTTATTAAATACACACATACACACGTACATACATAGAGAGCACAGTGCCTGGCAAATAGTAGGCACCATATAAATGCTTATTCATTTCATTTCCCAACTTGAAAGTAATTTATTTCCCTATATATAGATTTTAAGAAAAAAAAAATCCCAAATTGTACCATTAAAAAAAATTCCTATTATCTCTTGAATTACAATTTATTTGTACAAATATTGGTTCTCTTTTTCCATTAAAATATAAAGCCTTGATAAAAGAGCCTATGTTGTACAGCATCCATCTTTGTATTTTGAATATTTGAATTTTGGATCTTTGTAGAAGAGTCTCTTAAATATAGTAAGAATTTAATAAATGTTTCTTAATTGGATTGAGAGACAACATGAGAAAGTAAAATGTTAGAGATAAGGCCAGAAGACATAAGTTTTTCAATTTCAACACTGCCAGCTACCACTTCTATAGGAAGCCTTTTCTAATCACTCTTAATTCCAATATTCAATATTCAATAAATATTTATTAATTGTCAACTCTGTTCCAGGCATTATACTAAAGTGCTAGGGATACAACTAATAAAACAAAACATAGACCCTGCCTTTGAGATGGAGAAGTAGACAACACATCAAAGGAGACAAGAAAGCTGAAAGGGATAAGTTATCCAGTTTGGAGCCATCTTCCTGGGTCTTAAGTCCCTTGTGTATAAAATGAAGGAATATATAACTACTAAAGTTTCTTCTGGTTCTAGCATTCTTTGATTTAATCTGACAGATTAGAAAATATGAGAAGAAATGCAAAATGGATACTTAATATGATAGATAGCATTTATAATTGGTAGCAATCTATATACCTGGAAGGGACTCAGAGGTCATTGGGTCCAATTGCCTTTTACAGTTGGGCAGCTATGTGACACAGTAGGTAGGATGCTGGATCTGGAGTGAGGAAAACCTGAATTCAAATTCAGGCTCACATTTCCTAGCTGTATGAGTATGGATAAGTAATTTAACTTCATTTGCCTCAGTTTTCTATTCTGATAAATGAGTTAGAGAAGGAATGACAAATCTCTAGTTTCTTTGTCAAGACATCCCCAAATGGGGCCGTGTAAATTGAGAATGGTTGAAAACAAATGAACTTTTAATAGATAAAGGAATGGAGGGCTCTGGAAGTTATGTGACTTGCGGGTCAAAAACATAATAAGTAGGCAGTCAAGAGCAGCATATAGCTCCTTTGACTCTATGTCTTCATTATGTCTCTTGACATGAGTTCAGATTCTAGCCTTGCTACTTACCAACTCTGATCTCAAGCAAGTAATTTTTTCTCCTTTTCACCTTAACTTACTCATAAGCAAAATGATATCAATACTATTTTTATACTGCCAAATACAGGGTTGCCTGGAGGAATATATTTTGTTAAAGGGAACATGCTATATATGAGTGAGAGCTTCAGGGTTGGGATGCACAGTGGTTAAGCAGTACAAAAGCACCTCAGAGTACTTCTCTAGAACAGACACTGTTTTTTACAGCAGCCTCTTATCCATAACCTCAGTGGCTTCATTAAAAATTTAACACAACAGATTGTCTTACATTGCTCATAGGTTTGCATTTATAGGACTAATTTATTTTTTAAATCAGATTTCAACAACTCATAATATTCTGTCAGTATTTACCTTTCACCAATACATGGATAGACAGATGGCTGTCCAGATCATAATGCAGATGGAGGGAGTGATGATATATGGATGAGAATATGTAGATCTCTTTACATTCATATATATTCTAAGTACTTAATATTAGCAGCTGTGGGTGAAATATCATCATTTTTATTGTCAACCGCTCCACGCTGAGGTAGTAGGTTGGCGTATAATCAGTTCAAACCGCAATGCTAGTCATTTATCCTGAATAATGTATTTGTTTACTTACACTGATGTGCACATATATCTTAGTTACATGTCACAATGAATATAAAACTCACTGTGGCCAAAATGTATCATAGAGAAGACCGGGGTCCAGGAGTCTTCCTGCCTTTGCAGTCAGAGCCTTCACTGAGGAGAACATTCCCTTAATTACTATTCAGTAATTGTGAAGGTCATTGACCACATGAATACTCCAATTCAAAAGGGATTCAAGGATGTAACATAATAAACATTGTATCATTGAATAAGCAAGAAGCAATACAATTCATGCCTTAATTACTGGAAAATTAATGGAAATAGTGTATCAAAATATGATTTTTTAAAATGGAGATATGGAAGCTATTTCAGACATTAAAAGACAAATGATTGCAATATTTTAGATATGAATTCAATTGCTGCAATGTGCCATCTTAATGCAATTATGAAACCCTTCTTTTGACACCATAATATTTGAATTTATATTAGCCTGTGGATATGTGAGCATGGGTGTTGAGCATGGGAAATACAACATATCCTTGAAAAGCCTTATGAAAAGGTTTTAAGATCATGCCCTCTAAATGATATACTGTACAAATAGACACACATGGGTCATATTTCACTGAACTTTTTTTCATTCTGTTGATCTGATGTTAAGATTTAAATTGAGTCTATTAAACACATACATTTATATTTATCATGGTGGTTAAATTGTGAAAGTTGAGAGCAGGCAAATGTTAACACAGAGCTGTTCATTTTCTTAGATTTACTTATTATTACTATTAGATATCAACAGCACAATTCAGATAGCTTGTTTTTAATGTGTAATAAGAAAGATGGAGTCAGAGACAGAGAAAGACCAAAAGACACTGATAAAGTCTTAAACTAGGATGATCCTTATTTAGGGCCAATTCTTTTAAGAAAATTTAAGACTATTTTAAATATATAAATCTAAAAATCTAGCAAGTCTCCCATGCATTGCAAATTCAATGTGGTAAAGGTATTATGGTAGACAAAAAAGTTAATGTATTCTTGTCTTAAGAAAGACAGTGTTCAGAATGACAAAAGTCATTAGTTTGTTCTCTTAACTCTTGGCCAGATTACTTAATTAGTTCTCATTAATGAATGCTAATCATAGAATGGTAACCCAAGATGTTTGGTTGAAGGAATTATGGATATTCAGTCTGTTGAAGACATGGCTGGGGAAGGGTCCAAGATGACAGCTAACTCCAAGCATCTCAAGGACTGTTAGATGGAAAAGTGGTTAAATTTTCTGTGCTTGGATTTAAAAAACAGGATTAGGAAAAATGGGTAGAAGTCACAGTTTCTCTGAATGTAATGAAAGTATTTCTAATAATTCAAGCTTTCTAGGAGGATAACAAGTTCTTTATTTCCTGCCATTGAATTGATTATTTTGCTGGCTTTTTGTAGAGAAGATTCTTATTCATATATTGGTTGGACAATATATATTTCTATTTCTATTTCCTGATCAGATTAGGAAATGATTTTTGACGAGTGGATTTTTACATATCTCTCTCAAAACAAACCCAAAAAACATATCAAAATATTTAAAGGTACTTGCAGGATGAGGAGTAATATGTCTTTTTTATGATATTCTCTTTAAGATCAAGAACAAAAGCTAATAAAATTCCAGTAGTTATGGCAATCTAAACTATTTAGATGATGTATAATTTTAAAATGTTGATATGTAAATAAGAGAAAATTTTTAATTAAAAGAAGGAACACCAAAGGCATGCTTATTAATGATTTTACTTTATAAAATGTCCTTTTTTTCAAACCCCAATTCCCTATTGCTTTTCTTTTCCTTTCATTTTATCATATACTGATAGATGGCAAAGAGAGCTTAGAACTAAAGTGACTTTTGTAGGCCTCCAGTTCAACCACTTTATTTTATAAATAGAAAAATAAAATAAGGCTCAGAGAAGTTAACCAATTTATCCAAGGTCACACAGTAAATAAAGCAATATTAAAGAAGGAAATTCAAATTTAGATCCTCTGACTCAAGAAGCAGCACTCTTTTATACTGCTACAATCCCTAAAGATCTAAAAATGAACAAAAGCCCTTGGGGGATAATGTCTCCAAAAGATAATAATAACTTACATTTATTCGGCTATTTAAGGTTCACAAAACACTTTCTTTTTAACAACTCCTTGAAGTACACTATGCAAGTAAAAAATCTGTTTTAAAGAGGAGGAAACAGGGGCTGCAAAAGTAGCCCCATATCATAAAACTGTCAAAGTACCAGAAGTAAGCCTCAAATCCAAGATTTAATTGCAAGGTGAGCAATCTCTTTCCTCCTCTATAGTCAACAGAAAACCCTTAATGTAGTACCATTTCATGTGTCCCCCATAATTTTACTGTTTTGGGAAGAGAGAAGGGGATTTTTTTCTTGTTTTCCTATGTCTTGTCTTTCAATTATTCAGTTCACATTTTCCTATTTTATAAACTTCCACTGTTCCCTTCATCCCCTATTCAATTATAAATTCACATATTTTGCATTCCCCTGTTGACTGTAATTTACTGCTCATAGCTTCTATCCTTCTGCTTGTGGAAGGCTCAAGAATTATTTATCAAGCCTCACCAGTATATTTCAGTCAGTCAAGTTCTTTTTCCCCCCTCTAATACTGAAAAATCTTGACTATTTAACACAAACCCATGGAATCCAATTAGAACCATATTTAGACAATGAAGATGAGGCAGTTTGATGATTACCTTTGATTAAGGGAAGGGGAGAAGTTGCTGGACAATTTCTGGGGTGAAGTGTCTGAGAGAGGGATAATGGGCAAGAGGGAGGGCTAAAATCCCAGAGCTTTCAAGCCTCATCAACTGCATTTATTGGAGAAGATTTCCCTTCATTGAAGAAGAAAATAGATTCTCTATGCATACAATGTGTGTGTGTGTGTGTGTGTGTGTGTGTGTGTGTGTGTTGTACAGAGAAAAAGAGAGAATGCTTTTGTATTTTCTTCGTCTATGGGTCCATATATATATTGTATGTATATATACATACATATACGTATATGTATATGCATTTTTTTCACTTCATTCAAAATGAGTTTCCAAAGCTTGGTTCCCATGCCTGTTTGTCCCCATCTCTTGAGTTGAGAAAATTATTTTTTTAATGAATTCTCATCAAGTTTCTAATTATAATATCTTTATGTTTAATATTTGTCTTTCAGATGAAAGACAAACATTTGGGGGGCAGTCACAAAGGACATGAATAATTTCTTTAGAAGCTTATCTAATTAATTACACTGCTCTGTAATGTCTTTAAAATGTGAACTGCCCGTCATTTTATTAATTTAGATAAAAGTAAATCTTTAGTGTTTAAATATGACACTTGTGCTGAGAATCCTGATAAGACACTGTATTCATTGTTTGTGTGTTTATCCAGTGGAGATAAAGGGAAAGAAGATTGCTCAGAATGTTTTGGGCTGATGATTTCTGTCTCAACTCTATCCCATAAAGAAGTAATTTTGAAGGCCATTTATGGCACATGCACAATGTTCATAAGGGAATATCAACTAACTCTTTCACCAAAGAATGCCTGGGACATGGAGTACTAGAGGGAAGAAAAAGAAAAAGATGATTTGGTGCATTCTATGATTTGTAGATATCAAAGGAATCATTATATCTGCTTGCATCTCATTGCTTAATCCAAGAATGGAATCAAAGGACCTCAATTCTTATCCTGACAAACAAATTATTAGCTGAATGAGACCATGAAAGCCATTTATTTTCTTTGGATCTACATCTTCATGTTAATTAAAATTTAGATGACACCTAAATTATTAAACTGTTCAACCCTTTTAGGAGAGAGAAAAATTAGATAAATGGAGAAAAGGAGGGTCCTTCTAGGGGAAAAAAAGACATCAATATAACATGTAAGAAGTAACGCACTCAAGGTTGATAGTATAAGAAAATAAACCACCATCAGACTATTGGAATATTGAGTCTATAACTTCCAGAAACAGAAATAGATAGAGTGAATGATAACCCCATAGTACTTTTGATCTTGCCATACCTCATCTGTAGTATTGTGTTCAGCTCTGAAGCAATAAATAGAACTGATAAGCTAGTGAGAATTCAGTGGGCAGAAAAACAATCAGAATAATGAAGAGCCTTAATTACATATCACATGATTTATCAGTTTAAGAAAATTAAAATATTTAGCTTAGATAAAAGAAGAATCTGGAGAGTTAGGAGAAAAATAATGGAAGATGTCTTCAAGTATCTGAGGGTTGGTATATGTACAAAGATTAAAATTTCTCTTCTCTCCTCTACCTTTCCCAGAAGGCAAAGCCCAAAATGATGTGCAAAATTGCAAAGAAGTAAAGTTTAAAGTAAATATGAGGAGAGATGTGAGACCATCTTTCAAGTTAGCATTATGCAAAAGATGGGCTACCTCAAAAGATGGTGGATTCTCCCTACTTGAAGATCTTAAAATTGAACCTGAATGACTCCTTTTGGAATATGTTACAATAGGGATCATTTTTGTATATGGGTCAAACTAAAAGGCCTTTCATATCCCTTGTAATTCTCAGATTATGTGATTTTAGGACTCGGGGAGACTATTTTTATCTAGCAAATATATCTAGGGAAGGCATAAAAACATTATCTTTTAAAACTTGTTGAGATTTCATAGAGCATTTCCTCCCTTCTGTGGGTTTACTCACCCATTCTTCAGGTATATATATATATATATATATATATTTTTTTTTTTTTTTACATGGCAAGAACTGTGAATGAAAACCATAGTAAGATTAAATTTAGCTTCTTTTATTGACTAAAACTATATATCCTTATAGTCCCAGAGTATAACACACAGTAGATTAGAGAGAAGAAAACGAAGCCCCAAGTAGTGAATAATTACACAAAGGATGGCAATTGAGTAAACTCCAAACCAAGAGGAATAGCTATAACAAAATTGAATCACAATTCTTTTTTTTTTTTTAGAATTTTATGCCAACAAAAGCTTTTATTAATTTTTAAATTAAATTATTTTTCAAGTATCAAAAAAAGTATTTCCTCCCATATCATTCCTATGAAAAAAGTTTAAAGAAAAATTTGTAACGAAAATTTGCAGTCAAGCAAAATATCACCATTCTGTGAGCTGGATGGGGCAAATAATAATTTTCTTATTTTAGAATAGAGAATCCAGAGCATTGTCAAGACAAAGTGGCTTTTTCAAGGTTACACAAATAATAAACTGAACTCCAAACCAAACATTATTACTTCAAACAAAGGGCTTAATCACACATTCATCAGAGATTTAATCTACAAGAAAGGTTGAAAGTTAGACACCCAGGCCATGTTCTTGGGTTGTGTTATTTGATTGAGGATTATGAGTCTTGTTGTCATTAACACATGGAGAACAAAAATAAAGAACTTTAGAAAAATGAACAATTGCAAGAAACTTTTGAGTCTTCCTGCCTAAATAGATTGACACATAATTCAATTCAAACAACATTTATTAAATACCTGCTATATGTCAGGTACTGTGCTAAAATGCAGATCATCAATGCAACTATTTCTAGTGGGGGAAAACAACAACAGTAAACTGTATATTTATGGTCCATAGTTTAGAGCAAGAGATAGAATGATAAGAAAAGATCAATGAGCCAGTTAGTTAACAAACATTTACTAATTTATTAATTATTTACAATGTGACAGAAAGCAAAGCAAAGCAGGCGGTTACATTCTAATGAAGACAATAATGTAAATAACTAAGCATATGCAAATATAATCTGAGAGGGGAAGACTCTAGCAGATGGGGGATGAGGTGAAGGTAGAAAAGCCTCCTAGAGAAGGTGGAATTAAAGATAGAAGGTGCAAAGAGAAAATAGGTTGATTTAACATATGGGCTATTGGACTAAAATTGAAAATGAGCCAAGCATCAGGTAAATATCTGGTTCATGTTCCTGTTTATTTCTTTAGAGGCCAGTATCTTCATCCTTGAACTTCTTTGCCGTCTATAGTACTGCAGCATAATAAATTATAAAACTGAGTGATTTATTGTTGTTTGTTGTTGGTGCTGTTGCTGCTTCTGCTGTCTTCCTTTGGTCATATTAATGCATATTAATGGATGAAAGGTCCTCCAACTGAAAATTACAATAATAATTAGCATTCACATAGGGCCTTGGAGTATGCAAAAAAAAAAAAAAAACCCAAAAAAACAAACAAAAAAATACTTTATACACTTGTTTTTCTCCCAATAACTACTGAGCAAAGTCTATTAAAGTCTATTATTATCTCCATTTTATATATGAGGAAACTGAGGGAGAGGAAGACAGATTCCAAAGGAGCTTTCTTACTGCTTTTCATCCATGGAATTCCATCTCATAAAACCTTCCATACCTTTACTTTGGCTATCCCCAAATACCAAAAATGCATTTTTATAATTTCCCTAGATTTTTTCAAAACTTAGATCAAGTGCTACCTTTCATGTGAAGCCTTTCTTTATCCCCTCACCTGCTTAGTGCTTTCTCTCTAAAAGTATATCAACTTTTTATATATTGATACATGTGTATATAATCATCTCTGGATAGATTGGAGTTGTCTTGAAGGCAGGAAGGACTTTACTTTTGTCTTTATCTGAACCATAAAATTTAGAGCAAATTAGTTGCTTAATGAATGCTTGCGGAGTGCTAAGAAGGGTCCCATTAAATTAAAAGCATAAAGTCATAAAATTTAAAAGCTGGGTGACCCAGTCCAACCTGTCACTATAACAAATAAATACTTCTGGTATTCAGCTTCCACTCAAACATGTTGACCAAAAGGTCACTATTTTATAATATACCCCATTTCATTTGGATAGAGCTCTCATTATTCTTAGGCAACCATGCAATCATTTTTTCTTTCCATTCATGTAATTTAGTCAACAAACTAATAGTATGTTAAATGTTGTTAACTAGTTACCATGCATGTAGAAAAGCATGTGGTCCCCCTTGAAGTTCAATTGGTTTCATGACATTAGCTTAAGTGAGAGAAGGTATATAGAGAAGCATGATAAACTGAATGTTAAGAAATCTTTAATCTTAGTTCAGGAACTATCTACAATTCTACTATTTGTAAAGTGAGGAGATTAAGATTAAGATTAAGATAAGATTAAGATTAAGATTAAATTATAAATGAAAAGATACCTATGGTAGATAGCTGTGTGGGATATCAAGCATAGTTTGACCTTTTGGTCTATAGTTTGATAAATATAGTGGCCACTTGAGTGTGTGCTTAGTCATTTACCAATTAAAAATCTCAGTCTAGGGTGGGAGATATAAAACTGAAATCCTGAACTCCCCTAGGAACTGGGAAAGCTGACTTATTAGCAAATTTTAAAAAATCTAGGCATAATAAAAAGTCCTATACCAGGAAGGAAGCAACAAATATGGAAAGGAAGTAATAAAAATAATTATATTTTATGTGGCACTTTAATATGAGCAAAACTCTTTACAACTATATCTCAGTTGATTCTATAAGGTATTATTATTCCCATTTTACAATTCAGTAAATTGAGGATAACAGAGGATAAATGACTTGCCAGGATCACATAACTAATAAATATCTGTGGCAGGATGTGAACTCAGATCTTCTTGATTATAGCCATTGTTTTATTTTTTGAACACCAAGATACTTATGATTAGGAATAAGGTGTTCAGAATATCCCAAGTCAAAGGAATAGTTTGACCTTGAGGAAAATCACTGTATAATTAATAAAAAAGGCTAAATAATTTTTAGTGTTTTCAGATTAAGATATATTAAATTTCAATATTCAATCTCTCCATGATGTCTTTCCTAATCTCTTTACTAAGATAGGTTTTTTCTTCCTCTGAACTCTTGAATAGCATTTTTCCTTTCTTAGTCACTTATTATTCTTTACTTTATAATATAGTTATTTGAATTCCAGACATTGCCCTTGCTGGACTAGAAGCCCTTTGATATCAGAGATATGTCTTATTAATCTTTATACAACCTTCAGCAACATAGTACAGTGTTCTCTCTGTCTTTGGCTTGGCAAATACTTATAGATTGAGGAAGTGTTGAATACATTGGCAGGGATAGAAGTTATGTTGTAGGAAGTTAAAGAAAAATTTCAAGGGTCTAAAAAAGAATTCCAAGCTTATAATAAGACGTTCAAAATGTGCTAATTTGTTTACTTAAAAAGATGTGTGAATGGAGCATCTAGATGGCACAGTGGTAAGAGCACTGGCCTTAGAGTAAGTAGGACTTGAATTCAAATACAGTTTCAGATACTTAATAGTTTGTGATACTGAGCAAGTGCCTGATATGTTTGTATGTATGAATTATGTATATTATCATGGCGCAAATTCAATAATTTTGAAATTGAAAAGGAGAAACAAAGTAAGAAAGGAAAATAGAGTACTAAGAGGATCCAGTAAAGACCCCTTTAAGCTAAGAATGAATCCTATTAATTTGAAGAATATATTTATCAAAAAAGGAGATATTGAAGATAATTAAGAAGACAAAAATCTAAGTGGAGGTGTATAAGACTGATATGGAAGTCCAGGTTGAAAAAAAGTAAAGTCTTAGAGCAAAAGGAATCACTTTAGGATGAGATTAGAAAGAGAAATATGAAGAGGGTTTTAGAAGGAGAGATAAATATGAAAAGGAAAAAAATAAAAGATTAGATAAAATGGTCAACAAATTAATCAGGGAAGCAGTATTTGGGTTATAGGGAGTGATTATGTCACTGAATATCCACCTATCCTTATCATATATAATTGTGTGTTTATGTATGTATGTGTGTGTGTCTGTGTGTATCACCATGCTATTTAAAATAGACACAATTTCTTCCTATAATAAAGTATTTTCTAAAAAAATAATGTTTGATGGTTGTAATGATTTAGATTTTATCAACACTATAAAGAAAGGTCAGAATTTTGAAATACATTCCCAAACCAAATATTTCTTCTCACTTAATTTCCTTATTAATATTCAGTGTCATGCAAATAGAAAGACAAATAAACAATCAGCCATCTCTAAAGCATTGTATATAATTTACAAAAGATCACAAGATCATTATACTCTAGAGTGAGGAGCAAATGGCATTGCAGTTAGAAAAAAAGAGGTATGAAAATAATGGCACTTTATCTTGACCAATTTATCAATCATTTTAGAAATTAAGATGAAAGAAAATATATTTTATTTAAAGAATTATTTGTGGAGGTCTCAGCTATTCAAATTGCACATGAAGATTATTGTTATTAATGATAATAGCTAACATATAGCACTTACTAATGAGATAACTTTATAGTTATCTCATTTGATCCTCCTAACAATCCTGAGAGGTAGGTGCTATTATTATCTTCATTTTACAAAGAAAGAAACTGAGGAAAATTGAAATCAAGTTTCTTGCCCAGATTCACAGATCTAACAAATGTCTGAGGCCAGATTTGAATGATGGTCTTCCTGAGTTTATGCTCAGTATTCTATCCATTCCACCATCTAACACAGTAAATAATGAATACTATTAAAAATGATCTGGATTCATTCCTATCAAGAAGAATACAAGCATCAATTGGACCATAAAATATTAACAAAATGGAAATACTAGAAATATTCCCAATATTGTCTAATTGTACTTTTTTCTAAGCCCACCCTTCATCTTGTACAATTGGTCTGAGCTATCGTCTTTGTTAAGGACTGAACATAATATATGGGCAGTCAGAGCGACTAATAGAGCAAAATATACTGTGTTCTGCCAAAGATAAACAAAGAAATCAATCCTGGTTGTTTACAACATCCCTTCCCTCGTGTATAATGCACTTTATCAATAAAACAAAGCCTGATACACCAGAGGACAAAAAAAATCTTATTTAGTCAAAGAAGGTCGTCATTAAATAAATATCTTTCCAAAGATTATTTGAGGTAGATTTGTTCTTTTTGGCAATGGAGCACTGACTAATTTTATTTGTTGGATGGTCAGATGCAACATATGCTTTGATTAAAGTGTCCTATTTTAGAATATCATAGATAGATAGATACACACATACACACACATACACACACACACACATAAGCACACTTGCACACATCCTCACTTTAAGGGAGATTATCTTTTAAACCCATTAAATTGTACATGCAAGGTAAAATAAAGTAAAATACACTCAATGCTTGTTATTTTTTCCTTCCCATAGGGAACCACAGTCAAATATCTCGAGTACCTGTTGCTATTAAAGTGCTGGATGTCAATGACAACGCCCCCGAATTCGCATCCGAATATGAGGCATTTTTATGTGAGAATGGAAAGCCTGGCCAAGTAAATATCTCCATGTTGTTAATCCTGAATGTGTTTTTATACCACTGTCTCATGATTGAATAACCTAAAGTATAGCCCATGTTTTTAACATATATGTTAGCAAAACAATTAGGAATATGTCATTTAGGATATTAGATATAGATCTTGTGCTTGTGTCATGTGTGGTAGCTCATCCTACTGATAGTAAAATTAAGATAGTCAAATTGGCTTCAGAAGTAGAATAGCTAGCTATTCCATTTATACAAAAGGGAAATAGCATATTAGAGATATCTTTTGGAAAAGGGTGCTTGAAAAACAAACAAAAATTGAGGTTAGGATAGGAAAACTGTTTGAACTTATAGGGTAAGAGAAAAAAAGAGGAAAAACATGAAACAGAGATTTGTTGATTATATCAGAACCTGAGTTATTACACTCAAAAGAAAGAAAAAATATTTAAATGAAGATATGTGAAAGAAAACCACAAGAAACCTCCAAAAATGTAGAATAGATAAATACAATATGTGCAAAATTTTAGTCAACAAATTTTTAGTGAACTTTGGGGAGGGAATTTTTGTTTTCATAGTTGCGCAGAGAATTAACTTTGATGGAGCTCCAATATTACCAATAAGGAGACTCCTGCTACCAATGCATATTATTATTCATTCATAAACTTTCCTAAACAAAATTCTTCCCCATTTTAACAGACAGATTAGATTCTTGAAGGTTTCTCCAATAAAGAGCATTCTCTGGTAGATACAGACTAGATTCTTGAAGACTTCCTCAATAAAGATCATTCTCTGGCAGATACTAAAAAGGTTTTGACTAGGGACTTTTCAACGTATCATGGATCTTGTGGTCAATGATAAGGTAGTTTAGGGAGTAAAGATTCATCACAGGTGGTGAATCTATTGGGATACAGAACCTCATGAAATCAATTATTAAGGTTTGAAAAGTCTGTGATTTGTCTCAGTAGAGGGAGCATCCACACTGAAGTCTAGATAATAAGAATAATAAGTTGATAATTATGAAAATGATTCATGTTTTTCAGCTAATAATATCTGACAAATATATAGCCTTTTAGGTTTGTTTGCAAAATGCTTTACATACATTATGTCTATTTTTGTTTTTGTTTTTTTTTTGCTTCACAGTAGTGTATGTAGAAATAATGGGGGTGGGGTAGGGCAGAATCTTAGAATCTTGCTACATGTTAAAATGGAAATAGGCCAATGTTAAGTTCAACAGAAACAAGAATGTAATATCATTTTTACCAAGCTGCCAATGTACTGTATGTTTTTGAAATTTACCATTTTTCAACTTCCTCATTTATTTCTGGATGGTGACATTTTAATTTAAATAAACAGCAGCTGACAGTATGACACTAGAGTTGTTAATCTAACTATTCTTGTGCCTCATGTGGGTGTTAGGAATTAAACTTACTATTTGCCAAAGCAGGTATCTGACAAGTCAGATTTGTTTTTTTTTTTTTTTTTTCCCTTCAAAGTAAGCAATACTGTAGCTTGATGCCTTTTTTTAACTATTAAAAAACATCAATGTTTTGACCTTCCAGGAAAACGAGGATTTTCCTATACAACTATTGCAGTATTTGAAATATCTACATTTACTATGATTATAACACCTTTTTTATTTTATGAAATAATTATTTTATAAAATAATAAATTTCAAATCCAAAATTTAAAGTAGCACAATGATTTAAAATATAAACAGACACATGACTGCTATTCCCCTCAAAATGGTTATCCTGGGAGGCACGTACTTCAAGGATGTTATAAGATTGGGTCAGAACATGTTTGGGAATTCCTGGGAATTACTTTCAGAGATTGTGTCACATCATCATCTGACTCTGACATGATAGGATGAATACTACATAAACAAAAGGAGTAAGGGGCAGTGTAAAATACTGAGAGTGAAAATATGGTTCTAGCTGCATGACCCTAATATAGACTAAGAATATTACTTTGAATTTATAATTTCATTTCTCTGGACTTCCTTTTCCCTCTCTATAAAATGAGAGGGTCAGCGTGAAGCAGAGTTATATTGTTTATGTCACAGATCTTTTGGCAGTTTGGTGAAGTCTTTAGATTCCTTCAACAAATAATTTTTAAATGCACAAAATAAAATAGTCAGGGTCAGAAAGAAAACCAATTATATTGAAATACATTTATTAAAGTAATAAAAATATCTTCATAGACTCTAAGTTAAGAACCACTGGAACAAAAAGTGTTTTAATGTTCCTTCCAGCTCTAAAATCAATGATTTTTAAATACCTGCTATCAAAGGGAGAAAATATTGATTTCACTTATAATTTTAGCATAAACCCATTATGTCTTTAGAAGATAGGAATTTTCCAGAGGTCATTTTAACATTTTGGTTTCTAACTTAGCCTAGTAGCATCATGTTCTGGTACATGTTATGCTGAAAATTTAATGGGCACATGATCTCACTGATGAGAATTTTCTCTTTACTAGGACAGAGCATAACCTTTCCATGCCTTCTTATTCTTTGTGATTCTAATTCATGTCTTTGAAAGATCATCTCCTATATCAGGAATTCTTAAACTTTTTCCATTTAGGACCCTTTTTTTTTTTGCCTGAAAAAAAGTTTATGTGATCCTATATATAGTTTATAAAATAGGTATACAAATCAAGTACTTAGTGATAATAAATCATAATTTCACTACCCTCATATTCAGTGACAGACTAAATATAGGGTTATAAGCCACATTTTGAGAAGTTAGCTCTAGAGGATACACCAAATGTGAAAATGGGACTTTTCTAAAGTAGTGCATGTTTTGTGGATGCTCAAGCTATGCTTGACTATGTACCTATTTTTCTTTTCTTAAACTATATAAAACACCTGCTTCCTTTTCTAATTATTGTTATTATTATTATTATTTTATATGATTATATATCCACTTAATATTATTCTTTGGAATACCCAAAGTCATTATTCTTCAAATTGTGATTTTGTATGATTTGCAAAATGACATCAAGAATAGAGAATGCTAGTGTAAAAAATGCATTCTTTAGAATCAGGTTAGTTGCAAGGACTATAATATTTGTCAAATGTGACCCAGCCTTTCTTTCATTCTATTCAATTATACATCTGGGTCACTGTCTATTTCTGTGCTTGTCAAAGTTATTTGTACTGATGCACTAAGTGGATTCTCCTTTGAGCTATTATCATAATTTAGTAAATATGCATTCTTCATTTATTTCTCCCTCCCCTAGTGTGCATCATTAAGTGAGCATCTTTCAAATTTTCAGTGAAAATTCTTTTTTAATATTCTGGGGATTGATGCAGTTGGCATAAATGTGAATTGGGGAATTTTAAATTAGAGAATCTTGCAGTTAAAAGGCTTATATAAGGCCCTCTTACCTGTACATGGATAGAACACTCTTCACACTGTAACCAATAAGTATTCCTCCAAGTCTTGTTGGAGGACTTCTAGAGAAAGGGAACTCATCACCCTTGGAAGCAGACTATTCAATTTCCTATAGGTTTTAAGTTATTGCCTTACATCAGGACAACATTTAATTCATAGAAATTTGCTCTATGGGGCCAAGGTAGACAAATTCCTACCCTCTAAAGTGATAATCCTAAAACACTTCAAGATTATTATCATATATCTCCTAAATTGTCATTTTTTTATAAAAACCATTCACATTCCTCTTAGCAAAGGATAAGAGTACTATCTTCTACTAGCATTAACCTCTATGACTATTTTAGTGAAAATCAAGATTTTATTAGATTTCTTAATTAATATATCTCACCATTGACTTAGACATTTATTAGGAATCCCTCCATTTTGATTATTTGCTTATGAGATTGTTTAGGGCATCCTCAATATTACTAGTGGATACCTTCATCAAATGTGTGTCTTCCTGTTTCATCCTTACTTGATTTTCTCTACACCTTTAATTCTCACACAGTCTTGGTGAATTGTGACATTATAAGTAAATTTCAATCTCTCTGAGCCTCAACATTTCCACAAATAAAATGAATATTTCTGTTCTTTTGGTACTTAATCCGGTTATATTGAGGATATTTGAAATAATAAATGTAAAGTATGCTACAAACCTTAAAATCATATATCAAACCAACCAATATCATTGTCATTATTAATAACAACAACACATTATTATTTTGATAATCAGAAAATCACTGTGGTATCATTTGTCAAAGAACCTCATATGATCTTAATGTATGCCTAGGAAGACATCTTGTTGGAGTAGAGTCTTTAGTATTGTATTTTGCCCTACTTAGCAAAACTTTTTATTAATCAGTCAACAATAAGCTAAGTAAGGATACTTTTAATTAAACTTTGTGTAATGGTAAAGCTGTTGTTTTCATAATAAATTACTGATCGTGTGATCTGTTCTCTTTTTATTTCTCTATCAAAGATATATTACATGTGTGCATAAGGCATTTAGAACAATATTCTAAAAAAAGAGACATCTATTAGAAGATAATGGTGTTTTTCACTTTTTTATCCTTGCTTTCTTGATTTAAAAGAAATCATATGAAATTTAAGATATCTTTTAAAATTGATGAATGATTATCTTTAAAATGATCACTTCCTAACAGATTTTCACTGTATTCATTTTGTTTGGTACAGCGATTCTTCTTGGATTGACTTTTTAGATTTTACTTTTTGATTTATAATTTTACTTACTCAGTAAATCAGTCACCAAGTGATGATTTCTTGGTTACATTTTCATCAATGCAATGATTGCTACAAATGGTAGATCTGTTCCATTTCTTATCTATTTGCTTTCCTCTTTAAAATTTTTGTTTTGTTTTGTTTAAAAATTCTTGAAATAATGATTTTTAAGACAGTGTCATGTCAAGAATTCTGAAGACTCATGTATACTCACATATATGTACACACATACATATGTATATAAACATGTATGCATATACATATACACAATACATATATAATGTGTGTGGGTATTGAGATGTCTCTATATATCCATATATTGTATATGAATCACTGGTCTATGATTCTTTTCATTTTTCTGTTAAAATATTCTACATGAAAAATATATTCACGATATGGTATCCTAATATACGCTATGTAAACAATGAATATCATATATATGTATTGCATATATGATATATATATATATCTATCTATATATACACACACATGTATATGTTATGTGTAGATATGTAGATGTGTTCAGCTTCTCTTGGAAAGATATATGACTTAGATCTTCTGTATCTGTTAAATACTGAGATTATATAACATAATCATTGTGTTTATTTAGCATTTACAAAACACTTTTCATGCTATCCCAAGCTGTTACTCCCTCCTGCCATCAATTATCTAGTATATATTTTTCATACTCTTTTATACATATATATGCATATATATATATATATATATTTTTTCTCTATACTCCAGGACCTAGAAGAGTATCTAACAACAAATATTTGTTCATTGATTATGCTCATAATATTTGTTAATATTGAGGGATTATATATATGTATACATTTTTATATGTATATGTATATATATATGTATATGTATATATGTACATATACAAAGGCATAGTTATAGTCCCACTTCTCATTGACCTTCAAAAAATTTCATGTTTCAATATTTTTCTAGAATTATCTTGATTTTGATTTTTTAGTAAATTTAAGCCTTTAGCCCTTATACTTAAAATGATCACATACACACACACACACACACACACACACACAAGTACATAAAATAAATCTCAACATTTTTATGCTGTATTTTGAATGATGGGTATGAATACTTCATAAACTATCTATCAAAGTCATTACCCTCTTTTTAAGAAAGAGAATATGATATTTTAGAGTTGGAATGAAATTTTGAGGTCATCTAGTCAAATCATTTCATTTTAAAACAATTAAACTGCCCTAGGTAGTAAGTGAGAGAACTGGAATTCAAACCTAATTCTTCTATCTTCATGTCTGGGATTCCACTTTAACAAGCCACCTTTTACATTTGTTGAAGGTAACATTGAATTTGATAATAATTAACTTTTAAAAGGATCATAGGAGTTAGATTTGGAAAGAACTTTATAGAAAACACGATCTCAAACTACAAATTAGGAAATTGCTTTGCGAGAAACTATTCAATGTCTTCCTCAGAACTATTCAAGCTTTGAATTCATGGCTCAGATTGCTAATCCAGTGTTCTTTCTCCAACTATCTATACTTCCCATTAAGAATTTTTTGAGTAAAATGTCTTTCAAGAACAAACATTTATTTTTAATTATTGCAATGGTTAGCACAATCTAATTGGTTAGTTTTGAAAGTTAAATAGCTATAAGTCAAAACCTATCACAGCATATTCTTGTTTTGTGGTCCTTTTGGAAGCTTCCAAAAATGTACATGAGAATGTATTTTCTTTTTAAATTCACATTCATAGCCTATGCTATTGATATTTGGACTCCAACATTCTAATACATTCTCCTCTATAAGGTTTGGAGGCAAAACTTTGGTTCCATTTTAAGTCATAGTTAAATTTTATCAGAAGAGTGGAGTTCCTTCTGTTTGACTAATGTGAAAGAGCTCCAAACTAAAAGCATAAATTGCATCCATTTCACTAAAGCTCATCTGCATGCTTATAATTGGGAAACCTCAAAACACTGCTCAGAAGGCCAATTGAATCTTAAAATGATGTGAATAAATCAGACTGAATAAAGTGTTTCCTGAGCCAGAAGAGAAAAAATATAGTCACAAAGCTTCTATTTCCTCAATGGAGATAATGAGACCTGTAATATTTTCCCAGTGGACTGTTGTAAAGCTCAAGTGAGATAAGGGATATAAAGCACTTTGCATACTTTAAAGCCTTAATATAAATGTCAGAGATTGCTATTCTCATTATTAAAGAGATCACCCTAGGATAAAAGAGGTTTGCAGATAGCTAAGTGTCCTGTTTAGAACAGGAACTGAGATCAGGAAGTCCGGAGTTCAAATTTGATTTTGGACCCCTGGACTTTAATTATCTATAGAAATGTGAGAAAGGGACTTAACTTTTGTTTGGTTCAGTTTCTTCAAGTCTAAAATGAGATTAATATAGCTGTCCCAGGGTTGTTATGAAATCAAATGAGATAATATTTGTAAAACACAACACAGTGAGTGACAAGTAGTAGATGCTCAAAAAATGATTGTTAATATTTTCTTTTCTAAAGGAAAAGAAATATTGAAAAACCATCTCCAATTCTTAAATCCAAATAAGTATTTACTTTTTAATGTTTTATATTATGGATTGGCTCATGTTAGAAATTTACATTGAAGTTCCACAATAGATAACTAAGTTATAATATATTATTTATATATTATTGTAAATAATATAACACATAAACATGCTCTATCCTGCATAATGTAAATATACAGACATTTTATATACCTGTTACATTTCTATATATATAACATATATATGCATACATACATACCACTTACAAAATATGTGCTTTCCATTAGCCAAATATAGAACTGAGACCTATCCTGGAACTTAGTATGGTGAAGATATTGTGCTAATTATCTCCTCTCCGTGAGATTCAGTTTTCCTGTCTATAAAATGAGAGGGTTAGACTTCATTATAATCTCCTTCTTCCTTAGCAGTTTACTTGTACTACCTAATAGAGAGTTGGAGAGTCTTGGATGCTATAGTTTTTTCACAACTAGTCAGTCTATTGGAGTGGAAAAGAAATGAGAAAGGTGATGACCTTGATGATCATGATGATGATGACAGCTGACATTATTCAGATTTCCTAGGTAATTTCTGTATGTTATTTCATTATAAAAACAATAAACTTGGGGAACATATGATACAGATCTCTATTATACAAAGAAGGAAACTGAAACTTAATTGTTTTAACATGCCTATTGCCAAATATCTAGTAGGAGACGTAATAGGATTCAAACTGAGGTTTCACCTGCATCCAAGGCCTATATCTTTCCCCTAGGTCAGACCAATTCAGTTTAAGGTAGGAGAGAAATCTAGATATCCCCGAGAAAGAAATCTGCCATACATCATGTGTTATACTTAGGTCCCAATCTGAGATTAAAACTTCAAGTTTAGTGGAGGCTGAAGGGACAGGTAGAAGATAATATAATATATACATTATATTAGCACTGGGAAAATATGTGAGAGATGTCGAGAATTCACCACTGACTGAGGGGCAGTGTGAATTGTGAACTGACCTCATAATTTGGAAGAACTGGATTCATACCACCCATCCTGCTTGTACTATTTCTGGACACATCACTTAACTTATCCATGTCCCAGTCATTCTCTGCAACTAGTTGCAGAGCTAGTGCCAATCTGCATTTGTTTCTGCCATATTACTGCTACCTATGCTAGCCATACAACCTCTTCCTCCTAAAAGAAGAAAAAAAAATCGAATTATACCTCTTTACTATTTCAATGACATCATGAATTTTTTTGGTGTGAGCATTCCCTTCATCAAAGGTATTTATCCTTTATGCTTTAGTGAATTCTTCCTGCTACAAATTAAGAGAAAAAAATATTCAATGAAAAGTTAACATTTAGAGGTAAAAATCCTAAACTCAGTAGGCTCATATATGACTGACATCTAGTTATTTTACTTCAGTACTCATATCTGAAATCTTTCTAGATCAATAAGACTTATCAGATCTTGCTAAAGATTTAAAGGGGTGTCAGATAAGTAGAAACATATCCTTGCTGCATGCTGAATTAATCAAAATTATCATTATCTATGTTGTATTTTTATTTTGATAAGCATTTCCCAAATATGATTTATTCTAGTTCAGGTTATATGCTGGTATTTTTCAAGCAGCATGTGGCTGTCAGAGTTTGACACTTTTGTGTTTTATTGGGATCAAAAGGTCATCTCCACATCATGATGAGACCTAAACAAAGAGAATCTCATGGTATCGTTAGTTTAGGAATATAGATAACCTTTAATGGTTTATCAAAATACCTTCTGTTATTCAAGTTTCATTACCCTTATTTTAGTAGGATTTATCTTCAGGTCATTCTCTATTGTTTACTTTCTAGAAATAATGTGTACTGAATTATGGAATTATTGGAAAGAACACTTGGGAGTTTAGGGTCATATGATCCCTCCCCATTAAGACAGATCAGCTTCTGGTAAGGTTAGTTAGGCTACAGAGTATTTTTCTTGTTATAGTTATTATTTTTAAAATTAACAAGCATTTCTTTTCTCTTTTTCCCATATTTCCTCCCACCACCACTCTTGCCTAAGGGGTGGGGATTGCAGGGGTGGTGAAGAGGAGAAAAAGAAAAGCATTATATATATATATATATATACAACTCTGAGGCTCCATCTCATTCACATGACCAAAGTCATTTATTGTTAGGGATCTAACTATGTTATTTACTACTTCTACTCCCTCATTTTCAATATCAGGGTATATTTTTTTAACTGATTAATATTATAAAGTTAAATTGCAAATAAATTAACTCATGAATATCTTCAAATCTTGGCATTTTCTAGCCAAAATATGGCAGAAAATATTTGGTCTAACAGTATACAGTTCAAGATTTCTTTAAAAATGTTGTTCTCTTCTTTATCAGAGAAAAAAATTAAGTCCTTACTTTTTATGTACACAGTGCTTGAATAACTCATAACAGAAATTATAATTTGCATACAAATATGTCTTATAAGAAAGTAAAGTTACAATCTCCTTTTTGCCAGTTGTCAGAATGGAAGTGCTTGGTATTCACCTGTAGCCAAAGATGCACACTTATGAAACAGAAATGTTGAACATTGAAATTTCAGTACTAAGTGTGACACATCAATTACAAAAAGGCTAGAGGGAACAAATCTCCTATACAAGGAGTTTGGGAAAGGAAACACAACTTAAAAAGTAAAGAAATTGAAGTTCTATTTCTGTATTTCAGCCAGACACAGAGTTCATAAGAAAAAAAAACCAGCAAAAGTAATCCGCCATGAGACAAAGAAAGCATGGATGTTAGACATTTAGGTTTTCTAGGTCTTTTGATAATAAATTTAAAATAATAAAATAAAATTAGGATACTTTACAACACTCATGAAAACAATAAATATAGGAAATTTAATTTTACCTTCCCTGCCAGAAGGCATCTTTCAAGATCAATTTGCATACACAAAAGGGGGATATGATTGATTTAGAAATGGAGATTAAATTGATGGCCTAACAAAATGAGAAAAATACTTTTTCCATTACATTTTTCATGGAATGAAGATGTGGTATATTAATACCACACATAAAACAAAAATTGGGGAAACTATACATGAAATAAAGTTTGGATTACCACTAGAAATTTGGATTTCAAGAGTACTGCTTATTAGGTTCAACTGTTGCTATCATTACATACCAGCAAATTTGCATAGTCATGTAAATATGTATATATTCATATATATATATATATATATATACATATACATACTATTGATATATAACTATATATATACCACATACATATATATAACTATACATGTATATGTATACACATACCACACACACACACACACACACACATACACACACACACATATATATATACAGAGAGAGAGAGAGAGAAGTATATATATATACATATATATATATAAAATCATTTATACCCTTGATCAATAACTGACCTCAGAATCAGAATGACTAGGTTTAATTCTTGAAACAGAGTGGCTACATGACTTTGAGCAAGTCATTTAACCTTTCCATGCTGCCATCAACTCTAAAACTGTCAGGAATATAACCGTTGCCTATCTCTTCTGTTAGAGAGGATTTTCTTGAACCTATAAGCTACATTTGTGCTCCCTAAATGTATTGACTGAATTAACCATCAGAGTTCCATTTTTCAAGTGTTCTATTAGGAAATTTTCTAATAATGATGAAATCTCAGATCTGCCCACTCTTCAAGATAGATCGATACATAAATATGATAGAGACAGAGACAGAGAGAGACAGAGAGAGAGAGAAAGAGAGAGACAGAGGCACAGACAGAGACCCAGACAGAAATAGAAACAGAAACAGAGAAAGACAGACACAGAGGCAGGGAATAAGAAACAAAAAGCAGAGAGACAGAGAAAGAGAGGGAGAGAGGTGTTTATACTAGCTGGCACAATGGAAAGAGCAATGGACTTAGAAACAAGAACTTAATTCAAATCCACCTTAAGATAATCAATAGATAAATGATTCTGGAGAAGTCACTTAACCTCACTAGCTCATCATGTGTAAGGGGAAACAATAACAGCTACTCCCAAGACTATTGTGAGGATAAAATAAATATTTGTAAGATTAACAAATCTTAACATTTTTAAAGTGCTATATAAATGATATCATTATTACATGCTACATGTATATTTTAAAATACCTAATATAATTATTTGTACTTCAATACTTGTAGTGATTCGGAATTTCATTGGTGTAAATACTCCCTATAAGAATAAAACTCTTCTATGACTTAGATGGCCTTTGGAAATCTCCATGTCCATAAAATTCTTCATTCTAGTATAAACCACTTTCAATTTAGACAGTAAGCACCCAGATTGTAGTTTGTAAGAGCTTATATTTTACTGACAAAATCTTTGATGACATAGAGTCACTTCAGGCTTTTGTGAGGCATCAAAATTATATGTGAATATATGTGAATAATATATATTTTTATCCACATATATGGATGTGTAATACATACATTCTGTTGTTTATTCATGTGTCATGTCCTGTTCTTTGTGACCCCATTTGGGGTTGTCTTGACAAAGACACTGAAGTCATTTGTAATTTCCTTCTCCAGCTCATTTTACAGAGGGGCAAATGGGAAAATACAGGCTTAAATGAGTTGCCCAAGATCACATAATTAGTATCAGATTTAAACTCAATCTTGACTCTAGGACTGAATTTCTATATATTTTGCTGCCTACCTGCCCTGTATACATACACATACATATATACATATGTATATATAATTACAGATATGTAATATACACACATTTGTTTCTTCATATACATTAAAACCATATATGTTCTGTTCGTAAATATAGATATACTTTCTCCAGAAGTCTTAATTCAGATTTAGATTTAATAGCTTAAAACTACATTCAAACTTTTGAAACATTGAAGCCTCGACGATCTGTCTGTTTACCTATCTATCTATTAAAGTCAGAATATTATGATTTGAATATATGTATATGTATATATTCATGTACATATATACAAATATATAAGATACTAAAGTTATTAAAGTCATATGTACATGCAGATATAGATGTATATGCTTTAAACTATTAAAGCTTAAAACTGAACATTGGGGACATTATATCTAAATGTATCCATCTTTTCTTTAAAATAAGAGTATTTAAAAGTATTATGACAGTAAGAGACTTTTTATAAAGCTGTTAATTTCAGAATTCCACAATCTCTTCCCTACCCTCTACCCCCTCTGGATCTTCCCCCACAATTTTAGGTTTTACTAAACAATTGTATATGGTGGGAATAAGTGGATTGGAAGCTGTTGCCATTAATGATTTATGCCTTGGATATGGTAATATATAATACATATAAAACTGATAAAGAAGGAGTCTAATCTTCCAACAAGAATGAAGTGTAACAATTAAATAGACTGAGATTTGCAATGATATTCACAAAATATCACATAAATCAGAAGAACACTTCCACACTGGGTGGCCCCCATAAAAGAATTTTAAAATGATGTAGCTAAGAACCATATGGCAAGAAGGCAGGGGCAGGCTGTGATTTCCACAAGGGGATGAGCTATCTACATGCACGAGATCCTGGATCTTTGAAGTCTATATTCATCAATGTACTTGAAGTAGAGTTGATCACCCCAAGGAACCAGAAGTTCAATTCATCAGATTAGAATACAGGATTGTGAGCAAGAGGGAACTATTTTCATTTCAGATAGTACTTTATGTCAGACGAGAACCGAGTTCATTTCTTTATTCTACTCCTTTTTTTATTGCTTCTTAACTCTTTATTCTTACTTAGTAAGAATCTCTGTAAGGGAAAGGATTACAATGGGACCATTGTGTGTGTATATGTGTGTGTATTTGCAGAAAAGCTATATTTACAATTCTATTCTTTAATCGGTGCCTTTAAGGAAGTAGTATTTAGGTTTGAGTAACTTTTTCTGTATTATTGTCTAATGATATTAATTAGATTATTACTTCTATTAAACTGGAGTGTGTAAATTTGTGTGAGTTTTAAAGATGCTGTTGGGCATTTTTTGACTTTTATTTTGCACACTTTAGCAAAGGAAACTGTATGGTACTGTGTTTGTCCTTGTCTCAGTTCCAATCTCTATCTTCTCTCTGTCTTTGTCCCTGTCCCTCTTCGCTTTTCCCTCTCTTTCTCTCTTTGTCTCTCTGTACCCGTTTTTCTCTCTGTCTCACTGTCTTTGTCTCTCTGTCTTTTCTGACTCTGTCTCTGTCTCTCACATACACATACATACACACACACACACATACATATACACACACACATACACATATACATACCTCTATGAGATATTGATCTCTTTATTGTTTTCAGAGGAGATAGTCCAGTCTGGTAACAAATGATGGGTGGAATTGTCATTTCTAATCAACCTATATGATTATTCAGACACAAGCTTAGGAGAGCAGTTAGCAATAGGTCTGAAAGACTGCTGTGAGGAAGATAGTTCATGCCAATGAATTTACAAAGGGAAACAAGGTAATGGAGGCAGTTAAGTGGTACAATCAGTAAAGTACAAGATTTGGAATCAGGAAAATTTATTCAAATCCTACCTCAGATTCTTACTAGCTGTATAGCTCTGGACAAATTAACTATCTTTTCACAATCATCGTTTCCTCATTTGTCAAATGAAAATTTTAGATTCTATAGCCTCCAAGAGCCTTTCAAGCTCCAAACCTATGCTGATATGATTAATTTTCTTTGAAAAGTAAATAATCCAAGATGAAGGATTCATATGAGAACAAAAAGTGTCTGAAATTGACACATCCAACATTGACTATCCAACACACAAACACACACACACACACACACACACAAGCACTTCTGATTTCCAAAAACCCTCATATCTAAATTTAGTTTTTTATTTCTTTCTAAGTCTTTTTTCTTAAAGGACACCACTAGGCACTCAGAAGTATGTTAGTTAAATGACTACATCTACCAAAGCCTTGTAATACCAGTATCCAAAATAATGATAAAGCATTTCAAGAAGGATAAAGCAGAACTGTATAAGCTCAGGCTTCTATAATTGTATAAGTAACATTGGCTCTTGCCAGCTTTTTTCTCCCATATGGAAATGTGGCCCCCACATTTCCTAATTTAAGGGCTCCCAAACTCCACTGTTCTACAGATCCCATTTTAATACTCAGAGTTTCAGTTTTCTAGTCACTTTCCCTAAAACATATTCACACACATATACACACACACATTCCTGTTATGTACTGACTCTTTCACACTCATTTCTGTTCTACTCCACTAACTCAAACACTGCTAGAGTTGTAATTAGAGTAGTACGATCAGAGCTTTTCCCTAGAGTTACAAAATCCAGAGGGCATTGTTAGCATTTATCCCCCTTTATTATGTAGCAAAAACTAGAGGTTAGTGCCTTAATAGCAAAACTAATTAGTTGAAATCAGAGGATCCTAGAGCTAGGTTTTAGAAGGGACCCTGGAGATTATCCAGTCCAAGCCCGTCATTTTGCAGAAAGGAAACTAAGTTATCTGTACAAGGACAAACAGATAGTAAATATCCAAGGTGGGGTTTGAACCCATAGCCTCTGACTCTTACTAATAATCTTTCTACTGTATCATGCTGCATAATATACCAGTTAACCCTTTTCCTCCATAGTTACTGACTCACCTGGCTTACTTACAGCTTTCAATTTCAATTTCATTTCTTTCAATGTGACCTCAGCAGAATTAGCCCCACAGTATCCCCAAAATATTCTTCTCCCATGGGGCAGTTCATCCAAAGTTCCCTTCAAAAGTCTCTTTGCCTCTCCAACTTCTAGTTATAAATGTCTTTTAAAAATTATTTGAGGGACTTTTTAAGCTGTTTGCTCCAGGCCTCAGAATTTTTAGTTTTAGGTCAAATAAACACTTCATCTTCTATCATTAAAAAAGTCACCAGAGGTCATTTCATACCACTACACCTAACTAGAATTAACAATCAATACAATTATAGAAATTGGTTCAAGGGGTGGTTGGGGACTACTACTAGCAGTGGGAAATTTTGGTTTCTTTTACATCACAATCTACCCTTTTCTAGGGACCTCAACTCTAACAAAAAAATCCTCTTTCAAAATATTTCTGGTTCTCTATATCAGAGATTCAGTCCCTAAGGTCTATTTTATTCAAGCAATTCTAAGAAAAGAAAGGAAAATGAGAGTATTGAGTGAGCTCAGCATTAGATCACTAGTGTATCTGTGTGCTGGATGGTGGGGAGGGGAGAATAAACATGATACATAAGAGTATGGGCTTTAGATATCTGCTTAGAATCCTAGGAGTCATGCTGAGTACACAAAGTACATAGCCAGCACCTTTTCTGCCTGAAATTTCTGAATTATTTGCAGGTCAGATTTTAAAGGACTTATTTCTGAATTTAAGCAGGGTATATGATCATTTAAAATAAAAAATGTGCTAATGCAATGAAAATGTGATATTGAGAAAAAATTCAACTGATATGACAAGAAGAGGTTCCATAACACACTTTGGAACATATTTGAATAAAATTGTATTACAAAAGACTTCACACTCCTTAGCTGTCCTGAAATTCTGCAGAATTGAGAACTGCTTGAAACAAGTAAGTTAGCAGTTAAAGAGTTGGGTATCTTTTCACAATACTTTAATTCAATTAAAAAAAAATCTTTTAACCAAGTTAGTATGGTCAGCAATTGTGCTAAGAACATGACAATGAAACTGACAATCTTTGTCTACAAAGAGACTTCAATAACCTGGGCTGCTTTCCCTTCTTCTTACTAACACAATAACATTATTATTGCTTAGTAGGATTTGAATATAATACATTATATATCTTTTGATGGTACCTTTTGATAGCAAAATAATTTATTAATCTTAAAGATCATGGCAGTTCTTGAGAGTCAGAATCATCACTCAGTCTGTTGATTTTTACATACAGAATAGATTGGACCAATTTACCCCAAACTTACTTATCCCTGTTTCTCCCTGTTTTTATTCAATAAAGAAGCCATCTCAATATCAAGAATTATGATCTTCATTAAATATTATTCAAATATTTACTAAATTTTTATGATGTACAAGTAACTGGGAATATAATGTTGAAAGAAGTTAGCCCCAGCCTTCATGTAGTTTTTAATCTAATAGGACTTCTATAGATGAATTAATGAAGTAAATGGAAATGAAACTGTTTTCATAAAATATGGGGGGAGCAAGTGGCTATGCATTCTTATTATTGATATTTGTTCAAGCTATTTTTTTTAGAATCCTTCCAGAAAAATCTAACAAATATATGCTTGGTAAGATAATCTTGAAATTATTCTAAAATTTCTGGAGTGACTTTCAAATGATATTATTAATATAACTATCAATAAATTGAAAAAAACAAACTCAAGGAACATAAAGTAAAACCGACAAGGATTGAGATAATAACATAAATTTCTTATCCAGAATGCAATTCTATCCCTTAAACCTTGAACAGGACAGGACAACTGAGATCTTCTTCAGAACACTGAAATTTTGAGAGCATGTACATTTTAAACAATTATTTTAGAAGAATAATTATTCAGAAGAACTTTGAATTTTGTAGTAATGACCAATTGCCTTGATGATGATCCAAGGCAGTTATTTCATACTCTACTCTCTCTATCTCTGATCCTTATACACACATTACTACTTCCATGTTTAATAACTGATCATTTGCAAGCTTTTGCTTTGAAGACATTATCATATAATTAATAAGAATAACTAAATAAAAGAGGAAGCTACTGGAAAGCAAGTTTCTCCTTTCCTATTTCAACTTGGCCATAAAACAGGTGAGAGCTTAATTCTATCTCCTCCATTTCCCTTACTTCACCCCCATTAATCGCCTTTCCATTGTGTAGCTATGGGGTCCCAGGCACTCTGATAAGTCTGTTGATTGCAACTTATCAATGAGCTACAAGCTATTTGGTATGGATATGATTAGAACCATAGATTAGCTTATAAAGCCTATTTATTTTATATGATATATTGTAATGTTCTTCTCTAAAGTATAATCTTCTCTGGGAGCAAGTTTCTTGGGGGGCTTCTGGAGGCAGCCTTAGCTTCAGTTCAGTGTAATCACTCCAAATGCAGCCAGAAGTTAAAGTCCAGATCTTTTATTGTTTCCTTCAAAATAGCCTAGTTAGCTTTCTTAGAGGCCTATCTCTCTCCTTGGTTCCAAGAGCTCTTGCTGCTAGTCCTTTTCCTCTGCCAGCTTCAGCCTCCAGCCAGCACAAAGGTGGAAAATGGAATGAATCTGTCTCTGCCTCCGAGAGTGAGCTTGTGTGTCTAGCCTGAGAGCTTCTTGCTTATATGCTGTACACTGAGTACACACCAATTATTATATCACTGGGAAACCATTACTTATTATAGGATTGAATCAATTCTAAACTAGATTTAAACATTGTCTCTTCAATTCCACTTAGTACCTTGTTTCAAGTTCTGGCCCATAACATCTCCTTGTAAGGATCAGATCTATCATACTGAACCATGCTAAATTAGATAGTTATTGTCTCTCTCTCAATTCCACTGTCTTAGTACCTTGTAAGAATCATAACAATATATGAAGAATTATTCTAAATAATACTCCATAGAGATAGCATCATTGCTATCAATGATTCTGATAAAAGTAAGTTCATATTTCAATTCAGAATACCACAGACATTTTCCCCATTTTTCCTTTCCTAGTGTCCAGATCTACTACCTGACAGTAGTTATCTTAAAAATAGTTCAAGAGATTGAAAACTTTGTGAGTGTATGTGTGTATGTGTGCATGCAAGCGCATGCACATGTTTGAAGATTAAATGCACCTGACAAACAACAATTTAGCTCTCGTCAACTAAATAAAAAGAAGTCATCACTAGTTAGAATTCTGAATTTTGTCGCAATGGCCTATTGTCTTCATCATGTTCCAAGGCAGTAATTTCATACTCTATCCTCTCTATCTCTGACCCTTATCCTTATATACACATTACTACTTCCATGTCTGAAACTCTAGTAAGTCAAGCAGTCATAAATAGGAATATGTATGTCTGTTATCACACTTTTTTTCACTCTTCTCACAACTCCATTAATTCCCTTCTTCCCTAACTGTTGGTTTATTCTAAAAAAAAAAAAAAATCTTCTTGTATATATTAGAAGGTGACCCAGAATGATTGGCATATTTCAGACAATTGAATGGATGAAGTTAGAGTCATTACCATAGATATTAGTTAACAGTCACAGACTAAAGAAAGGCAACAGTGAGAAATAAAAGAAAATGACTCTTTAGAGAAGTTGCCTTGGTTAGATCTTCCCAGAACTGACCTGGAAAGGTTGTTAAAGGCACTCAGGTCAAATAAAGAATTGTCACTTTGTTTAATTTAATTTAATTTATGGTCATGAAGAATAAAGCAGAAAGTCACTCATCATCTTATATTTTCCCTCAAAAGGAGAAGATAAGAGCAGTGTTGACATCATCATGGGGGCTCAACAGTTATTATTATTATTAATACTAAAATTACTATTAATAGAATAGGATTTTAAAAATCAGCTTACTATTCAAATATTACTCACTAAAGAGAATTTTTCAAAAATTTAAATTGAATGATCATCATAAATTTCAAGATTTCCAACTATTTCATATTTGTCTTACATAATAAGAGAAATCAGGAAAATCATACCATGTCTCAAAAGTCTTAATGTAGTTTTAAGCTATTAAAGCTTAAGTGAAAAACTAAATACAATTTTGTTGTCCACTTATTCTTAATACATCCTGAAGTTTCTGAATTGATCATCTTGAATCTTCTCTCTTAAGCTTTAAATTACTAATGCATAAAACTTCATTAAGACTTTTGGGATATAATATACCTCTATATACATCTCTGTATCTATACATAGATATGTATATATATGCATATATGCTGTTAAATGAATTTGTTTATCTCTCAGTCAATTTGCATATCATTGTTTATATATGTACATAAGAATGATTAAATGAGGGTTGTTTATCCTCCTTTGGCATCCCCCTTTCACCCAACTCTCAGATGTGGTGCTGAGAAATTGTAGCATGTGCAGCAGCCATATTCCAGTAAAGCTATCTCAGCAGATTGGTTAAGCCAACAGACTCAAACTCATTGATGACTTAGGAGGATATCTATTCCAAGATTATGAAGACAATCTGGCAGAATGGGGAGAAAAGAACAATTTGTACCAACAGCTATGAAGGTAGCTGAAGTAGATGGTATAGAACTCTTAAAGTTTGGTCAGACATTGAAGATGACAAAGTCATCTACTTTATTCCAGGCTCTTACCAGTCATCCCGACTTTTGTCTTCCTGCTATATTTCAGTGACTCTGAAAGAGAGAAGCTAATAACTCTGTGCAACTCTAAATTACTTAAATCCAATTCACAACTCAAAATATAACTTCAACATGTCATTGGTCTTCTTTCAAAAAAAAAAAAAGAATGAATAAAAATGTGTGTATATTACACAAATAATTAATTCATCTATATACATATGTGAAAAATGTATATGTGTGTACAATCATGTGCATAAGCCTGTAAAAACTAACTGGGAGATAAAATAAAATCATTAAACAAACTGATTTCAATAATACAATTGATAATTTTTACATTAAGAAGGCTTTTTGATGTTGAATTTCATGTTTTGTGCAATTTGGTATTGAGTCAAAAGTTTATGATGCATATTTTTGAATCCTTCATCAATATCTGTAATACATTAGACATTAGGTATACTTTAATAAGCATTCTGGTTTTTTCCATGTTTAGACATGCTATTGTTTTAATCATTTGAGTTCCAACACTATCAGTGCATGTTATCTCCATCTTTTAGATAAATGGATTAATCTTTTATTATCTGTAGGAAAGTACAAGGTTTTATTGCAGCATTACAAGGGCATTTGGGAATGGGTATAATTCCAGAATAATGCTGCTTTTCATTGTACTAATATATATTTAAGATTCATTTTCCCCTCAATGGAACAAAGACTTCTGGTATCACAAGTCAAAAATCCCCAAATAAAATTTTTATGGAAGGATGTATATTTAGTAATCTAGGAATATTGCCCTGATCTTAAAGATCAATTCAAGCTTCTTCATAAAACAAACAAACAAAAAAATTACAACCTTGAAGGGAAGAGTGAGTTTCAATGGTAAAAATAACTTTTTCCTGATCTTTCATATCATAATTTTGGTAGTTCCAAAACAAGCATTTTCTTAATGGCATTGCTTAATAGCTTCTGTGTGTATATTTGTGTTGGATGTATGTGTGTGTGTGTGTGTGTGTGTGTGTGTGTGTGTGTGTGTGTTAAGCTAGTTTTTCTACTATTCTTCCAACTTAAAGAATTCTAAAATGTACTATAGTAAAAAAAAATCATTAACATTATCTCTAGCTGCCAAATTCCTCTAAAAGTCATTGTTTCTATGAATTGATTAGGCTATTTAGCAGAAATAGTTCATTGACTAATAAAAATTTTCTTCTTTTTTTTTAAAGTATCAGTTTTGGCTATATTGTGCTCTGTGCTTCATTTGATTGATTCTATTTCATTATCAGCTTGAATGATTCTTAAACAGTTGACATCTCTGTGCCAATAGCCATTGCAACATTTCTAAGAGACATTACCAAGTGTTCTTTAAGAACTGTGATTTTGGCATGTTTTTTTGGAGTGACTTTTTTCCCCCAAAACCACAACTAAAACACAAGCAAAGAGAGAGATGAACCATATCTCTCTGTGTGACACAAATTCCAACACTTAGCTGACAGTGAGCTGACTAAAGGTAGTAGGGAAAGCAGCTTAATCTGATTTTATTTAGTCATTTAAAATTCTGGGTTAATTTTCTATCAGTAGAAGCATTCAATTATTACTGTTAGCATCAAAAAATATTTCAAATTTATTACTTTTGCCATGTAATTTGTATAAAAGACTATATATAATGCATATAATGTATACATATGGTCTATATATCCACATATATGCTAATATACATATACATATGGTTGTAACATACACATATATATGGAAATACATGTTCTTTTCTGTTTCCTTATCATTATGAAAGTAAACTTCTTAAAATTAGATATAGCAGAGCACAATCACTTCCATATCTTAGGTTCTGAGTGATAGCCTACATGAACTATGTGTCTCTTGTTTAAGTTTCAACCTTACTAAGATCAGAGCAATTCATCACTAAAATGTCTGCAGCATTATGAATTTTTCAGTCAAAGCAAATACTGAAGACTTATTAAGTTATAAAGAAGTTTCAGTTTGTATCAGTATTTATCTTGACAAAAATAAGAGATATATATATATATAATTAACTTTGGATTTCTGATTTGTCATTTTAGGTAGTTATTCTACTCAAGCAAGATGCAATTTCTTTATGAATTAGTAAACAATTCTCAAGAGCTCATTCAGTTGGGGGAAAAACACAATAATACAAGAATAATAAACACTTATAAAACATTTTAAGTTTAAGAAAAATAGTATTTATTTATTATTTAGTGCTTTATTTCATTTAAACTTCAAATGAATTCTATGTATTAGGTGCTTGTTATCACTCTCATTATACAGATGAAAAATCTTAGAGTAAGGGTGATAATTGAGATCTACCTAGAGTCAAAAACTAGTAAGTGACTTCCAAATTTGAGCTTGGATCTTCCTGACTCTGTCTAGTGCTCTTTGCAATAAGTTAAGCTTCCTCCTCAATAATACATGTGCATGCATGCATGAGTTCAAACACACACACACAGACACATTCCAGAATAGTTACTGGAGCATACTTGAATCT
The DNA here is from genome assembly GCF_016432865.1 of Antechinus flavipes. Classification (NCBI taxonomy): domain Eukaryota; kingdom Metazoa; phylum Chordata; class Mammalia; order Dasyuromorphia; family Dasyuridae; genus Antechinus; species Antechinus flavipes. The sequence goes on from NC_067399.1 coordinate 70,714,856, forward strand.
TCATAAATGCTTACTGATAGACTGATGTCTGTATATAATTTATCTTCTAATATATAAATATATATGAAGGAGAATAGGAAAGTTCATTGAGGTCAAACCCCATATAGTGTTTCAAGTTTGTTTTTTTTTTTTTTTTTCCTAAAACCTTATGCCCATAAACAAATCATTTAAATTCTCAGTGGTATCAGCAGCATCCTAATCGATCAATCCAATCAACCAATCAAAAACATTTATTTAAAACCAACTCATATCTTAAGCATAGTATTAGGTGCTGGAGTATGAAGACAAAAATGTGTTTCTATCTTAAAGAGATTATATTCTACAGAGATAATTAACATTTACATAGTATTTCTTAGATGCCAAAGAAGTACTTTATAAATGTTATCTTAGTTTATCCTCACAACAACCCCTAGATAAGGGTTATATTATTTCTCCTATTTTATAACTAAAGAAACTGAGGCAAATTGAGATAAATTGAATGAGGTGAAATGTATTGCCAAGGTAATATAGTAAGTGTCTGAGATTGGATCTGTACTCAATTTTTTTTTTTTTTTTTGGTCGAGATTAGCGCTAACTTGAGAACTTGATTCTCAAAGAAGTTGGGTGATAAAGGGGTACTCCTCTCATAATCTACATCCATGTAATCTGTAGAATATGACTACGAATTAGTAAAGAGATGCTGCATGACTGTGAGTGAATGATTGTGTGAGGGACAGACTTAATGAGAGAATTTTGGAGGAGAGAACCATTTTTCATTTGCTTAGAATGAGGACATGTGTGATTCTAACTCTTTTCCGAAATGATTCCAGAGAGGATGGGAAAAAAGTTTTGAAAAAGCACACGATGAAGGGAAGTTGGTTACTCAATGTGTCTCTAATTTCTAGCTTGTTTACAAAGGAACTCTTTCATGAATAAGATAATTCTCTTCCTTTGTTTAATTGAGATAACTCATTTCTCCTACTGTATTGATGAATGCAGTTTTCACACCAGAAATGTCTAGTTAATGAAACTACAGTCCTTGATCATGCATATATACAAAATAAGTTCATATTTAATTAAGGAAACTAACATGTGTGTACGATATTAATTTTATCCTGCATGAAATAAATAGTACACCATGTATTATTATCCACATTTTATATTTTAGAAAATTAAGGATCCAAGACTTTATGCAACTTTTGGCTATTTAGTTGTTTCAATCATGTCTGACTTTTTTTTTTTTTTTACTCCTTTTGGGGTTTTCTTGGTAAAGATACTAGAGTGGTTTGCCATTTCCCTCTCCAGATCATTTTACAGATGAGGAAACTGAGGCAAACAGGATTAAGTGACTTGTCCAGGGTCACATAACTAATAATGATCTGAATCCAGATTTGAACTCAGGAAAAATAGTCTTCCTAACTTCAGGCTAGACACACTATTCACTTTCCCATCTAGCTGCCTATTAAATGACCTACCCTTGGAAAGTTAGTGTTAGAACCAGAATTTGAACTCAAAACTTACCTTCAGATTTAATACTATTTCCACTAAATCATATTAGCTGTATGCATAAGTAAATAAAAACAGTGATACTGTATCTCTTAAGCCATTCATATGAACTCTATTTTAATTATATCTTTCCACATTGCAAATACTCTATCATAGGATAAGTGATTAAAGTCATAACCATAGTAAATATGAATAACTAAAATGTTTCGATATCATAAGAACTACCTCCACTCCATCTTCCTGAGGTTCTTGCAGATGAAACAAGCATATTCAACCTGATCCATTTTCAAGTATCTGCATCTATTCAAACAACTCTCTTCACAGTGGTAATTCCTCTAATCCCTATAATTTATTCAGCTCAGGATACACTCCAAAGCATTGTTTGAATTTGTTATCCACTGACTTTAAAAACAGTATTCATTTTGGGGGGTGGGGGTTATATTTCAGTGCTTGGAAAGGCTTGCTGCAGTGATGTTTGTTCCTGGAAACAGTCCCCTTCTTTGGCAAGAGGAAGGGAGGCTGCTGAGCATATCTTAGTAAGAGTGCCAAGGTTTCCAAATTTCAATACCTTACCCTCCCAACATCACACTGTATAGTCTTCTGCCATTCCCAAAGGAGCATGAGATTACATTGTTATTGGGAGCCAACAAAATGCTCAAAGCTATAATAAGCTAATTGCAACTTATAAATGTAATAATTCTGATATTCCAAACCACAGCAGTTTCAAAATGCAGGTCAAGATCTTTATTCTTAGCAGCTTTTCAAACCTGTCTTTTTATCTTAATGATGGCAAGTCCTGTAGGTCTAACACAATAAATTAGGGCATTTTTTAGAAAACTGATATCATCTGAAAAGCTGATGACACTTTTTTATATTACAGGTGATCCAAACAGTCAGCGCCATAGACAAAGATGATCCCAAAACTGGACATTTTTTCCTATATAGTCTTCTTCCTGAAATGGCCAACAACCCAAATTTCACCATCAAAAAAAATGAAGGTAAATATAAAAGCATTAGGAGACGGGGCCAGTACTCATGTTCTCTCCATGCTGTTTTCTACTGCATTTTTCAGTTGCAACTTAATTCCCATTTTTCCCCTTTCCATGTGCAGTTAGAGCTGTGCTTATCAATGTATTATCATGGTAATTACATCAGTTTACCTTTTATAATATCAGAAGAAGAGATAAGAAAAATTTTTAATGTGAAAATTTAATTTCATCCCAAGGAAATCTTACCCATTTTTATTGAAAAGGTTCAGAGACAGATTAAATCCCTCTAAAAGTTCCCAGAATTTGAGGATATGGAGATATGCTTCCGTAGAAGGACCTGATTTATGTCTTAGAGTTGTTCCCATTGATAACTCAATGTTTATCAGACTTTCAGGGGAAGCCATTTTTGATAATTTTGCCTGCATTGTGTTTATGCCTTTTAGACATTTATTTGACACTTGTACCTAGCATGTCAATGGGCCAACAACTTCCTGAAAGATAATGTGTGTCTGTGGTATTTTTCAGCTAATGCTGTCAGATCCTAGTGTGGAGTCTTACTAGTCAATTCGGTTTGTTTTACTTTTTGTACTGTTTAGATGAAAATTTTTACTTAGGATTCATCTATTATGTGTGAAGGTCAGAGAGTGTAAAGATTAAAAAATAAATGACCAAAGCATTCATATATTTTCCTCTCCTAAGTCAGTGCATATTGAATAAGATTTTGAAAATATATTTATTTTGGTTTGGATTGTACTTAGATCTATGATGTAACCTTTTGGGAATGATTAGTAAGATAAATGTGTGGTCTAAATCTATCTATTCTTATTCATGTAGATGTTTTTTTAGCTGTTCCTCCACTAAAATATTCTGATATCTCAAAGTAGCATGGGGTAACTTGGGTTCTAGAAGACTATGTCAGGGGGAGAGGGTTAAAATTTGACTTATGTCAAATGACTATGGCTTAACCACCAGCCTTGTTAAATAACAGGTATCATCAGAAAGTTAGCCACGAGGTAATGGTCGATTGATTGTTTTGGCAAACTTAACCCAGGCAAGCCAACTAAGGCCCTGGATTCTCTATGATCTACATTAATGGAAAAAGTATTCTTACTGATGATGTTTTGATGAATTAAAATATTATTAATACAGGTTTGTAAAATATCTGTATGACATATTCCACAATTTCAAAAACATGTAATATAGACTATTTTTTATTATTTTGTGTATCTAGTCCTATTTCAAAGAGGTAGCATTAATAAATATTCCTTTATGACATAAATGAAAATTCCATGAATTTTACTAAATGTGTAATGACTTTTCATTTGAACACAATTCTATTTAGTTGTCTGAAGGAGCTTTAATTAATGTTGAGTTACCCTAGCAAAAGAAAGAAGAGTATTATGTAAATAGTTGTCTTTAGCTTAGTCCTTTACCAATATAGGAAATGAGAACAATTCTCCCTTTATTTTTTTTATCAGAAATGACACTGTTATAAATTGCATTAATGCAATAAATTTTACATATCAAATTTTCTTCCATAACAAAGTATCAAAGAGTAGAGGCATTCAGATGAATAGGTGTGAGACAACTTTGGACTACCCAAATGGTCAGTTGTATGTTATCAACTTCAGAGTTCCACAGCTGTATCATTTGTGTGGTGATTGTTCTATTCATTAGGTATATTCAATTGTTTTTTTTTTTTCTCAAAATAAATCTAATATAAATGGAATTTGCAGCCAAGTGTAAATCAATTTGGTCTCATTCATTCTACCATGCTAAGTCCCAAGAACATTCCTGTAGGAGTGAGGAAGAATAAAAAGAAGAAAGAGAGGAAGCAGAGATGAAGGGAAAGTAGGAGGAAAAGAGGTCATGAGGGAATTAAGACAGAAAGAAGAAAAGAAGGAAGAAGGGAAGGAAGGCTCACTGTGTGCCAAGTACTGTATTTAGCACTAAGGATACGAAATAAAACAAAAAAAAAAAATCAACAAAAAACAACAAATAAAAAACCAAATATAGTCCCTGCCCTTGAGAAGCTGACATAAGTTCTGATGTAGTGGGAACTTTGGGAAGTATAAATTTAAATTTGTCATTGCAACTTCCTGATTTCTTTAACAGATGGGATTTTGTCTCCTAATGAATTTATATTAACAGATGAAGAAATATCACAAGTTCTTGTTAAATGTTAGTACACCATAAATCATTTTTAACCAGTGGAGAATAGAGAGCTGGGCATCAAAGAAACTATTTCTAGTTATTGATATCCCAGTGACTTCCAGCATAACTTTTTGATAGGCTACTTATAATCTTTACTTTATTATTTTTCTTTTCACTGAAATTTTTTTCTTTTTTTTCTTGACAGCAATAATAATGATGATGATGATGATCTAACACCACAGAGGTTTTGTGAGCAATAATTTAAAAAAGTTGTTCACCATTATGAAGTTTTAAGCATGTTAAACATTATAGTAAAATCTTTCTTTTAAACTATTTTGATTAAATGAGTCTATTTTATGAAAAGGAAAAATAACTCTATTGATTTTCAGGATAAATCAGGGAGTTAATCATACACTATCAGGATTTTTGCAGAATTGTCTGGAAACTGTATGTTCCATTTCTCTTATATCTGGCATGACCATGATCTAAAATAAAATAAAATAAAATAAAAATCACTGATTGATGCATCCACATATTGCCAAAGAAGAATTCAGTTCAGCAAATTTTCATTAGGCATCAATTACATGTCAATCTCCTGAACTAGGTATTTTATACACAAAGACAAAAATGTAACTATCTCAAACTCGAAGAACTTATATCTACTGTGAACCTGAAGAATCAATTTTAGTTTATAGAATACTCACAAGAACTGTCTTACAAGAATTAGTCATTGTGACAAAGAAATTAAAGATATGGATTTAAACCCTGGCTCTACCACTAATTGTCACTTAATAACTCAAAAAATTTCAGTTATCTCATTTTGAAAATGAGAGGATTGGAATTGATGATTCCTAAACTCATTTCCAATTCCAGTGTGTAGTAATTTCTGCTTCTGTTACAAATAGAGATTACCACTGTATTTTAAAGACAACTGATACCCAATTAACCTGAGTGTTCAATTTTGTCCAATTCTTTATGACTCCATTTGGGCTTTTCTTGGCAGAAGAGTGGTTTGTCATGTACTTCTCCAGTTCATTTTACATATGAAGAACTGAGGCAAACAGGGTTGAGTGACTTGCCCAGGGTCTCAGAGCTAGTGAGGCCAGATTTGAACTCATACATATGGATCATCTTCATGAGTTCAAATGCAACCTATTTCTCTGGCATCTATCCTTTATTAGGTATTCTAGGCCCAACACTATCTATTGTGCCTAGTTATTCTAAGAATTGATACCTAATAAAGGATAAATGCCAGTAAAAAAATTGCATAATATCTTTTATTACACAGTTTTGTGATGCCACAAGTAGTATGATTTTTGAATAGGTAAAAGATAATTTGTCTTCCAGAAACAGTAGTACAATTTATCCCTTCCCATGGAGATAAAGTTGGAAGTAAAGATCAAAATTTCAGTGAGTCATTAAAAACTTCAGTTAACAGCAAACAATCCAAGCATTTTGAGTTTTCACAGTTTGTCTGGGAACATAGCCAGAAATGTTGGTCCCTCCTTCCAGTTGGGTGAACCTTAAAAAAAGAGAGAGTTTTGCTCACCACATCTTGGCATTTAGGAATCCAGTGCAACCGTGAAAATGGAAGACACCCAACAATTAAATATAACGAGACAGGGAAGATAAATGAACCTTTTACAGACACTGAAAGGATTCGCTTGCAAAAAGTCTGAGTTGTATTGCTTTTTGGAAACTTGCTCAACTCTAGCTTGTGTTCTGTAGGTAATAGATTTGATTGGAATTGCCAGGGGGCAGTGAACCGTAATGGGAGTTTTCATGTTTTCTACTAAGATATTTGAACCATGTGTGTAAGAAATTGAAAAAAAAAATCCAACTTCCTGACACATGAGGACAGCTTGTAAGGAAGAGGAATGGACTAAGCTTTGGTTCTAGGAAATGAAGAACAGTATGGTGACACAATATGTTTGCTTACATTCACAAAGATAGCAGCAACTTTAGAGCATCAGATGATGCTGAAATTCTGTCTTTCTTTCCCCCCTTTTAATGTTGATATCCTTTCTTTGACTCAACAGACCAGCTACTAGGGCATTACTATAATGATCAATTTGCAGAAGGTAGGTTCCAGCTGGAACTTCATATTCACTTTCTCTTCCATTTTCTTCATGTCTACAGTGCTTTGCACATTTTTAGAATATAGTTCATTTCCTCCAATCCAATCCTCCTACAATATCTCATTAGGGCATGGATGTGAGCCTGATTTCTTGAAAGCTATGCCAGTAGAATGCCAGTTCCTTCAAATCTTGCCAAACTGAGAAGAATATCAGGACAGACTGTGTCATTCAGAGACGAGACTATAGGGCAGAGAGGCTTCTTATTAGGCAGCTGCATATGAAATTATTTCAATTATTATATTTTGGTCTCAGAAACTCAGTAAGAGTTTCTACAGAGAGACTCTATAAGAGAGTCTATTAAGGCATAGAAAAGGCACCATTTGCATATGTGGAGGTAATAACCTCGCTAACAAAAACATGGATCCGTGGAATATTAAAAGAATTTATTCTAAAACCAATAATTTCTATTTTGACTCATTACTCAAATTTGGAAGTTTGAAACTCTATCTCCTTTCTGAAATGAGCATCATCTAAGTAGTACCCTTTGAGGAAATGAACCATCAAGTGTTACATCTTTCTCCTACCATGAATCATTTCATTTATCGCCTTTTCATTCTACCTAGTATCTCCTCCCTACTTTCATTCTATCCATGTTTCTTTCTCACTTGGACCTTGCTAATTCCATAATGTTCTTTATGAACTTTAAAATTGCTTTCGTTTTTAGTGAAGCCAAAATTATTAGAAAATAGTTGTTCTGTACCAGATTGTGATATGATAAAATCTGTCATATGCAGAAGCTATCATAGATCCATTTAGCTAGCTATAGGTTTGGAAGATCTGATTTACAACATCATATCTCTGGTTTTTCTTTCATCATTTTCAGAAAACAAAGAAAAAAAAATCCCCTATACCCTAGAAATTCATCCCAAATGAAAAACATATCTTTATCCTAAGCATATTAGACGTTTCTGAATTCAACCTATTAGGCTCACTTTGAATTTGAATATGAATATTTTCAGTTACCTTCCACTTACTCTTCTTAGAAACAGTATTCAGAGTCCTGGAAGGATGAAGGAAGTGGTCTTCTATACTATTTTTGACCACAGTTAGTCTCCCTTGGATCTTTCTCTTCTCAAATTAAAAGTTGCTGCCAAACATTGAACCTGGAATCCAAATTCTAATCCAGATGTCGATGATCCCTGTGACCTTGCTCTCTCTTCTGTCCAGCTGAATCCTTACTCACTCCTCTCCTGTATTCAGGATGCAGGCGTCCAGCCAGACAGAGCCCCTCTCTCCTCGCCTTAAGCCAGATGTGATCCATCAAGGCTTCATTGGACCTGAAAGGCCATCCTGATGATCCAGACAGCAAGGAGGGGGCCACCTGGTAAGCCATTTGTCCTCTTTCAGGCCTCTTGACCTTTGCTGCCTACTTTTGCTCTAACTCAGAGATAGCTGAGTGCTCACACAAGAGCACTCTATTTCCTGATTGGCCTTTAAATTTCCCTCATCTGAAACACATCAGTGTGTTATTTGTTGTTTTCCCTGTCTCCTTCAGAGAAAAAAAGTCTTTAGAAAACATAATGGACACACACACATATACATGCATAGGCTTTTGGTTTTCACACATATATATAGGATAGTATATATACATGTGTGTGTTTGTGTGTGTATATGTATGTGTAGATTTCTCCCACAATTTGAACCCTGTCTACAAAATGGCATTTTTCTCTAAAGTTATCACTTATACACAGGTTCATTTCTTGAACATGAATCTGTCCACATCCCCATGTTAAAAAAAATTAACAAGTATATGTGATATCTTGTCTGTAATGGTTAACTTCTTGATGATATTTCTTAATCAGAAAAGCTCTTTCTTTAGATTCTTCCTCTATTTTTTCCTTTATGTTATGCTATAAGTCTAGGCTCTTGATATTTTTGCCAAGAAAGCATAAGCATGTCAGACTCTCTTAAGTTATAATTAAGAATACAAACAAGACCTGTTGTCCATAGATCACCCAAGCTATATGAAGTTAAGCTCATCACTAGACAATTGAGAATAGATGATGATTTTGAGGAGAATGGAATCTTCAGCAACTCAGGAAGAAAGGTTTCTTAGACATGAACGATTTATAATTTCATTGGAAAAGGAATCAATCATACTGATTCTGTTACAGACACTTGAAAGCACAAGATCCAGAAAGAGTTTAGTTTGTGCAATGTGGGTCCTAAATATGTAGACTCCCATTATGCATACATGATTAGGAAAGGCCTTCACTTCAGTTATTCATAATTTATTATTTGTGCTTAGAGCAACAGAATGTTGACAAGAAGTCATTTATGTTGCATTTTGTCAACTAATCTGTAATTAAGAGGCAAATACACACTAAGCAAAATAGAAAATGGATATGTCATCATTACCTAATAAATTGTACAAAGCAAAGGCATAAGGGATCAGCAGATAATATAAATGTCTTTGCTTCAATGGTTTTGTCAGACCCTGCTATTTTTGTGTCATCCCCATATCTTCTTTCCTTTAGCTTTTTAATCAAAAGGAAAAAGTACCATTGGAATGAAGAGCTTCTTTTGCAAATATTCAAAATCCCCAAATGATTGCTCTGGTTAGCCACAGTAGGGCTTTTACCATCAATTTTTTTTCAATGTGTACTGTTAGAGACAATTTAATGTGCGGATTACTGACAACAGGGGATATACTTCCAGTGGTCTGGTCCAAGATTGAAGCATGTGGCTGGTCATAATGCTAATGGAAATTGTTCATTGCATCAAAGCTCTCCCCCTTAATTTGCCATCATGATTTGCCAGTCTTAGCCTCGGATATTATCTCAGGGCTTCTCTTTTTCTGAAAAAATAAGTGGCTAATTTTTGTCATCTTAAAACCATATTTGGGCATAGCACCTGCCTGTCTTGCTTTAGCCTTTGGCTCTCTAAGTCTTTTACCTCCAAATCTTCATTTAAAAATGAACATGTATTCCCTGTGAAACCAGTTAGCAGAAGTCTGACAATTTATTCAGAGATGGTTACTATTTAAACAGTCTTAACTAGACCATTGGGTTTGATGTGCAGTGAGCAGAACATCTTTTACCACAACAACACAGAATTAGTTTTTAAAAGGGGTGGGTCATAGAGAGAAGAATAGATTTTACAATTTACTAGATTTCAGTCATATATTGATAGTAGAAATTTAGTTAGCAGATCCACATATTAACACTAAACACAGAGGTAATACCATCTGTCATTTGAAACAAAATTTCAGGCAAATTATATTCTTTTTGTTAATATTACAATTGAAGCCCATTTAATCTACTTTCACCATGGAAGGCTGGCACTTAGAGGCTGAACATGTTATAGACACATCATTCAAAATCCATGACACACCGTATAGAGATATGACCTGAATAACAGCACTCCATGTCACAAGTATGATTGCAAGTAAGCAGTCCTGTGTCTCTCAGCCTCCTTTAGCAGCTGGCACCTGAGGCTAAAGCAGAAAAAGCAAAGATTTTGACTCTGGGAAGAAGCTCATTTCAAATGAATGCAAGTGAAATAGCATGAGGGATCAAAAACAACCTTAAAAATCAAACTCAAAAGAAAATAGGATCACATTCTTTTAGAGATTAAAGCCACAACCCAGCAGTCATCTTGTCTAATCCATTTCTGAAGCACGATCCCTCACCCCAGATTCACTCTTCTCCTTCTTTCCAACAGCCTCTCTAAAAGACTTCCATTGCCAAAAGGTTTCTTGCTTCTTGAGGGAGTCCATTCCATTTTGGGACAGTTTTAAATGTTTTAAATGTTTCTTTCTGTCTGTCTCTGTCTGTCTGTCTGTCTGTCTGTCTGTCTGTCTCTCTGTCTCTCTCTTTTTTTTTTCTCTCTCTCTCTCTCCCTCTCCCTCTCTCCATATCCCTCTTTCTCCCTTTCCCTTTCTCCTTTCCTCCCTTTCCCTCCCTCCTTCCCTCTCCCTATGTCTTTCTCTCTCTCTGTATGTGTGTGTTTGCCTCCTTATAAATTTTCTAACCTTTGCTCTTAATTATAATTCCCAGGGACAAGCAAAACAAATATGATTGCTTTATTACATTAAACTCTTAAATTATTCCAGATTTGTATTCTTGCCTCCCTCACTGCCCATCCCATTCATAATATCAAGACTCTTCCTCTACAGGATAAACAGTTTAGTTATTTAAAGCAATTCTTAAATGGCTTGATTTCAAGTTCCTTTGCCATCTCGGATATCTTCCTCAGTCTCTCTTCCAGTTTAACAGGTTGTTTCCTTAATTGTGCTACCCATAACTGAAAAGGAAATAGATAATCATTGCAGTTCTGGGATTAAGGATGAAAATAATATCCTGTGTTCAAACCAGTGCAGTTTTGAGGCTAAGAACCAAGATAGTCTGAAATTATTGTCCTAGTGTTGCATACAAAGTTCATATAACCAAAAAACAAAATTGAACTAGGCTCTTTCTATTATTTTAATCTGGGCAAACATGAATATTTATATACCAGTGTTGTTATATGTTTCCTGATGTATAGAGGAATATTAATTTAGATACATGAAAAAACCTAGAACTTATTTAGTCTAATTTTTTCATTCTATAAGTGATGAAATAGAGGCCCAGATAGTTAAAGGACTTTTCCAAGATCACATGGTGTCAGGGCGAGATAGAGGGTGATGATTATGGAAGAGGTAGATTTGAGTATACTTCCTCTGACTCACTTACACAGGTCTCTTTCTATGACAAGGTACTCCTCCATTATGTGTTCTTGCCTCTTTAGGGAAATTAGGCATGGAATGCCCTCTTTGCACTTTTCAACAAAATAGAATTTTACACATCCTCTCTTTAAAGGATAAGAAATGCCAGGTAAAAAAGAAAAGATAAGATAATACAGACTAAAACTGAAATAGTTTTTTTTTTTTTAATGTGGTTATTGTGCTATCTGAGCAAACAAAGCTCAGATTCAGCAGAGAACCTTTTAAAGTGAATGAGCTGAGGCTGGCTATTTTCAGGCTGGCTTGTGGGGTAAAGGTGTTTCAAGAAAATGGTGGTCTTTCGCATAGCATTCTTACATATTTCTTTAAGAAGTACTTCAAAGTAAAGTTTCTAGTGCCCAGAAAATAGGTTTGTGTTATATCTCAATACATAAATAATAATTTATTACTAAAAAATAGATTTTATAAGAAAAAATCATAAGAATAGAAGAAGGATAAAGAAATAGCATGTAGCTTATTCAGTTTATATTAGAGTAGGGCTTCAGGATACATAGTTTGAGAACCACAGGGGTTTTCATGTCTTATCAATCTGATTCTTCATACTTAGCTTTCTCTGAAATAATTTCAGAAATGTGGACGAGACAAAATATTTCTACTTCAGTTCTGAAAGAGTTTAGATTTTTCTCCTACCTGATTATAATATTTAAATGATAGTATTACCAGTGCTTTCTCCAGAATTTTCCCTGTCCAGAAGGGAAGATAAGTAATATAATCCCCATTTTACAGATGAGAAAATTAAGCTACAAAGAGTTAACATGACTTTAGAGTCATAGTAAGCAGCAAAATTGGGACTTAAACCAGTGTCTTCTTAAATCTATGATTCTTTTTTCAAGATTATGTTGAATTCATTTAACCTGATGTTTGGATATCAAAATTACATATTTCTGATCTAGATAAAGATGTGGATGAGACTTATAAAACTCATGTCTCTTAATAAAGTTTATTTAATAGTTATTAATAAATCATGTTATCCTGTAGTGTGGCATTATGGATAGAAGACTGTTCTCTAAGGCAAGGAGACCTGAGATCAAGTTCTAGTATTCAAAATACCAGTTATGTAATTATAGATAAGTCACTTAACACATTAATATTCAAGGCAACTTTTTAGTAACTTTTAAATTTTTTTCCAAATGCATGCAAATAGAGTTTTTAACATTCATCTTTGCAAAACCTTACATTGCAAATTTTTCCTCTCTCCCTTCTTTACTTCCCCCTCTCCTAGACAATCCTATATAGATTAAATATGTTCAATTCTTCTAAATATATTTCCATATTCATCCTATACAAGAAAAATCAAATGGGGAAAAAAGCTGAGAAAAAATGCAAACAACAACAAAATGGCTAAAATATTATGCTTTGATACACATGCAGTCTCCAAAGTTCTTTCTCTGGACATAGATTACTTTTTCCATCCCAAGTCTGTTGGAATTATCTTTAATCACTGCATTGCTGAGAAGAGATAAGTCCATCACAGTTTTTTTGGCTTGTTTTGTTTTCTTTATGGGTGACTTTTTTCAAATAAATTTGTCTTTGATACATATTGCTTTATGAATTATGTTGGGAAAGAAAAGAAAGAAAGAAAGATCAGAGCAAAAGGGAAAAAAAAAAGCATGGGAGAGATTAAAAAACAAAAACAAAAAAAAGAAGTGAATTATAGTATATGTTGATTTACATTGTCTCTTTGGTTCTTTTTCTAGAGGCAGGTAATATTTTCTGTCCAAAGACTATTGGAATGCTTTGATCACTGAACCACTGAGATGAACCAAGTCTTTCATAGTTGATCATTGCATGTTCTTGCTATTATTGTATACAAAGTATTCCTTGTTCTACTTCTTTAGCTCAGCATCAGTTCATGTAAATCTTTCCAGACCTTTCTATAATCAGTTTGTTCATCATTTTTTATAGAAAAATAATGTTCCAATACCTTTATATACCTCAACTTATTCATCCATTCCCCATTTGATGGGAATCCACTCCTTTTCTAATTCTTGGCTACAAGAAAAGGTGTTATGGGAGCTACCTGCTAGTGACTATTGGAGAATCTAATTGTGACCAACAGAATAAATCCCTTCATGTGAGAGGAGGATAATGATGCAAAGAGACCAAGAGGCAGCTGCATTTTCTGACCTCTCTCCTCTTCCCTCTTGCCTTTGATTTATTTCATTCCCAATTCACAAGCAACATATGCTTCAGTAAAGGCTGAACTACAATTACTTCAAGTGTGTTATGATTCACATTTGTGGGGGCTTTCAGGGAACTGATCCACCCCTTAATGTTAAGTCCCCTTTAAATCTTACAGGCTTTCTAGGTTTTGCACTTAAGCATGGTCCTTAACAAAAAAGAGCTGCTACAAACACTTTTGCACATGTGGGTCCTTTTCCCTCTTTTATGATTTCCTTGGGATACAGACCCAGTACTAGTACTGCTGGGTCAAAGAATATATGCAGTTTTATAGTCCTTTGGGCATAGTTCCAAATTGCTCTCTTCCCACATCCCCTCCAACATTCATCATTATTTTTTCCTGTCATTTTAGCCAATCTGAAAGATATGAGGTTAGTACCTCAGAGTTTCTCTAATCAATAGTGATTTAAAGCATTTTTTCATATGACTATAGATTGCTTTAATTTCATCATGTGAAAATTGTCTGTTCATATCCTTTGACCATTTATCAATTGGGGAATGAAGTCTATCACAGTTGATCATCACATAATCTTTTTGCTGTGTACAATGTTCCTTTTTTTCTAATTACTTCACTTAGCATCAGTTCATGTAACTTTCCAAGCTTTTGTGAAATCAGCTTGTTTGTCATTTCTTATAAAACAATAATATTCCATTACATTCATATACCATACCTTATTCAAACATTCCATACCTTATGATCATCCCCCAATTTTCAGTTCTTTAGGGCAGTTCTTAAAGACTACAAACTATGGAAGACTTGTTCATATCTACTGGTGGAAATCATTTAAAATGATAAAATTTCAAGGATTCCCGAATCTATCTGTATGAAAAAGTCTTATCTTCACCAAATTTAACTCAGTTATTATTGAGCACCTAGTACTTTATACTATTTTAAGTATGAATAGTTTATAATTTATAGATTGCTTTAAGACTTATAAAGTACTTTAAAAATATCATCTCACTTTATCCTCACCACAATGTTGGGAGATTGGTATGTTTTAAAATTCAGTCTTGTTCTGGTTCCATGATCACCCCTCCCCAGTTAGTATAATGAATAAGTTTAGCTAATATAAAGGGGACATTATCAGGAAATAAGGATCCACAAGGGAACCTGGATTCATGTACAAACTATCCCAAAATTCAAAGGAATATAATTTACAAATTGTATAATATAGTCAAATCCTGGTAATAAGTGTTCAATCAAGTGCTACTTTTCAAGAGTTTTGGTCCTATGGCATATAAATCCCAGAAAAATTATAGACCTCTGTAGAACATCAAAAGTTGATAACTTTGAAATAATAGGGATGTTAACTTTGTAGCTTTTTTGATAATTTAGAGGTGATTTGGATATGCCAATACATTAGCTCCCAAACAGCACAAATATTTATTTCTCTTCCCCAAAATAAAACCCTATAAAAGTGAGTCCTCAACTCCTGTCCTCCCTTACCCAATCCCTCCTATGATAAGTTTCTTTCATCTCCATCAAGTCCATGGCATCAAGTGATCCCTATTCTTACCCATAGTTACATGGGTGACACTTTCTTCATTTTTCCTTCCCATCCTTTTCCCCATGTTCTTCACCTTACTTCACTATTGTATTCCCAGTTCCCATACTGTTTACTTTTATATCACTTATTTTTATAGCTTATTTCTGATTTTATAAGACTTTTCCCCCATAACCCTATACCTAATTAAAATGTAATTGTTGCCCTGTTTTCCAATACAGATTGTGGCATTTTTGCATAAGTACTTAAAAGAACTGGGTGTGATTCAGCCCATTTCATGATTTCATAATTTCATAAATTAATTATCAGTTCAAAGTGTTAATGTTTATTATCATTTACCAGATGAAGAAACTATGGTCAAGCCAAACAACTTGCTTCCCCATAATTTTTGAATATCTGAGTGTAATGGGCTGAAGCTCGAGTTGATGCACTGAGGTCCCAAGCATGTGAGGCTAAATAGTAATTGGACCATACTCTATTAATATATAAGCTTGGAGAAAGAATGGCCCCCGCCCACTCTTGGTGCAAGTCCTGATGTGTTGTATAGGAAATGACAATTTTGGGGTGGAGGCAGAGGGGCAGATAGAGGTAGAAGAGACTGCTGGCTGGTTCCTGTCACAGCTGCTCACATTGCTAATCCCCCTTCACCTCAAAAAGAATAAAGATTGAAGATTTTCCCTTAACCTGAATTCCTGACTCCGGCTGATTTTAAAATACACAGTCATCACATCTGAGGGCAAATTTGACTTCAAGTTCAACATTCTCCTAATATTGCATGAAAAATGTTTTCTAAGACTGAAAGTTTTTCAGAAATGTGGGCTGTCTTAGTGTTATTATTATCTGAAACCTATGCTAGCTTTGGGGAATTCAAACATTGATCCTGCTTTGAAGGGACTTCCAGACCTAAATGAAATTAGAACTTAAATAGAAATAACTATGGAACAAAAAATTTGCTGAAATGAAGAGTGAGAATGATGCAAAAGAGGACAATGTTCATTGGGGATATGTCAAGAAAAATATCTGGAAAAGTTACATCTGAGTAGGACCTTGAAGTAAGAGAGATTTTTCAACAAGCAGAAATGAGAATTGGTGGAGTGGAGTTTACCTCATGCAATATGAGGAGAAAAGAGACCAAAATAAGAGAAGACAGGATAAAAGAAATAACAAAAATTATTCCAATTAAATTAGAATTGAGAGCATATAAAGAAGAAGAATTTGATATGAAATTAGGAAAAAAATAACTTGAAATTGAATTGGGGGCAATAGTTGAGTGTCAGCCAGTCAACTTGTACTTATTAAACACCAACTACTTTCTGAGCATTTTGCTAAGAGCTAAGGATACAAAGAAAAACTCATAATTTAATATGAGACAACACACAAATACAAACAAGATATATACAAAATAAATTGAAAAGTGGTATTCTCAGAGGCACTAAGATTAAGAATGAGAAAAACTTCCTTTTTAATTTTGATAATTTTTAAAAATTAAACTTAAATACAAAATAAAAAAGAAAAGATCATAAAATAGAGTTTAATATAAAACAATAAATTTCCATTTCCAGAAAACTCATATAATAAATACTATGCATTGTTTTCAAAGTTGTCTAGGTTTTCTTTGTTTCCTTGTTGTTTTTTTTTCCTACTGTGTATTTTTTACTTTATTTTTCCCCTTTCTCTTCCCCCATTCCCCACTAAAGAAAGCTATACTTAAGCATGATTATATATATAGACACAGACACTTTCATATAGATATCTATAAACAGACATATATATATATATACATATACACATATAATGTTAAAGTCCCCATTTTCTCACATCCCATCCAACATTTGTCACATAAATATAAATATCCATAGAGTTGGTAATGAGTCACATTCTAATAGATTTGACAAAGTTCTTTACATTTTTCAGATTAGATCCTTATTTGAGAAATTGTCTATAAAATTTATTACTCCATTTCCTGCTTTCCTCCTGATCTTGACTATATTTCTTTTATTTGTATTTTCTTCAATTTAATATAATCAAAATTATACTTTTTATATCTCACAACATTCTCTATCTCTTGTTTGTTCATAAGTTGTTCACCTATCCATATGTCTGATAGGTAATATGCTCCATGCGCTTCACATTTTCTTATAATATCTTCCTTTATGTCTAAGTCATGCATCCATTTTGACCTTATCTGGATAATTGGTCTAAGATATTGAATGGTCTGTGTCCAATTTCTGCCATACTGCTTTCCAGCTTTGTCAACAATTTTTACCAAACAATAAATTCTTATCCCCCAAATTTAAGTCTTTACACTTGTCAAATACTAGTAATTATATTTGTTGACTGTTATAAATCATGTGTCTATCTTACCCCATCGAAGTATCTTTTTTTATTTCTTAGCTAGAACTAGTTAAATTTGATAATTATTGCCTTATAATATAGTTTAAAATCTTATGCTGCTCAACCTCTTTCCTTTATGTTCTTCTCTCCATTAGTTCCTTTGATATTCTTAACTTTTATTTCTTCTAAATGAATTTGGTTAATAATTTTCTAGCTCTGTAAAATATTTTTGGTAATTTAATTGGGATGGCATTGAATATATAGATTAATTCTAGTAAGATTTTTATTTTTATTATATTGGCCTTGCCTACACACAAACAATTAACATTTGTCCATTGTTTAAATCTGATTATATATGTGTATATAAATTCTGTTAAGGTTTTGTTCATATAAATCCTGAGTTTGTGTTTTGATAGGAGCATTCCCACATATTTTGTAATGTCCATTTTTTTCCTTTTTTTTTTTTTTTTAATGGGGCTATTTCTACAATCTGTTTCTGCAGGATCCTAATGGTAATATATAGGAACACTGATATTTACTTTATATCCTACTTTGATGAAATTATTAATTATTTCAGTTAACTTTTTAGTTGAGTCTTTTAGGAGTTAATGAAGGAGTGGAATTTCAAAGAGGCAAAGGATTCCAGTATCAATATATTGAAAAATATATAGGGTGTGTGAGATAAAAGAAGACTAGAAAGGTACAAAAGGATAAGTTTATAAAGGGCTTTGAAAACTAAACATAATTTTATTTTTGATTCTGGAAGTAACAGGATATTACTGGGGAAAATTTTCAAATAGAATGATATGGTCAGACCTGTATTTTACAAGGCAGTGTGATATCTGAAGGAAAACTGGATTGTAGCGGGGAGAGACCTGAGGTAAGGATACCAACCAAAAGACTAATGCAAAATGCACCTTAGAGATAAGATGATGAGGGTTTGCACCAGAGTGAGTGCCAGAGAGGGAAAGGGAGAATAAATGAGAGTTGTTTTTAAGGTAGAAAGAATAAGACTTGACCACTAATTGGATATGGAATATGGAAGTGAGGAAGGATTTGAGGACAATATGTAGTTTGAATGAGAGGTTTATATTTTCTTAGGCATTCTATAATTCAAAACAGTAGACTTTGGGGAGCATGGGAATGAAATTATCTTGCCAATAGGCATGCATTAGGACTATGCATTAATCCAGTGTAAGGCAAATTAAAGAGATGAAATGGCTGCATTAAAAAAAAAAAAACACTTATGGCAGCCAACTCAAGAAAAGATTATTATAATAACCCAGTCAAGATGAAATAAGAGCATGAGTTAAAGTGACATTAACAAAAGTATAAAGGGAAGGATGGAAATAAAAGATTTTGTAGAAGCAAAATTGACAGACTTAGACTGATATAAAGAGTACAAAAGAGAAAAGAATAAAAATTATTTTGAAGATATGTATTTTCATGCTGGAAATGATGATGGTATCATTATTAGATTTTGATGGGAAGATAATGAGTTTGGTTTTGTTCATGTTGAGTTTGAGTTTCAAGTAAGGCATTAATGTGGATGGTTAGAGACATGGGACAAGAGCCCTGGGAGGAAATGGGGAGTCAAGGTATAAATTTGAGAATCATCTGGATAGAAAGAATGATTAAAGGCCTGAAAGTTTTTGATTTCTGTCAGGCATGGTACATATATACATAGGGTTGGAAAAGGTACATATGCCTTAAATAATGATCAATTTTAAATGTTTTAAAAACCTCCAATATCAATATCAATAAATTTTGATTTTGGACAAAAAACTTCTGATATTAACCTATCTATCATCTGTAAGGTATGTCCCTTGAATTGCCTCACATTTAAGGATTGGTGATTGGCCATGAGATTCTCTCAGTAACTTCATTCAGTTTAGATTTGGGTATAACAGACGCAGCTTTTCAGGTGACATGTCACTGAACTGATATTCTGTATGAAATTGAATGACCAATGGTATTGGATTCAACACTTTATCCCCATGAGGACAGTGTCAACTATAAACTAAGCTTAGAACGACAGTATAGGTAGAGCAGAAATCGAGAGGGATGTATATCAGGATCCCAACCTCAATACTTATTAATCTTATTACCATGAGCAAAGCACTTCTATTAGATACCTAGTTTCTTTATGTGGAAAATTGAGAAGGCTATACCTATGATTTGGTTGCTGATCAAAACTTATTCTGCAAATGAAGGATAAGTGACTTGTGCAGCAGTCACACAGCTAAAATGTATCAGGCCAAGGATTTGCATCAAGACATTCCTGGATTCAAGGCCCTTTCTTTATTGGTTAAAATAATGTGCTTTATTTGCAAAATACTTGTGGTGCTGTTTATATTATTTACCTTATAAGATTGTGGAGAAGAAAGTATTTTATAAAACTTAAATAATAAAAAAAAGATCTTTACTATTAATCTAATCAATCCATGTTTCTTTCTTGATATCCATGTTTCTTATATCCAAGGCTTCCTTCCTTCTAAACTTTGATTTCCAACATTATTCTTTATAAACTCTTTGGAAAGCTTCTACAAACGTATTTCTGTGGTGTGATGGAAAGAAGACTGGACTTTGAAGTACTGATACAGGGATTCATATTCTAATTTAGCATTTAAAAGACTTGTCATCCCTTACAAATCATTCCCAGCCTTCCAGGTTCAGTTTTCTTTTGTTTTTAAAACCATAGAAAAGAGAAAATAATTTTCTAAACTTTATATAAATCTTAGGAATAACAATGATGCTGACAAAGGATGGATGGATGGAGGGGTGGATGGACAAACTCTTCTCCTGGAAGATATCTAGAAATATACAAATTGTGATTTTGGAAATGGTAGCACATAGATATCTTCCAAACTTTGAGTGGCAGGCACTTTGTGCAATCCACAGATACAACAAACTAATTCTGTCCACATCTGGGAATAGAAGTTAAAAAACTGATTTTTGCCTCAGGTAGTTAAGTAATAAAATACAAATGTAGATACAAATATACCCTATTCAGTACATGCATATATTTACCTGGAAATTTGCTCAAGGCTAGATTTTGATTCTAATATCTCTCTTTTTTTAATGTATTATCTGAAACAATGGAGAGATGTTAGATTTGCTTGATCATTCACTGACTCTCTACATATGAAGTTTTCTGTGTTCCATAAATAGGAAACTGAAGGTGCAACTAGCTACTTGCCCCTTAATTTTGAAGGCACTACTTAGTAAATAATTTGCAGATAGTTGTTTGTAGGTAACTATAGCTTAGACAAAGGAGGAGAGCTATTTGAGTTTTTTTTTTTTCCCCTCTGTGCCTTTTAATAACATTATTGGCAAAGAAAACAGCTTTTATCCCTCTGTAGCTAAATGCTATATGCATATATCTGTAAATAGGTTTATATCCCTATCTGCATATGCATGTATATATGAATGTATATGTAAACATATATGTACATGCATGCATGTTTATATAAATTTATATCTACTAGTATATACTGCATTTCTGAGTATATGTATGTACAATACATATATAGTATATATATGAGTATATACATATATGCACATACATACATATATAGAGAACACTTTTAAAAATTTTCAAATTTGATTAAATTCAATTTTTCAGCAACATACATTTTACTTCTTGCCAGTTTGTCAAATCATAGAATACAATGATTTTATTTTCCTTCTGTTTTTTTCTTTTCCTTTTTCAATTTTAATTTTTTCATCAGATTTGTCACTTTATCATGTAGGAAACTCTCAGGTTAAGAAATCCATTCTACCAATTCAGGTCAGCATCTTCTCTGAAACATATATTCTAAGAGGATTGCTTAGATTCAGAATTAAGAAGTTAGGACTTACTCAGGGTTAGTCAGCCAACATGTATCAGCTCTATCCTGTCTTTGAGTCATATCATTCCTCTACTTTATCCTCTATACCATGTTACCTTTCTTTTTGCATTGTAAACATTTCAGTTTTTTTTTTTCTTTTCACTTCCCCTATCATGATACAGGCCCTTGATTACCATCCTTGGAATTTAACTGAAGTTTAGGGAGGCCTTTATATTGCCCCTTGCTGCTTGAGTCTTCCTGTCTCAGATCACCTTCCTTCTACTTTACATTTGTCACATTTTTAAGACTGTAAGCTTTCTGAGGACAGGCACTGTTGTTTTATTATTATTGTGGTTGTTTTATTTATTTTGTTTTTGGTATTGCTGGTATTTAACATATTTCCAAGTGCATAATAAATATGTGTTGATTGAGGAATAGATTTATGACATTTTAATTTGGGATAGACTTTTAGTCATGGAAATTTAGAATATAGAATTTTTGTGTTGGAAAGGACTTAAGAACTTGTGGAAGATACCTTCTCCCTTATTTCACAAATGAGAAAACCAAAGAAGTAGAGGAAACAAGAAAAGTTTATATGAAAATATACATCAAATGCCATCTTAAGGGAAATTGGGGGTTAAAGGAGATGAATGTAGTGGGAATTATTTATGTTTTTGTTTTTTTTTTTGACACGTGAATTAAATGAATCTAAGGCATTTCAACTTTACACAGAAGGATGAGTAAATGAATATATCTGCCCACAGAAATGCTCAGTTATTTGACTTGGTGATAGGTAACTTAGTTATTTAGGAGAATAAACCAGCAAAGCTGTTTATAAAATGACCAAACCATGAAGGACAGCAGATTCCTCATTACTACCTAAAAGAAGGCAGCAATTTGCAGTGAAATGGCAATGGACTAAGAAGTCAAAGATTTGGGCTTGAATTGTACTCCCTAGATAACCTTAGTCTCTCTGTGCCTTAATATCCTCATCTGTGAGTTTAGAGATGATGAGAAGCTGAAGTAGCAAAACAGTACAATGGAATGAATATCATATCTAGAGTAGGAGGGCCTGTGACCTAATATTATTTCTACTATAGTCTAATTATATGACCTGAGGAAACAATTTCATCTCTTTTAGTCTCTCTTTCCTCAGTTGAAAAGTAAGGATGTAGGATAATGGACAATCATGGAGTCCACTGGACCAGGAGTCAAGAAGACCTCATTTTTACTCCTAGTTCAGAAATTTATTTGGAATCTGGGGGCAGTCACTTAGTCTCTGAAC
This sequence comes from Antechinus flavipes, assembly GCF_016432865.1. NCBI lineage: Eukaryota > Metazoa > Chordata > Mammalia > Dasyuromorphia > Dasyuridae > Antechinus > Antechinus flavipes. The sequence continues at coordinate 70,737,480 of NC_067399.1, forward strand.
AAGACCTGGAAACTAGTAACTGTTTTTAAATCCCATTTCTTCCTTCTTTACTCCCTTCTACCCTTCTTTTCCTCTCTATTCCCCTTCTGCCTTCTTTCTTCTCTTCTCTTCCTCTTTACCTCTCTTCCTATCTCCCTTCCTTCCTTCCCTCCCCCTGTCTCTCTTTTTCTTCTCTCTCTCCCTTCCCTTTCTCCCTTCCTAACTTTCTTCCTTTCTTCTTCTTTCTCTTTCTTAACTTCCTTTCTTCCTTCTCTTCCTCCCTTCTTTTCCTCCCTTTATTCTTCTTTTCTTCTCTCTTCCTTCTCTACTTTCTTTCTTCCATCCTTCTGTCTTCTTTCCCTTCTTTCTCCCGCATCCTTCTTTCTTTATTTCTTCCCTCCCTTTTTTCCTCCTTCTCTCCCTCCCTCTCTTCTTCCCTTTTTACCTCCCTGGATGACCTCCATGATCCATGCAACTTTGAAATCCATGGTACAAGGATCAGACTTAGATTTTCTTTTCAACATACATGATAATAACTTGTGTTGTCTTGTTAATAGTAAAGAACTTGTACTTTAGAATGGTAAGCTATTCCTTTATTGGTTTCTTAGTCCAAGAAGAGAGCCTATTTAATAGACTTAAAAGAGAAAGGGACACCAACAAAAGGATAATGTTGCTATCTGCAAGTTCCACCAAGGGATCAAACACTAAGCCAATATAAGCTTTAAAAGGATTTTCTGGGTCATGTAGTTCAGTTCCCAATGTGCTAAATGATGCTATACTTCACACAAAGCATTCTATCTAATTTTAGCATCCTATTAATTATAATTAATCCCTACTTTACAAAAGTAGGGAAAAAAACAATAGCTACTTAAATAGCACTTTTGGATTAGGTCCTTGAATATTGGACATATTTTATCTATCTATCTATCCCTTCATCTCTCCCTTTTTTTGTCTCTTTCTCTGTCTCTGTCTCTGTCTGTTTGTCTGTAGAACAGGTATCATGTTCTATTTCAAAGTAAATAAGAGGTTGAAACTTGGGGGATGTTCATTTTCTTGTCCAAGATCATGAGACTATGAAGCAATCAAACCAAGATTCAAATTCAAGTCTCCTGCCTCTCAGTTTGATTCATTTTTTTCCCCTGCATTACAATGTCTCTCAAAAATATAAGTCCCACTCAGCTATTGATTTACTAAGGAATATGCACTATTCCACTTGGGTATGTAATTCACTTGACTGACCAATACGATAATTATTTGTTACTAGTACTTAAAGTACTTCCTTTACTGATATTTTATATACTACTAAAGTGCACTGAAAATTCTTTTTTCTTCCTTTCTTTTCATTTCTCTGAAAAGTCTCTATCACACTGCTAAAGGAACAATATTGAGAAAAAATATAAAGTAAATTAATGTGGACCATTAATGTGTACCTCAGGTTATGGCAGTGGAATGAGAAAATGAACTAAAAAATATCAGCATCTTTGGGTTCCTACTGCATATATATATATATATATATTTTTTTTTTTTCTCTCTAGGTATGGCTACAGCCATCCCTTTGTTCAAAAAATATCTTCCCTCCTAAAATTAAAGTAAAATGTTAAGTTTACCTCATAAAACCGGTAGAAATTCCATCAGTTGGATATTCAGTTGATATAGCAAATGAATAGGAACAACAGGAGGGAAAATTAGATTTACAATTAGTAGTATAAGTTTTAGGTCTCAGCTCTACCTCTCAGCTATGTGAACTGTGGGATAACTAGATCACAGAGCCAGCTTGTGAGTACCACCTTCATAAGTCTTCATCCAAATTATGGAGACAATGCAGAACAGTTTTTGTGGATCAATAAAACAAATAAACAAACTTGATCTTAAAAAATCCCATTAGGGTATAATCCTATATCTACATTTTCTTTCATATTTCTAGCCAATCTTTCAAATTCCTAACAACAATCTTGCACTGCTTTCCTTTTCCTCCTCTCTTTCTTTCAAACTGCCCTATATATATATTTCCCCATATGTAATAGTCTACTTTTCTAGTTTTTCCTCATACCTACAATATATGTCTTCTTTATTTTTTAGAATTCTTAGATTTCTTAAAGTAGGGGCAGCTAGGATAGAGTACCAGCCCTGAAGTTAGGAGGACCTGAGTTGGAATCTAGTCTCAGACACTTAACACTTCCTTGTGAAGACCGAGTTAGCACCCTGGATAGCTTAGAATCACCTGGAGTCAGGATAAGCAAAAGTCCTTGCTCTTTATTCTTGGTCTTTAGGGGTAGAAGTGAATTGTATGGACACAGGATTTCAACAACCTCCTTTTTCCTTGTCTACTGCCAAAGTGCCTCTGGCTTGTCTTACTCTATCCCCTAATCCTCTCCACAATTCTCTGTATACACCAAAAGATTGGACCAGCACAGAATAGTGGGAAGGGCCATTTTCCAAGCATATGCTAATAGAATATTGGCCAATCAGTGATTAGCCTTAAATGCTCTGTTGTCCAACCTCAATGCATCCACTCAGAATTTCAGCCCTTTACACTTCCTGGTTGTGTGACCCTAGGCAAGTCACTTAACCCCAATTGCTTCAGGGGGGGAAAAGATTTCTTAAAGTTTCAGCTTGTTGTTCCTTCTTACATAAGCCCTTTCCTTCCCTCTTGCAAATTATTATGATCCTCCCCATGAAAATAATTTTGTATGTGGTTCGAACAATCTTTATATTGACTTATGTGTTAATATATTGTTACTTTAACTAGAAATTTAGATCCTTGAAGACTGGACCTATTTCATTTGTCTATCTCTCCATTCATCTCTCTCTCTCTTTCTCTCTCTCTCTCCCTCTCTCTCTCTCTCTCTCTCTTTCTCTTTCCATCCCTTTCTCTGTCTCTCTGTCTCTGACTGTCTATCTGTCCCTTTCTGTTTCTAGTTCTCTTTGTCTCTGTATCTCTGCCTCCCTCTCTCTTCCTCTATCTCTCTCCCTCTCCATCCCTCTCTCTTTGTGAATCTAGACCCTAACAGTGCCTAGCATAGAATAGGCATTTTAAAATGCAGTTCATAGTTTAAGGAATATAAGGCTAAATAAAATATATTATGTACTCTCAATGAATTTATATTCTAATAGAGGAGCTCATAATGCAAAAATAATTATAATATAAAATAAAACATGGATTAATAATAATAAAAGACATATGTTGAGCTTTCAAGTGTGCAAAAGATGTTGCAAATAAGATCTCATTGGATCTCACATAAGGCCTGTGAGATAGAGAATGAAGATTTTATTATTCCAAATTTTATATGTTAGGAAACTGTGACAAGGGAAAACAAAATGGCTGCCGTTAAAGTAATATAGTTGGATCTTCTTAGTATAAAATTCAGCCCTTTGGCTGAATAAAAAACCAAACAAACAAACAAGTGTTTTAAAGGTAGTTTTAGCTTCGAGGAAAAACATATCCTTACTAAATAAATGTAACTTTTTTAGGACTATTCTGCACCACTGAGTTCATGAGATTGTATTGACTTGTGGTAATGAAGAGCTTTGTAAACCATAAACTAGTTTCTTAATACTCGATCCTATTATTTCTGTTTATCTCAGGGATGTCATTAAGTAGATTTTATAGAAGTCTTGCTTGTAATAATCTCCCTTTCTCTTGATTTTAGTTTTTCATTTACAAAAGCAGTTCTTACTGACTTGGCTTCTAATGAATCAATTTAAAAAGTGGTGTATTTGAAGTGAAGAGGCCTTCATTCTTCTGGTTGAATCTTCATTATTTACTGATTTATTACACTGGGAAATTATCTGGGCTCTCTGCTCCTCAGTTGCTAAAAGTGTATACTGAGACAGAAATGTTGACACTATCTCCCTCGTAGGCTTGTTATGGGGTTCAAATGAAATAATATTTATGAACTATTTTGTATCCAATAAGCACTGATATAAATATCTAAGGCATTGTAACCAATGAACACCATTATGAAAATGTATAATTCCAGTTCTGCTACCAACTCCTTGTTTGATCTTAGACAAATCAATTTACTTCCTTAGGTCTCAATTTCCTCATCAGTAAAATAAGAAAGCTAGCTTATATAATATTTAAAGTTCTATAGAGTATTGAAATTCTGTGATTCTATGTCCAAAATACTCAAGGGCAATACTGAGGATGTTCAAAGTATGTACTGAATTCTTGAAAATCTTAAAGGCTTAATATGATAGGTTAGGTGGGAAAAATAGCTCAAAAAACTATGTTATAATAGCAATAACATTAATAATAACTGTTGATCATTATTTTCCAGGTACTCTATTCAATACTTTATAAATCCCATCTCATTTAAACCTCATAAAAAACCTGACAGGTGTTATTATTATCCCCATTTTACAGTTGAAGAAATTGAGAGAAACATGAGATTAAGTAACTTTACTAAGATCACACATCTAATAAATTTCTGAAATGAAGTGTCTGGAGTTGAAGTTTCGGCTTCCTGACTCCAGTCTCAATTTCCTATCCACTGCACCATCTAATTATTTCCAATTTGAAAATATAGATTTATAAACCCTTTTTTAGAAATGCTGACACTTGCATAACAGGATATAGATAGAGAAGACTCTAGAAAGAGGGACAGCATTAGAGAAAATAACAACTGACAGCAATACATAGTGAAAGAAATTGGTTATTTTAAAGCACAAAGAGATCTTTTACTAGAAAGTATGGTAATAACTTCACATTTCTCAGATTGACTAAAATGATTGGAAAAGATAATTAGGAATGTTGGAGGGGATGTGGGAAAACTGGGACAAAAATGCATTGTTGGTGGAGGTGTGAACTGATCCAAACATTCTGGAGAGCAATTTGGAATTATGAGAAAGAACTATCAATTTGGATAGTCCTTTTGATCTAACAGTCTCACTATTGGGTCTATATGTTGAAGAGATCATAGAAAAGGAAAAAGGATCAATATATGCAAAAATGTTTTTAGCAGCCCTATTGGTCGTGTCAAAGAACTTTAAGTTGAATGGATGCCCATCAGTTGGGAATGGTTGAACAAGTGATGGTATATGAATATAATGGAATATTATTATTCTGCAAGAAATAACTAGCAGGTGTAACCTAGAAAGACTTACATGAACTGATGCTAGGCAAAGTAAGTAGAATAAAGACAACATTGTCCACAGCAATAAGATTTTGTGATGACCAATTGTAATGGGTGTGGCTCTTTTTAATTCTGAGAAGATTCAAGTCAATTCCAATAAACTTGTGATGGAGAGAGCCATCTGCATCCAGAGAAACTGGATGTGGATCAAAGAATAATATTTCCATTTTTTTGGTTGTGGGGTTTGTTTGTTTGTTTGTTTTTTATCTTATTTTTGTGTGTGTGTGTGTGTGTGTGTGTGTGTGTGTGTGCAGTATAATAAATATGGAAGTATGTTTAGAAGAATGTAATTAGAAAAATAAAAAAGCTATTAAAAAAGTAAACATGGTAACAGACAGTCTTGCAACTAACATAGTATATAAATTACTAGATAATATGAGAAGTGGAAATGACAAAAGATGTAGATGGTTATTGTAATTGTTGCTATGACTAGAGGCTGTATGAGTAGACAGGAAAGGACTTCATTGAGAAAGAACTTAATTGCCACTTAACTAGCTGCATGACCATAGATGACTGCCTACAACTCTCATTTTCAGGTTCCTCATTTGTAAAATAAGCATAATAATAGCACCAACCCTAAAAGATTGATAACTTACATAAAATTTTTTACAAACTTATAATAAGTACTTTATAAATGTTACTACTTGTTGTTATTGATATTTGTTATTAAGACCTAGCTCATAATATCGTTGTGTGCATTTGATGAGGATACATATAAAGTACTTTGCAAAAGTCAAGGTTAGGAATAGTAGCAGTAATCTATAAAAGAAAATAATCCATAGACAAGAAGAGAATTACATAAAGAAATAAATTAGTAAACATGGAAACAATCACAGTTCAAGTGTAAGAAGGGATGTCTGTGGTCACTGCATCCAACATACTCCCAAATAAGAATTTTCTTCACAACACTCTGGACAATTGATCATTCAACATTTGCTTTCTAACAGTGTTGCACTCAATATGCCAGCAAATTTGGAAAACAGAAGAATGGACACTGGATTGGAAAAGATCAGTTTATATCCCAATCCTAACAAAAGGATAATTCTAATAATGTTCAAATTACTGAAGGATTGCACTCATGTCATACATCAACAGTGTTAATATTCTTCAAGCTAGGCTTCAATAATAATAAAACAAGAATTACCAAAAGAACAGAGTGAGTTTTGAAGAGGCAGAGGAACTAGAAACCAAATTGCCAATATTTATTGGTTTATGGAGAAAGTAAAGGAATTCCTTCTATTTCATTGCCTACACTAAAAACTTTGACCATGTAGACCCCACAAAGTGTGATTTCCTCAAAGAGATGGGACTGTCAGAGGAAACTTTATGCAGTCCAAGAAGTAATAGTTAGAACAAAACATGAAACAACTGTTTAAAATTTGTTAAAAAATAAAAGTATGATAAGACTGTGTAGTGTCATTTATTTAACTTATATGCAAAGTACATCTTGCAAAGTGCCAGACCTGGAATTAAGATTATTGAGAAAAATATCAATAATCTCAGATATGCAGATGATAATATGATGGTAGAAAATGAAGAAGAATTATGAAGTCTCTTGATGAGATTGAAAGAAAAGAAAGTAAAAACTGGCTTGAAGTTTAACATTAAAACAAAACAAAACACAATTAGTAACTGGTCCCTTTGTTTCCTAGAAAATAGAGGAAGAAATGGAAGCAGGGCCAGATTTTATATTCTTGGGCTCAAAGATCCCTGCAGATGGCAACTCTGGCCATGGATTTAAACTTACTTGCTCCTGCCAATCTAGATAGCTTATTAAAGGCAGAAATAACATCTTGTTGATAAAGATCTGCATAGACCAAGCTACACTTTTTCCAGTAATATTGTATGGATGTGACAGTTGAACTATAAGGAAATCTTAGTGCCAAAAAATTAATGCTTTTGAATTGTGACTTCTGAGAGCCCCTTGAAAAGAAAGAAGATCAAATCAATTGGTACTTAAAGAAATCAATTGAACCTATTCACTGGAAGGTCCAATATTAAAGATGAACTTTAAAATCTTTGACTCTGTGGAAAAACTTTGATGTTGGGAAATTGAAGGAAAAAGGAAAAACAGTACTAGAGGATGAGATGGATAGATAGTGTCATAGATACAACAAAATAAACTTGTATAGACTTTGAGAGATAGTGGAAAGCCCTGCTAATAGTACATTAAATCACAACTGTATGACTGAATAATAAGAACAAATTTTTAGGAAGGTTATTGTTGTTTTGCTTTGTTTAATATTTACCCCATTATATCAAAATGGCATGAGGGATAACATAGGGAGGGAAATAGCATCAATTGAAGGGAGAGCTAAAATTGAAGCCAGAAATACATACTTAAATCCTGGCTCTAATACATACTAACTGAGATAAAACTACCATGTCACATGAACTTTCAATGTTTTAGGTAATTCTTTAAGATTATAAGTTACAAACAAGTAACTTGTTTGTAGGATAGAGTGTAGGGTAGAGACCTTTCACTTGAAAGTGCTCTTCATAAATGACAAAACAGATCTAATCCTTATCTAGTCTTTATGCAATGAAAACAAAATATTTTTCTTTTGTTTCTTCCTTTTCATCTTAGTTCTGAATTCTGGTGAAAGCTGTTTATTTACTTGAAGTCCATTACCTTGAAAAACTGTAGATTCAGGAAACATAGCCAGTTAGGTAAACCTCACTATCAGAAGTTGGCTATGATAAGTACATTTCATATAGACTCAGTGGAAAGCCAATTCTACAGAGTTGACCTCTGATTTCACTCTTTTTCCTGTGATTTCAATAATGAAACCTAGAAAGTGGCAAGATCTTATATGTTGAACATGGTGAACACGATCAGATTCATGGACAGCAATAATATCTATGGATTTCCTGCTATTTACTAAGAGGATATTAAGAAGAATAAATAAAAAGACACTAATGGTAATTCTATATTTTATATGAAAAAATGAGAGAGGAAGAGGAAAAGCAAGGAAAGGAATAAGGAAGAAAAGAAAGAAGTAAGAGAAAAGGAGTGGAAGGGAGTTAAGGAAGAATCAAGTTAATAGCATGGAAGGAAGGAAAGAAGAGAAACAGGGAGAAAGAGGAGAAATTAAGGAAGGGAGGAAAAGAATAAGGAAAGAAATAAGGAAAGGAGGGGAAATGAAGGAAAGAAAATGTAAAGCATACAAAAAAAAGAGAGAGAGAGGAGGAAAAAAGGATGGAAGGAAGGAAAGGAGAATGGAAGAGGAAAAAAGAAGGAATAAAGGAAGGGCAAAAGTGAGCCAGGGAGAAAGGGAAAGAAGGAGTAAAGGAAGGAATCAGAGAATAAGAAAGGAAAAGGGAGGAAGGAAGGGGAAGGAAGAAAAGAAAATCAAAAAAATAGAGAAAAGAAGAAAGAAAAAGAGGGAGGGAGGGAAGACAGAAGGAAACAAAGATGGAGGAGAATGGAAGGGAACAGAAGGAAGGAAGGAGAAAGAAAGAAAGAAAGAAAGAAAGAAAAAAAGAAAAAAAGAAAAAAAGAAAGAAAGAAAGAAAGAAAGAAAAAGGGAAGGAAGGAAGGAAGGAAAGAAAGAAGGAAAGAAAGAAAAAGAGAAAGAAAAAAGGAGAGAGAAAGAAAATGAAAGAGAATGAGATGAATCCACAGAAAAAAGAAAAGATACAGGAATGAATGAACAATCATTTATTAAACAATTAAAATATGCCTGACATTGTACTAAAGACTGGAGATTTAAATATAGAAAATAAGATAGTTCTTTTCCTCAAGAAGCTTATATTTTAATTCAGAAAGATAACATATGTATTGTGAATGGCCCTGTCATTTTTCTCAATTTAACATTTGGTTACCTAAAGGTCAAAAAGAAAGTTTTAGAATAGTTAAGAGACAATTATATAAAATGTTCATATTTTTTCCCAAAGGAAAAGAACAGAAAATCTTTTAGTTAACTAAATGTTCATATTTTTTCCCAAAGGAAAAGAACAGAAAATCTTTTAGTTAACTAAAGTTCACATTTTTTTCTCCCAAGAAGAAAACCAAGAGCAAGAACATAAATGTATGTGTAACTGTGTTTGTGCATGTGCATGTAAAAGAAACTAATATTAAAACAAACAAACAAAAAAAAAACATTGAGGAGAAAAGCTTCTAACAATACTTTGCAATATATATTAGAACTAGAAAGGACCTTGAAATATATAATATGCAAACAGAAAATTTACAATGCTTGAGCTGGGAACTAAACATTGACTGAAAGATCTACAAGGCTGCTCCTATAAGAAAGAAACCTTAGAATACAAAATTCTACAGTTGTAAGGACCTTAGAAATGAGCAATAGTCAGCTGTTGTATAGTGCTTTATGGTTTACAAATGACCCTCTTAACAACCCTCATTCCTGTTTCACAAGGAAGGAAAAAGAAAATGAGAGAAATCACAGTACCTTGTCAGGAATCATTTAGTTTGCAAGTGTCTGAGAGAGGATTTGAACTCTTGTCTATCTGCCTAATCCTGAGTCCTGTGCTACAGTATTTGTTTATTTGTTTCTTTTATTACATTATTCATAGATTATTTCATCTGTACCTTGGAGAGGTGAGATGATTTACCTGAAGCAACAGAAGAATTGGGATTGAGTCCAGATTTTTTTTTTTTATTCCAAAACAAACTTTTTTTTTTTCAGTTACAAAAATTGTAAAACAATTGTAAGAGCATTGAATTTGGATTCAGAAGATCTTTGTTTTCCTAGTTACATTTAAAGGATGAAATATAATCTCTTAAAAATTTGTTTGTTTTAAATTTCCAACACCTATCAGAGATCTGAGCACAAAGGAACACTCTCAAATACTTGTTGATTGATGACTTTTCTTCCCTGGTTCTCAATCTTCTCATGTTGATATCTACAGATGACTACTCAGATGTCATTCTAATTTTAAATATGAGTTAGATTCCTTTTCTTCGAAATCTATGACATATATATCACAAAATAAGTTAGTTTTTTTAAAGACTCTAGATAAATGAAATGTTGCTATATTTTGATTAATAGCAGATTAGTTGACAATTATGTCACTGGGTTCTGTAACTTTTAATTGGCCTTGCAAGTCAGTATGTACAAAAACAGATTTGTTTCCTTCTCACCACAAAGAAACTTCTTTTTTAAAACATGCTTATCAATGACATGGATTAAGGTATAGATGTGATTCTCATTAAATTTTCAGTTGACACAAAGCTGAAAGTGATAGCTAGTACAGTGAATATTAAAATCAAGATCCAAAGTCATCTTGATAGGCTGGAAGAGTATTAGGCTGAGCCTGATAACATTAAATCCAATAAAGATAAAGATTGTTTTGCATTTAAGCACAATGATAAAAAAACAATCTTCATAAGCACAAGCTAGGAGAAACATGGAGAGACAAAAGTTGTGAAAATAATACAGGGGTTTTAGTGGCCTGAAAGCATATTTTGAGTTATTAGGTTGGTGCAACAGTCCAGAGTCCTAATGTAATTTGATACTCAAGTAAGAAATGAAAAATTTCCAAGAATAGGGTAGTGATCATCTTCTTGCATTTTGCCCTTGTCAGACTGTATCTGGAGTCCTGTTTTCAATTTTATGGAAGAAATCCTGTGGATTCAACTTTGGTAATATCACTGGTCCATTCACACTGCCAATGATCCTCTTAAGACTAACTCTATTCTACTAATAGGCTAATTCTATTCTACTAATCAACAATGATTTATTAAATGCTTTTTCTATGCCAGGAACTGTACTAAGTGTTGAGGATACAAAGAAAAAAAAACACACACACACAAAAAGCCATTAACATACAGTCCCTGCTCTCAAGGAAGGACAACATATATATAAAAGATATATAAGGGGGAGGACAACATATATATTATAAAGGGAAATTGTTTCCTAACTGGTCTTCCCATTTCTAATTTCTTCCTCTTCCATTTTACTGCACACTCTATTGACTGAACATATTCTTAAAGTTCAGATCAAAACATTTCACTTCTTTCTTCAAATCCTTTTGGGGCTCCTTACTACCCAAATTGCTCAGTTTTGATAATCTGGCCCCACCATATCTTTCTAGATATCATTCAAAATATGCTCTACTTCCCCTCTCCACCCACACCAGCTTGTCTACATATTATTTCTATGACAGAGTTATTAACTTTTTAAGTATCATGTATATTTTTCAGTTTAGTGAAGTATAGGGTCCCTTCTTAAAATAAAGTCTTTAAATGTTTAAAACAAAATGTATAGGATTACAAATGAAACTAATAACATAGAAATAATTATTAAGATACTTTTAAAAATTCTGTCTCCTGAAAGTTATTGACCACAGGATAAAAACCCCTTCCCTATTAAAATATTCATTGTTTCCCAAATTGTTGCCCTACCTCTACCCTGAGATTATTCTTTTCCCTCCTGAATTACTCTTCCTTAATGCTTGACTTACTGAAACTTTTGCTGTGAATTTAATGCTTTTATAAAATATTCACTCCTACATGAAGTTTCTACTACTTCCCCATAAATCCTCTCCAACCTGACAATACTATAATATATATTTTCTAACTTCTGTTCTAGAAGTCTTTCTACTATATCATGTTAGGTCTTATTATGAGCAATATACTGTATGCTTTAGGCAAATTAAAGTACTCTCTAATTCCATGAATATCCTCTTCTCTCAGGCCATCATACCTTTGCTCATGTTATCTCATACCTTAAAATTTTTAATTCACAACACAAATTTTAGTTATTTATCAGCCTTTAGTATTACTCAGTCTCTACTAATTCAAAAAATACTAATCTAAAATATCACTTCCACCAAGAGCCCTCCCTGAATCTTGCAATTTGTAGTAATTGTCCCCCCAAAATCAATGGAAGACTATTTTTTTGCTTATATCTAATGCACTATTTTATTTTATTTTTTTGATACTGGGTCATCTTGTCTTTTCTAGGCTGTTGTCACAGGAGACACTCATGAGCCCAATACTGCTTCGGGTTTCCCTGAAACTTTTTTCTAACTTGTAGTGTTTTGGCCCTGTTTGACAGAGTGGAAAACGATATTGCTGTATGACTTAATAAAAATACCTGATAACTTTAGCTATACAGCAGGAAAGAACTCCTAAGCTCAAGTGATTTAGAAGTCTCAGCAAGGAACCAAGAATACAGGAATGAAACAACACATTTGGGATAAATTCATGAATCACATTAGACTATTTATGATTGTTAGCTATGTGTGTATATGTGTGTGTTAACTGTGACTAGATTGTTAGCAACATGAAGACCAGAAAAATGTATCATATGAACTTTAAAAATTTCCTTCAGGAATAAACACATTGCTAATTAAGGACAAACAGAAGGGAGAAAAGAAAAGAAACAGGAAGAAAGTATTTGTGAACTAGATGATAATGTGAATGTGACTCTCTCTTGTTCCACTGGCTATATGTAGAAAGGTGGTAGAAAATATTGAGAGGAAGAAGGGAAGAAAAAAATTAAATTAAAAACAAAATACACATCTCATCTATTTTGAATGACCTAAGCAATGGGATTCCTTTCACTTCCCTTGGGAAACTACTGAGTAGTCTAATGGATCTCACTGTTAGAAATGTTATGTATTGCCGTTGTCTATTATGCGACTTACATTGCATTACATTGCAATATGTCACTGTGAGATGTGACATAATATAATGTAAGTGACAGGCAGCTAAAATTTTACAGCAAGAAAACTTTTTTTTATATCCGGGATCTGCTATCAAATTTGATAGCAACCATCAATCCATTTTTTTTTTTTTAGTAGATAGATCAAAATTTTGATGCTCATGAAAAGCAGGTCATTTTGAAACATCCACAAACACTTCAGTGCCTGCAAAGCTCAGTTATAATAAATCAGTAAAAATACTGTAAAACTGGCATAATTCACTCCAAAATTCATCTTCCAAGACTACTGCTTGGATAGCCCCCCTCTCTTTTTTTTTTAACCTGCCAAAAACTACTGTTAAATACCTTTCTTTCTCCCATTTTTAGCTTCCTTTTCCTTCCCTCTTTTCTTTCCTTCTTCTCTCCCTCCCTTTCTTGCTCCCTCCCTCTCCCTCTCCTTTCCTTCCTTCCATCCTTCCTTCCATCTTTCCTTCCATCCTTCCTTCCATCTTTCCTTCTTTCCTTCCTTCTTTCCTTCTTTCCTTCCTTCTTCCTTCTTTCCTTCCATTCTTCCTTCCTTCCTTCTTTCCTTCCATCCTTCCTTCCTTCCTTCTTTCCTTCCATCCTTTCTTCCTTCCTTCTTTCCTTCCATCCTTTCTTCCTTCCTTCTTTCCTTCCATCCTTCCTTCCATCCTTCCTTCCATTCTTCCTTCCATCCTTCCTTCTTTCCATTCTTCCTTCCTTCCTTCTTTCTTTCCTTCCTTCCTTCCTTCCTTCCTTCCTTCCTTCCTTCCTTCCTTCCTTCCTTCCTTCCTTCCTTCCTTCCTACCTCTCTCTCTCTCTTTTTCTCTTTTCTTCCTTTTATCAATTTCCTGTGTTCACTTTTCCCCTTCTTTTCTTCCTTCCTTTCTTTCTTCCATCCCTCCCTTCTTTCTGTATAAATTTTCCCTCAAACTTGATTAGAGATACTTTTAAAAAGTTCTTTGTAAATATTCACATTTTAGAAAACCATCAATTATTGCTAATTTTAAAAAATTCTATGCTTTGAGTTCTTACCCCTAACCCATAGTGTCAGAAAGCCAAAAGAGTTTTTTGATTCACTCTTTTGAGAAATTCAACAACAATAAATTACACAAGTTATTATGTAATTTGTCTTCATATTACATATGAAAATACATGCATATATGCACATATATACTCAGCCATCTACCTCTCTATATATATGTACACAATATACATATATATGTGTATATGTATGTATTCATATATGTATATAAATATAAACTTACACATATGAATATAAGGGATGTATATTCTTATTTACAGGAACAAAAAGTGACTCCTAAATTCTTTGAATATGACAAATCTTGTTCATTAAAAAAACAGGGATACCATTTTATGATAGAATTTGCATTTTTAGTTTCCATTCATTAAAGAAACACTTATTGACAATACTCAGTTCTCACATAAAATAACAAATGCCTTGCAATAACTCTGTTATTCTTGTCCACAGTGATTTGAAAACTACAGAACCTAGGGAACAGGGACTTATAGCAATGAAATTCAACTAGTGGGACATTTTTAATGCATCTATTTTGTGGTAGGCAATTTGGAAGGTACTAGGGATACAGATACAAAACAAAATAAAATCATCTATGACCTCAAAATTTTTACTTTCTCTCTGAGCGCAAATTTTTAAAAATCTGCCTTGTATAAAACTTTGGTATGTTTATAATCAGGATAACATTTCAGTACATGCTTATTTCTTCCTTTTTGAATCAATTTCATTTATAGTGGGATAAATTATATTGAAACAAGACTTTTGGACTGGAATCCTTCCTACTGCTTTTCAACCATATTTGATCTACAATGTCATAGCAATATAATCTAAAACTATTAGAATTTAAAGAATCCCTGTTCTAACAACAAATTCAACGTTGGGTTGAATTTAAAGTTGTCATTTTTTTGATATGCAAAAGAATTGGATATGAAATAATATTTTTCTCTAATTATTTTCATATTCTAAAGAAGTAACACAAAATCTAATAGATATGAAAAATCTGGATATGTGAAAAATATGAAGCCTTTTTGTTCTTAAGGAACAAAGAAATTTGTAAATGAAAGTACTAAGATGAATGAAGGGATTTCACCTCGCAGTTAGCAAGACCCTGAGTTCATTCTATATTGGGAAACCTTGGTTCATGTCCTGACTCCTAGGAGTCTTAGACTTAGAGGAACTGGGTTGAAATTCTACTTCTATTTACTCACTGTATAATATTGGGAAAATCTTAGCTTTCCTGGGTTTCAGTTTCCTAATATGAGGCAGGAAGGCATTGGATTCAGTAGTCTTCAAGGTGTCTATCAGCTCATTATCTATGAAACTATGACTTCACTTGAAAATAAAGGAGCTGAAATTCTGGAGAGCAATTTGGAACTATGCTCAAAAAGTTATCAAACTGTGCATACCTTTTGATCCAGCAGTGTTACTACTAAGCTTATATCCCAAAGAGATACTAAAGAAGGGAAAGGGACCTGTATGTGCCAAAATATTTGTGGAAGCCCTGTTTGTAGTGGCTAGAAACTGGAAAATGAATGGATGCCCATCAATTGGAGAATGGCTGGGTAAATTGTGGTATATGAACGTTATGGAATATTATTGTTCTGTAAGGAGTAACCAGCAGGATGAATACAGAGAGGACTGGTGAGACTTACATGAACTGATGCTAAGTGAAATGATCAGAACCAGGAGACCATTATATACCTCAACAACGATACTGTTTGAGGATGTATTCTGATAGAAGTGGATCTCTTCGATAAAGAGATCTAACTCAGTTTCAATTGATCAATGATGGACAGAAGCAGCTACACCCAAAGAAAGAACACTGGGAAATGAATATAAACTGTTTGCATTTTTGTTTTTCTTCCCAGGTTATTTATACCTTCTGAATCCAACTCTTCCTGTGCAACAAGAGAACTGTTCGGTTCTGCACACATATGTTGTATCTAGGATATACTGTAACCTATACTGCTTGACATCTAGGGGAGGGGGTGAAGGGAAGGAGAGGAAAAAATGGAACAGAAGTGAGTGCGAAGGATAATGCTGTAAAAAATTACCCTGGCATGAGTTTTGTCAATAAAAAGTTATTAAAAAAAAAAAAGAAAGAAAAGAAAAGAAAGGAGCTAAAGGACATGAGGAAAGAGAAATTGCATGAAGGAATAAATAGTTGGTAAATCATGATAAATCAAAACAAGTTGGCAACATGAAGTTAAACAAAAAGCAAAGAAGGAAAGGGAAAATCAGTTGAAAATTATTATTTCAGTGTTAACAAGCTGTTAAGATGTTAATAAAATGCTAAGGAACTGAGAACTAAAACTTAAAACCACCCAGAAATAGGTATTATTATTATAGACTGATGATCTTTCTCACAACAAATGAAATGTATTAATATTCTTGCTAGAAGAGGAGAACCCCGTCCCCACCCCAAATTGCTTCAGCTTTTGTATCCCTAAATTTGTTCGAATTTCAGCATTCCTGAAAATTCCTTTTACTTTATTCTTAATATGCAGTGGAAAGTTAAGCCCATAAATTAAATCTATCAATTAACTTGAAAAAGAGAGGTTTAATGGGGATTTTTAGTAAATATTCTATAGGAGATTTCTTAACTCTGTAAGTAAGGATTGAGCCTCAAGTCTACCTTAAGTTCCAGGATTCCTGGTACCTTTTGACCTTGGTTTTATGTACCTTTAGAACTGAATTTACAAAATAAATATGCAATTTTAGCATGAAAAAGAGAGAAATTAGAATAGAAAGTATAAAAGCATATGGTCTATAAAAGAATTCTTAGTTTAATACATACCGATCTAAAAGGACTCTCATATAATGAAAACATAATTATGAACAATAATCCTAAACATATAAGAAATTGTTAATTTCATAAAAATTACTACATACAATATCTGTCCTCAATCAGACAGACCTTACTTAGGCATGAGAATTCATAGACTTCTCAAAACCCAACAAAAATGAAGAGAAAGAGAAAGAAGAAATTTATTTAGACTACCCCTTAAAAGAGTAGTCTTCTGCATACTTAACCTCACAAAGGAATTAGGAAATTTGGTTGTCCTGGTGACAACAGGAAGAGTTTCAGGTTTCCTTCTGCTCCATTGTAAGAAAAATTCAGAATGGAGAACTAGTTGAGCTATCTCCTGACTCTTGAATTACTGAAAGGAAAAAAACAAAAAAGTAGAGATCAATATCTAAAGGGCCTGGGTGAAACCACAACTCCTACTTTAGTCAAAGTAGGGCAGATTCTTCTAATCACATCAGCTCCTCAGCTCCTTTCTCTTATTTCTCTTTGCCAAGCATGTTAATGCTTCTAATTATGAACTCCACTTTCAGCCCATTAAGCATCAATAAGTTACCTTCTCAGTCCAGGCAACATGACACAATGTTGGAGGAGCACATCCGTGGATCAATGGGATCATTCCCCATACCCTTAATTGTAAGCTGACCCTTCAAATAGTCACTCATTTGGAGACATTTCCACTGACACGCAGTCAATAATCATTCATTAACTGCCTACTATGTGCTAGAACCAGTGGTTCTCAAACTCTTTTTCTCAGTATCTTTACGGTATTAACAACTATTGAGAATATGTCCAAAGAGTTTTTGTTTATATGGGTTACATAATAGATATTTATCATAAATAGAAAAAAAAACTAATTTTGAATTTGTAGACCTTCTGAAAGGAATTCAGAGACCTTCCAGGATTCACTGCTCCACACTTTGAAAACCACTGTTAGACCCTGTGCTTAACACCGAGGAAGCACAAAAAAAAGTATTAGTATTTTTTTTTTCTCAAGGATTTCACAATAAGGGGAGCTTATTGGCAGGATATAGGTGTAGAACAGATAGGCTCTTTTACTATTCTCATTTCAATATCCAGAAAGCATCACCTGGTAAGCTTTTCATTACCAAGTATGGGAGAATCTGAAGAGCAATCTTCATTGAATATATCATATTTGCAGTTCTGTGGCCAGTAATTGGTCACAGATTGACAACCTTTGTGGATTTCCTAGGACAATGAAACCCCCCCCCAAAAAAAAAATCTAAAACAATGTTTTCAGTATGAAAACCAGGAAAAAAAAAAGGCAGAGGGGATTCCTGGCTTAATCTTGGAAGATGAAAGAATGACATAAAGAGAAGAAAGTTAAATACTCTATATAAGCGAGGAAATTGAAAATATTAATGGTAGCAATTTTTCACTCTCTGCTGAAGGATACTAAGTCATCAATTTGTCAGCCTGATAACAATAGAAAAGTCTGCTGCCTTCTAGGGGTATATCCCAGACACTAGACAACTTCCAAAGTATCCTAGAATCTATTGGGTTTTAAGGAGATATGGATATGTAAATGATCAGTATCCTCATATATCAGTAACGTGATGTGGCAGTTCTCTGCTATAAGGGATCTCCTTCTGAGGGGATTCCCAGATTGAATTCCCAGATTGACTCAATTTCTACGACTGAATTCTTTCAAAAGATAAAGTTTTTTTTTTTTTTCAGGAATTCAAGTTTATTTAAAGAAAGATTTGTAGGCTGTCCTAAGATGTTGGGGAAAACAAGCCCCTTTTTTTAATTTGGAAGCCAAGGATAATATGCAATGACAAAGGAAAAATATTCAATAAAAAATTTATTGACAAATGATAGGAAAGAGTGAAAGAAAGAGGGAAGGAAAGAGAGAGATAGAGAAGACTTACAGAATACAACTCAGAATTAACATAGAGTAAAACTTACATAAGGATAGAACTATGTTGGGGGACACAAAGACACTAGTCTATTCAGCTGGGAAGACTTGTTTTCATGAGAGAGAATGCTCCTGGGGAAAGGAGGTATGCTCCTAAGTATTCTTATGAGAGTTTGAATCTTAAGCCCCCAAATTGATGGTTTGCCAATTTTCATGTCAAAGTTCAGGGTACACAAGGCATTTTTTCAAGTACGAAAGTTCAGGGATAAAAGGTCCTGATGGTTAGCAAAATATTATTTTGGGGTACACAAATATCATTATTAGAATTTTTTATGCCTAGATTCTATAAACTATAGCCTTACTCAAGGGGAGAGAGTTAGAATGCTATCAAGACTATCAGTCCTTATTTTATAACAGTGTTTGTCTTAAGGGGACAGTACTTTGAGAAAATCAAAGGTAATAGTACCATTATATTCTTCCCTGGATAGACCATATCAAGGATACTGTGATCAGCTCAGGTGCCACAGATTAAGAAGCAAATTAATAAACTGAAATGTCCAGAAGAAGGCAACTGAATTGGTGAAGGATGTTCAGTCCATTTCTTATGAGAAACCATTGAATCAAACCATTAGAAATGTTTAACTTGAAAGAAGATTCAGAAGGTACATGATAACTGCTTCTTCTATTTTTACTAGAGTCTTATATAAATAAGGTCACAGTTGGTCAGTAAAAGCCTTCATCAGAAGATGACAGAGAATTTGGATAGTCAGTATGGAGCTTAATATTAAGGCACACCAACAAAGACAAACTGCATATGTTTGCTAACCTCATGTAAGAAATTGAGAAAAAAATATTGAAAGGTGAAACAGGGGTTGCTCTGAAAGTGGTAATTTGGAAATTAACTTATTTCAGATGTGAGTCAAAATAAGTCTTTCTAAAGATTTGGATCCCGGGATTCTGACACTTGGTTTCCAGTTCCTGACCATTTACTTTTCAGAATAGAGCTTATGATTTTGTTTTTTCTACTTCAGGGCCAACAGGAGAGTTCCATCAGTTTACAGGGCAGTAGAGATGTCTGGAGAAGTAACCTGCATATCTTTTACTAGTCCTGGGTAGCAAAGATAAGTTGCTTGAACCAGCAAAGAGGCTGGATTGGTTAGATCACAAAGGAAATTGGGGTTTGGTGAAGTCTATCTGCAAGTTCTTGGACAAGAAGCTTATATTTAAGAGAATGTGAGGTTTCCCTTCTCATACTTAAGGAAATGATCCCAAGATGTAGAGGAAACCTTCTCTTGCCAATTTTTACAGCATTGATTTTTCTCTTTTTATTTATAAAATTACTATCTTTATTGTATTTCTTTCTCCTTTGATAAAGCTTGAATTTTTCTACTGTATAGTTACTCTTGAAGGAGGTACTATTCACATAACATGGAATAATAACTTCTTTTTTCTATAAATCATATGTGGAAAGTTTATAAGATTTTTCCATTTTCCTTTCAATTTAAAATATGATACCTTTAATAAACATGTTGCTTGGGGCAAAAAAATAATAAACCATATAAAACGGCCATAGTGCTAAGCAATTTATTTCAAATGTATAATCAATAACAACCTTAAAGGTGTGCACTTATTGACAAAGCATAAATATTGCATAGTTCCCCTTTCTGCAAAACCTCACCAAGCTCTGAGAATCATCTCATATGTATTGATGGATACTGTTTTCTTTTAAATCTTTTTTTGCTTATATGAAGTAGTCAAGTAAATATATATATAGATGGGGCAGACCATTTTGGGAATATCCAGACATAGGGGAAACCCATTAAGCTGAGAATTTTTATTACTCACTTACCACTGTGTTGAGTAATTCAGCAGACTTTTTGAAAGCCAATAGCAACAAAATTGCAATGGAGATCAATATATGAGCAGAAGAGCCAGCAAGAGAGTGAGAAGCATCATTAACCTTTAGAATCCATTTCTATACCTCCCACACAATGTCTGCCCTACTGCTATAGTGCTACTACAGAGCCCATTTTGAAGTGGCCGATTTTATTGTCTTTCAAATATGGATGCTACCCTGCCAAAATATCAATAAAGTCATTGCATATACTGCCCTAGGAAAATTACACATATTGTAGTGTACCCTCCTCACTTTTGAATTTCCTTTGGCTCTAGAAACGGCATCCGATTACTTTTATAGCCACATATGCAGCTCATATCTGTAGTTCCCATAGTATTCCCTAACAAGCTGTAACGAAATGTTATTTCTAGTGTATGTAGGGAGTGGATAGTGTCTCTATTAACATATTTATGGACCATATGATTTTTCTGCTGCATCTCTAGTAGAAGGGGCAAGTAAGGAAGTAAATCATACTCCCAAGACTGCTCAGTACCAATGTCCTATAGTCTCTGATGTGGGTACACTTGTAAGAATGGGAAAGTAGTTATGATAAGAGATTATAGAGGTGCAGATCTCATTGACATTATGACATGATTGCCAAAGGCTTTGATTGTCCTTGTGCCTGAGATCTCAGAGGGCTCACTGTAAATAGATAAAAGTATATAACTTTCCTCAGAGATCCACAAAAGATACAAGGAACTACAAATCTATGTACATGCAGACACAGAGAAAATGATTCTCAGCTAACTGCAAGACACAGAGTCACACTCCTTTGCCACAGTAGTCTCTCCCTACTTTTCTGACTTTCCCTCCATGTGAATCATACATCTCTACCACAGTAGAATAAATGGGCAGCTTCCTTTCAAATACTGCTATTGAAGAGTGACAAAGATGTTTGTGTTCCATATTACAGCTGTTAGTACCAGCAGCTTTTTGTTCAACCCCAGAGTTCAACTACCATATTAGAATTATAGTTTCCTGACAAATTTGAATCAGTGATGTATGTGGTAGCTTATACAAGGATTATTCATTTCATTTTATGTAAGAAAAAGTTGAAAATTCTGAGAGGATGATTAGAGTTTTTTTTCATGAAGGGTCTGTGAATTTGGCATTTTACAAATATCTTAATTATTTCAATGTATCTGGTTTTCTTTGTAATATGCTATGTTGTTTTATTTAACATTATTTTAAAATTTATTGAAGAGCATACCATAAGCTTCATCAGATTGCAAACAAATCCATAGCACAAGAAACAGTCAGCTTATTCATGATGTTACAGATAACATGAACAACAGTAACAATATTTAACTTTTATATAGTACTTTCACAAAATGCTTTACACATATGATTTCATTTAATTGCTAACCACCTTGTGGTGTAAGTGTTATTATTATTCCCATTTTAGAGACAAGGAAACCTAAGAAGAAAGCAAATAAGTGTCACAGGCTAAGTTCAATTTGAAGTAAGTTCTTCTAGATTCCAGGTCCAGTATTATATCCACTAAGTCACTTAGTTACCTCTAATAAGTGTGAGAATTATTTAAAGCTAGAACTGATAAGTAAGTGCAGAGTCTGGAAGTTAGGTGATGTATTCCATGGAGTGTGCTGGGTCAGGAATCAAGAAATCATGAGTTAAAATCGGTTTTCCAAAACTTTCTATATATGTGACTTTGGCAAGTTATTTAATCCCTGTCTGCCTCAATTACCTCATTTGTCAAATGGGAATAGTAATGTCATCTACCTTTTAGTATTATTGTGAACATAAAATTATACCATATTGCCTTAAAATTGTACTAACAAAAATTGTTGAGATAAGTATTGTGTGAGTATGGATAAGACATAGGAAAGGGTCTTGAACTGAATTTCTATGATTGATCTAGTTAGACTGACTAGTTAGACGGTCATAACCATACCAATGAGCCAAGAAAAGTGTACTAGAAGAACAGTGTTAAGAGACCTCCCAGAGCTTCTTTAGAAAAAGAATGCATGGGGTTTTGTGATTAGATAGGGAGCAGTGGTGCCTGAGATCAATATGCCTGACACATAGAGATGTTTCTCTTCTCAGAGGAGAAGCAGACTGGAGTTGGGGGTGACTTTATAAGAACCATACCTTATGAATCTGTTTTCATAGACAGTCAAGATAAAGTTTTGGTTAAGAACCCTGGCTCTGGACACATTTGCTTTTGATAAATAATTAACTTTCTCTAACTTTGTGTATCATTTTGTACTTCTGTAGATTGATAGAAATGTAGGGTGGTAGGAAAAGCTCTGAATTTGGAAGCAGAGAACTTGGGCTTATATCCCAGTCACTTGCTAACTACAAAACCTGGGGCAAAACTTTTCACTTCAAAAGTCCTCAGTCTTCTCATTTGTAAATTAAAAGAGACCAGATCCACAGAATGCCAAGGGTTCTTGGTCAAGATGCTCCCTTGTAAATAATAAAACTTTCTCAAACATATTGTAGCCTTGTGCCTGAAGAGATATAGAAAGTTTATAAAAATGTAATTGGAATAAAAGGGACTTTCTAGGATAATACTAGGAAAGGTGTTAGATTTTGAAATTACTAATACTTTTTTTTTTTGAGGTGAAATGGCATGAGTAGTTGGTCAGTTAGGTATTATAATAACTGGAATCTTTACAGTTCCCTGAGGCAAAGAAAAATTGATGCTTTGTTTTTGTCCTGTTTTTCCCCAGGGTAGATTTGGAATTCTGGGTTTTTCTTCACATAAAAAATTCATATACTTTTGAATTTTTTTTAGAATTTTAGGGTGTACAGATGGGATATAGCAGAACGAATATTGGATTTGGAGCCAAACCCTTCTAACTTTGTGGAGAAGTCACTACCTCTTTATGCCTCAGTATCCTCATTCTGTGTACTGAAGACATTAGATTAGATAGCCCATCTGTTATTCTAAGAACTCTGTTCCAGAATTCTATATCCTAAGTTTCTTTCTATTTCTAGTATTCTGTGATTCTATGAGTGACTGAATTCTGGAACACAAGTATTACAACTAGGCAAGTTCACCACTCCTTTCTCATCAAGCTGAGACATGTTCTTTTTCACAGACCTCTCTAGGATGAACCTGATACATGCAGGTTTGGGGAGTTGGAGAGACCTGGGCAAAGAGAGAAGGAAGAAAAATAATCAGGGTTCCTTTCTTCCAGCCCAAAGGAAAATTGCTTCCTGCCAGTCCATCTGCAGAACAATAGACAGGAAAAGAAGAAGGAGGTCATGACTTCCTTATCATCTCCAATGTGCCAGTCCCCACTGGAATTGTGTGTATTTTCCACCTTTGGTGGTTAAATCACTTTCAACACAATTTTAAAATCATTTTCTATTTTTACTATCAATAAACTCAAAGTCCCTTAGTACAGACTGTTCTCTAACTGAGGGCAGAGTGGGGAAATTTATACCATTCAAAGTTTCAAACTCCCACTTTCCATCTCAGTGGGATCATTCTAAGTTAGATGTATTTCTATGAAAGCAGCGTGGCATATGGGAATTCTAGCAGGTGGCTTTAGACCTTAGGCCTATTGCTTAGGGTACTTTCAGAATAATGGTTTCTTATTACCTATATCTGCTCAGTGGGTTGCCTATGTTCTCCTGCCCACTATACTTCCCCATCAAAAAGTGGGGGAGGGAATAAAGTATTTTTCTAAATGTAACGGAACACTTCTTCCTTGGATATTCTTGAAAACAAGACTCTTTGTAGATTGAATGTCCGGGTTATGCATCATAGGAGGTAGAAACATGGAAAACTATGATTATATATTTGCTCAGTCTAAAGACTTCTCTGGGCCTTTTACTCACTCCCTTGATATACAGAAAAATAATATGATTTAATGGCAAAGGATTTCAAGTCAGTAGACCTGGGTTTAAATACCACTCACAACCCTTACTATCATTTTATCCTTGACAAAATCATTGACAACTTATGGCTCAGTTTCCATACGAATTCTGCAGAGAAGTGACAGCAGATTGAGAGCTAAACCTGGAACTAGGAAATCCTGAGTTCAAATCTAGTATCAGACACATATTAACTTTACCATGGACAAATCACAAGTTCTGTTTACCTCAGTTTCCTCAGTTATAAATTAATGATAGTAATAGTAATAATTACTCAATAATTAATGAATAATTGATGATAATAATAGTAAGAAGAATAATGATAATTAGTATTTATACACACCTTTGAGGTTTGCAAAACATTTACAAATATTAATTCATTTAATCCTCACAATACTAGGTGGGAAGTATTATATATTATATTATAATAATATATGTGTATATAATACAATGCTAGCTATTATTATAATTATCTATAAAACTGGGAAATATTTTAATACATATACTTACATATTTATTGTGAATAAATGCCTTATGAATAATTAGTGAGTGTAGTAGATATAGTAGATAGTCAGGCTCAGAGTCAGGAAGACTTCAAATTTGGCCCCAGACATTTACTAACTGTGTGATTCTGAGTGAGTTACTTAACCCTGCTTACTTCATTTTTCTCATCTATAAAATGAACTGAAGAAACAAACAAACAAAAAAACAGTCCAGCATCTCTGCAAAAACAAAACAAACAAAAACACAAATTGTGTCATGAAGAGTCAAAAAGAAATGAAAATAACTGAATGAAGTGTTTTATATACTATAGGGCTTAACAGAAATGCATTATTATTTCTAACATCAAAGAGCATGTGTATGATAGTTTACTCAGCTGGTTTTTGCCATTTCTTTCTATTTCAACAAGCATTACTACAAGCTAGATTGGCTTCATGGGCTTTGAGATAATGGCAATAGATAGCAAACTAGAAAAGAGGCAGTGTGCCATAATAAAACAGTTTCCTCTATTAATTATTTCCTATTTACCTTTCTGTAGCTTGCTATATATATCTATATTTGTTTGCATGTTGTCTCCCTCATTAGAATGTAAGCTCCTTAAGGACAAGGTTTGTTTTTTGCCTCTTTGTATCCCCAGATCTTAGCACAATGCCTGCCTATAGGAGAAATTTATTAAATTCTTATTGAATTATTGAAAGAGCAATAGATTGGAAGTCAAAAGACCCAAGTGCTGATCCTTACTATGCCAATTTGTTTCTATCTCAGAAAAAATACTTCATCTTTTAGGGTCTCAATGACTTCATCCATAAAGAAGGTTGAAGTATAAGAAGAATTTTATAATCCATCCTAAGTCTAGAATCTTGTGATCCAAGTGAATTCATGAGATGGCTAAAGAGTTAAACAATTATTTTGGTTCTCCTCTCCAGGATACTGAATTTCAATGCTAATTCCAACCTTAGGTAGATTAGAATTTAGGGTAGAAGTTCCCAATAATGTCTCCATTTTACTCAGAAAACCCCCAAAGACACCCATCACTTACTTGCGGTTAACAAAAATCCTAATACATTTTGAAAAAAAAAACTGATCATTTTAAACGACTCTTACATGATGATGTTATAAATTGTTCTAAGAGGTTATTCAGATTTTGTAGGAACTTCTTTTTAGATCTTGAAACTGTATATATAGAATCAAAATAATGGTCTTATGATTTCTAAACAGGTCCTGACCAACCTAAAGTACATTAGCCTCAATAAACATAAAGAAACACAAAACCCAGTTATGTTGAAGTTTCCTGCTGCAAAGCTTCCAATTAATTTTTTTTCCCCTTTCTTCACACAAGTAACATTTCCAGCATAGATAACAATTTCTATGGTGAAGGCTTTAATACCATTAATGATTTGATCTTTGGGCAGATATTATGAAAGAAGGCAGAAGACAGAGACAGAAACAGATCTAGGTAGGTGAAGGTTACACAGCAGGGAAAATGAGTGATCTGAAATATTAAAGAGTGAATGCCTGAGTTAAAGAAACAGGATAAGGGTTACTTATAAAGTCACATGGGAATAAATGGCTGCTTTTTAAAAAAATAAAACTGAAGAAACCAAAAATTACATTTTTATATCCATTGTTAAAATGAAACATTTAATTTTACTGATTTCCTAGTAACTCAACCCCAGATGTCTACTTTTGAAGAAAATTGAGGAGATTAGGTCTGAATTTTCTGGATAGGCTATTTGCAGTGATCAAGGTATCTATGTTATTCCCTTCACATTGTGGTTAATTTTTGTTGTTGTTGTTGTTTAGAAAAAAGTTCACTGTTGTTTAAATCAGTCACTGCCCTAACCTGAAGTTATACCCATAATGGAAAATTAGAATAGACTTTAGAAATGGTGCAGTTCAACCTACTCATTTCACATATTGTGGGGAGGGGGAAGAGAACCAAAAAACTTCAGAGAATTTAAAACTAAAGGTGTGCTAAGAGCTGAACATACAAAGAAAGAGAACAGTCACAGCTTTCAAAAAGCTCACAATTTTATAGGGAAGGCAACAGGCAGAAAACTTAAGTATAAGTATCATGCAGAATAAATGATGGATCATCAATAGATAGAAGGCTGTAATAAAGTTGGGAGACATTCCTGACACTGTCAGAGGTAGGTACAAAGTCATGTAGCAGATAAATCCAAGGGTTAATTATTTGTTTTCTCCAGTTCTCAGGTTCTTGATTTGTACTATTAGGTTGTTATACTAGATTTAGGTCCTTTTTAGTGAAGAATATGCTGCTTATCTTAAGATTACTTATGACATTTTTTTTCTTTCTCAATAGTGGAATGAATAATCTCAAATTATAGCGAATTCTCCATTACTAGAGTCTTTGGGAACTATCTTGATAATTGTTTATTGGAGATTTTATGTATCTCATTCCTACAAAGATAGGGAAATGGGTTGTCTAGTGTCTCACTTTCCAGAAAATGCCTGAGCATTTAAAAATGAAAAACAAAGCAAAACAAGATTATATTGTCAAATGTTCTGAGACACTATTCATATTTTGCAGTTACTTCTTTTTTGCTCTCAAAATTGTATATTCAAAATCAAAATAATGGCCTTAAGATTTTGAAATAAAACCTATTTAGCCTAAAATACATTAGCCCAATATACATAAAGAAAAATAACCTCACTGCTTTCTTCTAACTCTGAGACTGAATATTAAACAATTCCACAGAGTGAACTTCTATCATATATCAGGAAGTGTGCTATGGATTGGGGATTAAAAAAATACCTGTTCCACACTTCACTTTGCTTCAGTAGAGGGATAAAGCACAAATAAATAGGATATAAATGAGCATATATCATAACATTATAAAGCAAGTACAATTCTATGATCCTAATTGTTTTTCAATCTATGATCAAAAAATGATTGTAGGGTGACTTTTTTTTTAACTAGAAGGGATTTTGTAGGTTATCTTGTTTTACCCCTTAATGAAAAAAAATAGCACTCTGTACCCCAGAGAAGAAAGGACCTGCCTGAGATTATACAGATAAAAAGAAGTTGGCTGAGATTACAGAGGGAATAAGAACTCCCATTCTCGAACTTCATATTCAGTGATACCTTCCCATAATTTCCTACAAAAACCAACCACCTCAGAGGAGAGGAGGTTTTTAGGGTGCAGTGGGGAACATGATTGTATCATAAAAAGATTTGAGAGTGAAATGAAGACTCAGGCCTCAGTAGTGTCAGCCATTCAGATTTATTGAATGAAGCATTTTGAGGAAAGTTATGATATGATAAAAATCATATTTAAGGATGGTCTGGCTATGTATGCAGGATGGCTTGGTGATATTTAAGATAAGACAGAAAGATGACTAGAAAGCTTTTGCAATTATTCAACAAGTGAGGTTATGAGAGTCAAAGATTAAAGATGTAAATACGGACATTCAGAAAAAGAAATGATTATAAGCAATCTTCCTCTGATCATGACTTGGAGGTAATTCAATTCTCTGAAGATTATGTCAATGGAGTACATGTTGGGGCAGTTCCAATTAAACCAGAACATCTTCAAGAACTGGTCCATCATTGTTCTTCTGGCATTTACGTAGCAAGTCTTTCAAGGTATGGAAAGATTCATTATCAAAAGACTGATCACTAGAGGAAGAAAATTTTGGAGATCCCTTTTAGTTAGAGAGTGAGTGCCCACACTGATAAAACCAAAGGTCTTATCAAGTATTTAAAAGATGACTGTGATTTGATGAATGGCTATTCCTAAGGAGTAAGGAAGGAGGACAGGGAGGGAGACAAAATACAGAATAATTCTAATTTATTTTAAGAGAATAGTACATTCTTAAAATACACATATCCTTATTTTAAGAAAATGGTAATGATACTGTTGGATGGTGAATTTGGATGAGAAAGTAGCTTAGTCTTATTAGGATCAGTTAAAGGTAATAGGGATATTTAACATTGAGAAGAAGAGAGCTAATGAAATTCTGATCTTTGTCTTCAGGTATATGAAAGGCTTCAATATGGAAGATGATTAGTTATGTTGTCTTTGGACACAGAGAGAAGACCTAGTCCAAAGGTTTCCTCTAGGTTGCAAATTTAGATTGAAGTGATGAGGGAAAAACAAAACAAACAATAACAATACAAACTTCCTAATTCTAAGAGCTGACCATAAAAAGGAAAGATTTGGAAATAGTGAGCTCTGCCACATTGGAGGCCCTAAAACAAAGAATGAATGACAAAATTAAACTGTATTTTTTTTTTCTTATGGTATAGTGGACTAGATGGCCTCGGGAGTATCTTATAAACTTTAAATTTTCACAACTATGATTCTGTGATGATAATTTAAATTTGGAACATGTTGAAATTCAGGAGATAGTGAGTCAATTAATAAAACAGATAAATTGAGAAAAAGGCTTGTAATTTTGTAAATTGTAATTCAGAGGATTTCAAAATGGAAAGCTGGTATTACAGTTTCCCTCTTTACTTAAGCAAATGAGTCACCTGAAACATTAAAAGGGAAGATGACTTAATTAACATTATACACATAGTAAGCAACCAAGCCATGATTCAAATCCAGACTGTGAACTTCGTGCAAAGCTCTGCTCCTTCCTGTGTGGATACAAAAAATGTAACAAAAAACCTTATTCTCAAGGAGATTCTTATTAATGGGGAACATGACAGTGATGTACAAAGTGTGTACTAAATATTTTGATGGAGTTGTTGATTTGATTTAATTTTAATTCACTGAAACTCAGATAAGAAAAAAACTATTATAGATAAAGATTTTGGAGACATTAATATTGAAGAGTTAAAGTCATGAGAATGACAAGTAAGATCTGAGAAAGCAAGAACAAACTAAACTAAGGATTGAGTTTTAAGTCTATGTATGCATACCTTTTAAAGCTACAAAGTCAGAAAACTTTAAAAATGAATATGAAACTATCAAGGGAAATATATTTATAAAATGAAGATTAATATTGTTATATCCTTTAAGTTTTTGAAGCATTTTCCTTCCCAAACCTTGTGAAATAGCATATATTTATAACTATCTATCTATGTAGATATAGCTATACTTAGTTTAAATATAAGAAAACTAAGGCAGAAATCAGTTAAGCAACTAAGTCTTACCACTAGTATGTGGTAGATCCTGCTCCTCTGATGCTGTGACTAGCATCTTAAATGCACTTTTAGACATATCTGTAAATAACTGTTTTAAAAATAAAAGCATCAGTTATTTGAATTTTTAAAAGAATAATCTTCTTGTCCAAGCTTTTTAGACCAATGTTTTTCTCCTGCCTCTCTGTGCCTCACAGAGAAAATTATGAAATTGCTTTTAACTTGGGGCTGCAAAAGTTTATAACTGGATTGGGTTTTCTCATTAGGATACAATAAGTAACTGAGAATATTGACTAAAAGAAATATATTAGAATTCAGACTATTTAGAATTTTATAAGACCCTATTCTTTTTAGGGAGGAGAGGATGGAGAAAACCAGAAATTATGCATAAGATGTTTGTTAGGCTATTGAATCCACTAAACAATATGTAATTGAAATGGATGAGGTGATATCTTTATTATTAAATTCTTTTTCTGCAGTTCAAATAAACACTTTTCCTTCTCCATATTTTCAAAAGATTTATAGTGCTCCTCAAAACTTTCTATGTGGAACAATTATGGAATTTCTAATGTTCAGTCAACAAACATTTATTGAGTATCATGGCAAGTATGCTAGGCACTCTGCCAGGAAGTGGGACTATAACAAAAATCCAAAACAGTCCCTAGTCTCAAAAAGCTCACATTCTATTAGGAATAAGGATAAGTCACTTACCCACGTATATTAAGTAAGGCACTTCCATTTCCTTGACCTTGGTTTCCTCCTCAATCAAATTAAAGGTTGGACTAAGGTTTCTTCCTGTCCTAATGGTCTATGCATAAACTAACCAATGAAAATAATACTAATAGCAGAAATTAACACAGCAATAAGTTGTGGACCTTGTGGAGAAATGGTGTTATATAATAGAGAACCAGCCTTGAAGCCAAGTCTCATCACTGATGTATATTGGATGATCCTGAAAAAGTCACTATGCTTCTTAATGGTACAGGGAAGAAGAGGCAGACTTGAATTGATCATGGAAGTTTCATATTATTTGCTATATATCCCTCATAACCTTTCTTTAAAATAACATTTTGTTTTCCCCATTTACAGGTAAAATTATTTTTTGTTTTTTTTTTTTTTATTCCAAACCCTATCCTCCTCTTCCTCCTTTTCCTCCACTCCCTGAGATGGCAATCTATCTGATATAGGTCACACACATGTGCAATCATGCAAAACATTTCCATATTAATCATCTTATAAATGTAGAAGGAAAGAAGGAGAAAAGGAAAGAAGAAAGGAAGGAAGGAAGGGAGGAAGGAAGGGAGTGAGTGAGGAAGAAGGGAAGGAGGGAGGAAGGAAGGAAGAAGGAAAAGAGGGAGGGAGAGAAGGAGG
This sequence comes from Antechinus flavipes, assembly GCF_016432865.1. Taxonomy (NCBI): domain Eukaryota; kingdom Metazoa; phylum Chordata; class Mammalia; order Dasyuromorphia; family Dasyuridae; genus Antechinus; species Antechinus flavipes. Next base: position 70,768,677 of record NC_067399.1, read on the forward strand.
GAAGGAGGGAGGAAGAAAAGAAGGAAAAGAGAGAGGGAGAGAAGGAGGGAAGGAAGAAGAAAATAAGTTCCAGTCTGAGTCAAACAGTATCGGTTTTTTTGCTGGAGGTAGATAGCATGTTTTATCATGATTTCTTCGAGATTGTCTTGGATCATTATATTGCTCAGGAATAGCTAAATCCTCACAATTCTTTATTGTATAATATTGCTGTTACTTTGTACAACATTCTTCTAGTTCCGCTCATTTCACTTTATATCAGTTCACATAAGCCTTTCCAGAGTTTTCTAAAATCATCCTGCTTCTCATTTTTTTATACCATGATGATATTTCATCACAAGTATATATCATGGCTAGTACAGTCCCCAGTTGATGGGCATCATCCTAATTTCCATTTCATATCCACAATAAAAAAGAGCTGCTATAAATCTCCATAATCCATTCAAGTAAGCAATATAGAGATTATCCTTATTTTTCCCAAGAGGAAAGCAGAGCTTAGAGAGATGAAGTAGCTCATGCTCAATTACAAACCAATGGATTGTTATAGTCCATAGTTGAAATTCAGGTCTTATGCCACCTATCTATCATACCATTCATTATACCACATCATCTTTTCAAACAATTGGTAATAAGACTTGTTTGTGGTCACTTAATAAGTTGTTCAGATGCAGATCTTCTGAGTACAAATCCAGGCAGCTTTCTACTTCATTGAATCTTCTTATTTTATGCTAAAAATGGTGTTGCTGGCAGGCATCTACTTTAATTGAACTATAGATGTCCCATTTTACATATAGATTTAGAATCACTCTCAGAAATATCACATTTTACTTTTGATCCAAAGTAAAAATCAATTTGTTCACAGTGGGATATTAGTATCCTAAAAACTATCTAAGAACTAGAGGAGAACCTTTAGCATATTGTATAGTTTCTTCATGAGGTATTTATGTAAAAACATAGCTAAGGATCATACATAGGATGGCGTAGCATGAAGATATTTTTGTTGTTCAGTCGTTTCATTCATGTTTGATTCTTTGTGACCCCATTTGTGTTTTAATTAAGTGTCACAGTGAGTAGAGTCCTGCTCCTGGAAGTTAGGAGAACCCGAGTTAAAATCTGACCTCAGACAGTAGCTATGTGACCCTCAAACAAGTAATTTAATTCTGTTTGCCTTAGTTTCCTTACCTGTAAAATGATCTGGAGAGGAAATGACAAATCACTCCAGTATCTTTGCCAAGACATACCCAAACACATTTTTTTTTGGATATGCCCTAAATGACTCAACAACAATTAAACTAGCAAAAATATTGAAGTGGTTTGCAGTGTCTGCCTCTGGATCATTTTACAAATAAAGAAACTGAGGCAAACTTAAATATCATATATATATATATATGATAAATGTCTGAGTTTTTTGAACTTAGAAATATGCGTTTTCCTGACTTCAGGTCTTTCACTCTACTATGTCACCTAATTGCCATGATGGCTATATCAACACCAATTAAATCTGCACCATTCAAAGTTTAACAAATGAAGCTGTGTGCTAAGTGGACTGCCATGGTGACCCTGGATTAAACTGCTTGGCTAAAAGGAGTGCTACAATATGAGATTAGCAGTATGCCCATGATATTGGAAGGGTAAAAAACAGGTGTCAGTGAGGTTTCCTAAGAGTCCATTGCATCACATGAGGCATAAGATCATTAGAGTCAGGGATGGGCTCAGAACTTTTCAAGCATGATAGCAGGAAGTTGAGTAGGTAAAAACAGAACCAAGAAACAATTTACCTCTTTATTCTTTCATTTCAATTTGATTTGATTTCTACCTCATTCATAAAGCAGGGAGGGGATTTGTCATGTAATTTCTTTGTTTTGTTAACAGTAGCCCAGATAAATAAATACCCCAAACCAGCTCTAAAATGAAGGATCAGCAGATTAATTAGGGAGATGAGTGGAGAGCCAGCCTCCTCCACCCTGCTGAGCACCTGCTGTCTAGTTAATTCGTGTAGCAGTTCTGGTTGCTGCTGCAGCATTGGCCACCTGCTGTTTCCCCAGCTACAAGTACTTTAAAGAAGGTGTCCACAGGGAGAGAAAGCAAATTATATAAATTGAATTTATTACTAATCAGTTGGTGCGATGATGTATTTGTGAGATTCAAGTTTTATGAACTAAATAAAAAGGACGAGTAAAGATTTGACTGTCCGCATCTTAGAACCCATATTGATCCAGGAGAAAAGGTTGCTCAGTGTAAGCATAGGATTGCCTGGGTGCCAATCATGGTTGGGAAAAAGAGTAGGGTTACTTCTATTAACCTGCTAGGCTTATTGCTAATTACCTTAGTTTCTACCAATCAGGCAGTAGCCTCATCTTCTCTCATAAACCACATGCTGTGAAATACATACCATATCTATTCTGAAAAAAAAAAAGTCATTCTATCTCCTTCTTCTTTTGGGGTTCCATAGGGCACAGTTTCCTGGCCTGACAGTGACTCCAGGAAGATAAAATTGTTTCAGTCTTCTTAATTCTGAATAGGATTTTATCATTCAGGATATATGTGATAATGTTTAATTTTTTTCCCCCTAAAACTTACATAACAAATCAAAAGACCAGAGGATAAAGAGTAAACCTTATTTGCTTCTCACAGTCTGTAGAGATTTCTAGAAATGATTTTAACCAACTTGAACCCAGATTATGAGATGAAAAATGAGGACTCCTCTAGTTTTCTTTTTTTTATTTAAGTTGTGGTTTAATTGCTCAATTAGGAGTAAGAAGTCCTAAGTTAAAAATCTTAACTCTACCATTTGTATAACCTAAGTAATCCACTTAGCTTTTGTTTACCTCAATTTCTTCACTATAAAATAGGTATAATAACCCACTTCCCAGGGCTGTTGTGAGCATGTAATCAATAATCAATAATGTAATATAATAACAAAATAAAATCTTAATTATAAATTCCTTAGCATAGTGCCTAGCACATAGTAGATGTTATATGTTAGCTATTATTTTTATTAATTATGTGATATCAGATAAGTTACTGAACTTCTAGGAGCTTATTTTCCCAAAAGTGAAATTAAAAAAAATGCTAGACTTGTCCCTTGTGATGACTTCAATTTCTAAGTTTACAATCTTATGATCTTGTAACTCTTCAAAGGACAGACAAAAAATCACAATTATCTTATTTTCCCTCTTCTAAAGATAAAGCATCCATATATTCTTTATTCCTTTATTTAACTTCCCTGAAAATCTCCATTAGCATCTCATATCTGTGCTTAAAAAGATCTATGGTTTCATCATAATGGCTGCTTCTACCACCTGTGCACATTGTAAGGCTTCCCATTTAGTAGATTATCTTTATTAAGTGCTCTAGCTCAAATCGGTTTTTCCCTGATGTTCAAGCTTCTGATGCTAAAGCTCTCAAAAATTACTTATATTGTTCTCAGACCATGAATACCATCCGTCTCTAAATCCATGTGTCAAGCCAAACAGTTCTGTAAGGCCATTCCTAGAACTTGATTGTCTCTATTCAAGGAGCCAGCATGATCTCCTCACAACAAAGAAATATCAGAAAAGGACATTATTGGAAGCTGATGATATCTATGTCAACTTTTGTCTTCATTCTTTTCAATGTATTTCATCATGATTCATTTCAGACCAATTTCATTTCTGTCCCATTTTACAGACAGAAAAAGTGAAGCTAAAGATCATTGCAAACCTTAAAACACTATATAAATCATCTCCTTCCTTTTCTCCCTTCTTTCTCCTTCCCCTTCTATCAATTTAGTAGAATAGATTAGATTAGAACTGAGAACTTTAGATACAAAGTGTTATTTTTTTTTCAACTAGTTATCTCAAAATTGAAAGGGAACTTAGAAATCATTTTGTTCCTGCCTGGAAACATGAATTCCTTTGAGATTAAAGATATGTTCTTTCCTAAGAATTAAACTCATAGATTAAAATAGAGAGAACCTAGGTTACTACATATTCCACTGTTTCATTTTAAAATTGAGAAAATTGAGTAATAGAAATCAAACAAGTGATTTATATTAAGTTATGGAACTATTTAGGATAATGGACAGAATTCACACTAAGGTCTCTTGACTTTCAGTCTAAAACTCTTTCTACTAGCTGCCTCACATCATGTATGCTCCTAAAGCAAATGTTTCCTATAGCTTCCTCCTATCCAAATCCATCCCACCCATAATTGCTAAATTGATATTCCTAAAATTCAAGTTAGATTATATTAGTCATCAATTCTAAACTTCAGAGACGTTTCATTATGTCTAATATAAAGTATGTACATCTCTGAAAATCAAGTCTAACTTACCTTTGCAGACTGATTATATATTATTTTTTCTCCTATACTCTACTACAGTCCAGCCAAACTATCCTGTTTGTGGTTCCATAAATGCAACACATAATTTCCTTTGTATAGGTTGTCCCTCATTCCTGGACTACCTTCTCTTCACACTTTTGCTTCTTGGACTCTTTAGTTTACTTCAAGGCTCAATTGGAGAGCTAAATGAGTCTAAAAGCTTTGCCTGATTCTTCAAATTGTTAGCTGTCTGTTCCCCAGATTGCTTTTTAAATGTATAATTTAACCTATCTGCCATTTATTTATGTATCACCATAGCCTATCCATCCAGAAAAACAGGGATGGAGAGCCTTTTATTGCCAAGGAACATTTAGATATTTATAATATCATTCATGGGCCATACAAAATTATAAACTTATAGAAAATGAGCTCTTTGAGGATGACTACTTTTTGCTTTCATCTTTTTACCCCTAGTGTCTAATAAAGTGTCTAGCACATTACATAAAGAGTTGGCGCCTATTACATTTTCATTGATTGGTCAGTTAGTTCCTTTCCTCATATGAAACTGATGGTTCATATCAAGTTATTTTTATATGAAATATCATGATTATCTTTCTCTTCTTAGCTATATTATCTTTCTCCTCCCAGCTATATCCACATACTCTTATTCCTTCCTTAAGTAGTAATTAAAATGGCATAAGATGGCTGTCCCCAGCTCCCTCCTTAAATGGAGGACTTGGAAATATTCTGATTTCCACTGTACATTTTCTCCAATCATTTATAAGGAAGGGAGTCCAAGAGCAGGGAGTATTGAGAAGGTGTGAGTTACAGAGTTAATGTGATCTTGCAAGAAGATAGGTTTCTAGAGACAATGACAATAAATTAATATTACTTCATTAAGTGTGTGACTATGAGGAAATTGAAACTATTTAAAAATGCATTATGTTAGAGCAGTAATAGCTTTCATTCAGGCCAGCTCCTCTAGAAAAAAAAAGGTTTGTGGTCTTCAAGGGGGCTAGGGTAGGGTTCCTATAATCTAACACGTGGCATTACTATAAGATTACATAAGAGGGAATTAATCTGATCAGACATTTTCATTCCTTTTCCTACATACATCCTTGTTAAAACACATTAAAACTTTTCAATTATTAGAAAATTGCTGAGTGCATAAGCATCAATTTTACAAATCATGCTGAATAAAACTTAAAAATGTTTTTCTTATAGCTGCTACCAATGTCATGGGATTCTAGTTGAAAGGGATCTCAAAGATCATTGTATAATCTATATAGAATTGAATAGGAACTCAATCTCTTTTCCAAAATCATGAACAAATTGGTTTCTACTATCTTTTGCAGGCTCTCAATAATGAGGTGGTCTCTTCCCATTGAAGTGGCTCTTTTCACTTAGGGCAATTCTAGGAGCTGATGTAAAACTGATGTAAAAACCTAAATCTCCTCATTTTTTACCATTAGATTATAGATTTAGAGCTAAAACAAAAAGCAATTGAGCCCAATTCTTACAACATCCCACTCATTTTACAGTTGTGGATATTGAGATATACAGAAGTTAAATGACTTGCATAAGATCATATAGCTATTAATTATCTAAGACAGGATTTAAAAATAGTGCTCAATGTCTCTAAATTCAACATTTTCTCCACTACTTTACTATGCTTCCCAAATAACTGGCTTTATATTAGTTGCCTTGTCCTATGGGACCAACCATAATTAGACTTCTTCCATGATACTGCTTCACAATTCATTTGTTCCTTATAATCTTATGAAATTCTTTTCCATGATTGATCCTAGGGGATACCAAAACAGAAGGGAAATTGTTGCTACCATTTAATGACCAACTATCATTTAGTCAGAAGCCATGTGTATATATTAAAAATATGCAAAAAAATGCAAAGTAGTTTTTTGTAGAGGGCTGAAACTCTTGAGTCGTTGCACTGAGGTCGGTTCAAGCACATAGGGTTAATTATCAATTGGACAATACTCTATGTGCATGTGCTTGGGGAATGGCCCTTCCCACTATCCTTGGCTGGCTTGATAATTGGTGTATACAGAGTATTGTAGGAGGGACAAGGAGGTGGAGTAAGACTAGCCAGGGTCACTCTCTGGGCAGGATGAAGAAGGAGGATTGTGGAGATTCTGCTTCCATCCAATTCAATCCTAGCCCTAAAGACCAAGAATAAAGACTAAGGACTTTTGCTTATCCTGACTCCGGCTGATTGTAAGGTATCCAGAGTACTAACGTGGTCATCACAGTTTTGAAGGAAAATAGTTGATATTTAGGACCACAGAAGGCAATGCTTGAGCAATGAAAGGAACTAAGAATTCTAAGAGGTGAGGAAGAATAGAATTCTAGGTATGAGAAAACTTAATTTCAAAGGAATGAAGGTAGGAGATGCAATGTTGTACTTGAGAAAAAAGTTAAATGATAATGAATGGGTTATAGAGTGAATGAATAGCTTAATATATATTGGAATGATAATAGGAGTCAGGTTACCCATGCTTTAGACATCAAAAGGAAGACCTTGTATTTGATTTTAGACATATTAGAAAGTTGCTGGATTTAATTGAGAAAGTGGTATGGTTAAATATTTGCTTTTGGAAAGTTACTTTGATAATTTTATGAATGGTGGATTTGGCAGGGGAGTGATTTAAATAATGAATCAATTAGAGTCAAGACAAGGAGACCATAATGTCTTGGCTATCATAGATGATCCGCTCAAAACACCAGAGACCTTTATTTGGATTTTTCAATAATAGTTTAACACCAGTTAGTTCTATCTTTTATTCCTTGTTATCATCAAATGACTTGCTCACATATGGGCATATGGGGACTTGATTATGTCTTCTATGACATTTTTACATATACACATAAAAATATTTACCTTGGTCCCCACTTCCTAAAGGTCAAGAGTACTAAATTTTATGCCTCTCCTAGGGTACTTTTATTACATGAAAGAGATTTGAAGATAGCTGGTTTCTGTCACTGACTCTAACCCTTATCAGTAGTGTTCTTATAATTGTTCTTTCTCTTACACTTCAGTTCCATTTACTTAGAAGTCTAATTAGCTTTTATGAAGAAATATCTCCTCCAAAGTATAGCAAGAACAAATATTCAGGGCATAATCTGTTTCTTGAACCACCTCCTACACCACAAAAGGTGAGATTAGATTTATAATTTAGTTCACTTTCTATTTAATAAAATTCCAAATTACAAGTCTAAAGCACCCTTCTCCCTCATTCCCTTTGGTTTGATTCCTCAGCATTCTGGCTTCCCTCCTTGGCTAGCTGACTGTTAAGATTATCCTGCAATGATTACGTAGAGTTGGCTGTTTCCTAAAATATACATTTTGCAGTATTGTCAAGCCTTGAGTATGTATTGTCCAACATGTGGAAACCTTCAGTAAGTCAGTGTAGCCTAAGAGTACCCAGGAGATTTCAAACGTTTGGCTTGCAAAATTCATTTTTAAACAGTTACGCCTTGGGTTGTTCATTTATTGATCTCTATAAGAAAACGTCAACATAGGCATTATATATTAAACAACAACAACAAAAGTTTTCATTGCTCAAATCCAGGTTCAATGGAAATTCTACCAGCTGTACCCAGAAATGAAAAGGACAAATAAAACAAAACCCCTATCCCATCCATCCATAAGTTGGTGAGAAAACCAACTTAGTTCATGCTGTGGGTAAATTGTGATTTTCATACTATCTGGATGTTGCTGAAAAGAAAGCAAGACTGTGTCAGTTGAACAGTTTAAAAAAAAAAAAACAGCCTCTTCCTGATCCATAACCTCAAAAGAGATTGCCCCCACTCTTTTAGTAAGAAAACACAGGAATTCTCTCAAAAACAAGGATTTTTTTTTTTTTTTTAGATGATCTGGGCATGCTACAAAACAAAAACAAAAACAAAAAACTGTTTTACAAGTAATCAGGGGCAATATGGTACTCCCTACATCTAACTACTATGACTCTTTCTATTGCTTATTGGCTTCCCTGAAACCTTGAATTTCCTAAGATTGTAGTGTTTAATGATTCGCAGGTATATTATCTTTCCAACAGACTATTTCTATTTTTTAAAAATATTGTGTGTGCTTTGACTCCAAAGAATATTTTGAGGTGTTGAAACTGCTGTAAAATTTTCCACTTTTTCTCACGTTTCTTCTATCCAATTCTTGTTTAAGCTGTCATCAACCTGCTGTACCTTCCTGAGATAAATGGACTGTTGGAATAACTCATGAGGTTTCCCCTCACTGATGTATGTCCAAATCTATGAATTAGATATTTTTCATTCGCATAATATTTTCTGGGTAGCTTGCTGCAGTTCCTTCTTAATTGTCATGAATTTCACTGAGGAATCCCTGTAGTATTCTTGAATGTAATGTAGTCAACAAAATTTTATCAGTGAACTGAAACATCTGGAAAAACTTGCTACTTTTAGGTGATCTTTCTCTTATTTGCGATTTGCCTAGGACATTATGACACTAGCAAGCACCTTTGGGAACCATACCTGCCTATGTTTAATGCTTTGCTTAATAGAGATAATCAGAAAATCAATGAATTAATTTGCCTTTGTTGCTGTATCAAAGATCTTTGTATGATCTCAACATATGTTTGAGAGAGATTTTGTTGAAGGAGGTTTCCTAAAGTTGTGTTTTGCTCTACTAAGTTAAAGGTGCTCTTTATAATGACAAATGATAAACATAACAGGAATTTTTGTTTTCCACAACTCTTAATTATATTACTATAAAGATATAACCTGCTGTAGAAATTATTTCTGAAGGGCTTCATATATGGGTCATTAGTTATTAAAACCTTTCTAGTCTTTTTTAAAATATTATAGGAATGTTAGAGAAGGAAAGTCAAAATTATTATTCATGATATATATGCAATTCTTTTGGAATATGTCCCATACTGAAATAGTTTGAAACTTAATCCTAAGGGTATTTTAAAAACATGGGACTTTACGATTTTCTGGATATGTGCAGTCAAATCTAGCTGTTTTAAGATATTTGAAGACAATTATGTTTGTCTATCCTAAATATTCTCTTCTCCAGGCTAACTCTCCCACCTCCAGTTCCATTAAGCTTTAATACTTCAACTTCAACAAAGCCAGAGACCCTGTCTTATCTAACATTAGATGTTTGCTAACACCTAGATAGTTCTTTGAAAGAATCCTGGTTTATTAGATACATTTTGTAGCTGTAGTTGTACTTGTTTTTGTTAGTTATTTAATTACTTGTAAACTTAGTATCTTATGCTATGGTTTCAGATAACTTTATTTTCAGGTTGATTTCTGGCCCAATTCCAAATTGTGACCTCTATTCTTGAATTGTAACACCTAAAACTAGTGTTCAAGATTTGGGTGGTTTTGTTTTTGAGTATGAGGTAATAACTATATCATATGTCGGTACCCCAAATTGCTTGGACAAAATACTTCTCTACATATTGAGTAGATTCTAAATTAGTGGGGGGAAATGAGTCTTTGTTGTATCTGATTGGTTAGGATAACAACATCAATGGAGATTTCTGATCTGAGGCTTGAATTGGGCTAAGAACAAAAGCCATATTCCACATTTTTTTCTTCAATTCCTTGTTTAAGTAGCCTTCTTGAAATATCTGATGAGAATAGAAATAATCTGATTATCACCCACACAAACTCTGTTTGAAATCTGTTTCCAGAATGAAATAGCTTAGAATGTTAATATGTACACACACACACACACACACACACACTGTGAACTAGAATTAGGGGACCAAAAATTAGTTTCAGTAAGTAATGAAGAAAAATCTCCAGGAAATGGAAAGCCACTTGTCTACGTAGCTAAAAAGCCAACAGTTTTGAAAAAAAACTCAAGATATATATTCACTGGAGAAAGCAAACTTCTTCATGGGGTTTGGAATTGATTTCCTTGCTCAGATTATTTTGAGTCACAGTTTGGAATCATCAGTTGTGTTTTATCTCTTAGCTAATAGTAGATATGGTCAGAGTTAAACAACTGTAACCCTTCTCCAGAAACCTCCTGAATCATGTCTGCTGAGGGACTTTAATGATTTGTTCATTTATCTCTCACTACATTCTCTACTACTATATTCCAGTGCTTTCTTGTGGTGTACAGGAGACACTAGGCCCTCTAAAGCCAAACCAGAATAGGAAATGTTCTACTGTATCAAGTTTACTGGATCCAACTTGTATTGCCTCCTGAGTCAATGAGTAAAATGAGCTTTATATTTTGGAAATCAGCAAATGCTACAAAACAGAACTTGATTTATTGTCTTGTTGATTATTATGCCTTTTAAAAGAGTAATGGAGAAAATGTAATTTATCAACACTGAACATAATGGTGAATCAGATACTTTTTTTGTTTGTTTTTAGTAAACTGTGTATTAAATATTCATTAGCACACTAAGGGATAGTCCATATCAGGATGAAAAGGTTTCAAGTTTAGCTCTCATGATGAGTTCTGATTCTGTTCAAGAACTAGCCTAGTTAAATCTCAAAAGGCTCATCTTCAAAATGATCAAAAACTGACGATATTCTTGACCATAGAAATTCTCAAAAAACTATTGCAAAAACAAAACAAACAAAAAAAAAAAACAGGTACATGGTTTGTAGTCTCTACCAATAGAAAAGATGTCTACACTAAAGAAATATCAGATTGTTGAGTACTGAAATATGAAGTTAGGTGATATAATGGATAGAGCACCAGCCCTGAAGTCAGGAGGACCTGAGTTCAAATCTGACATTAGACACTTAGTATTCCCTAGCTGTGTGATACTAGGCAAGTCACTGTACCCCAATTGCCTCAGCAAAAAAAAAAAAAATCCCACCAAGTCAAACATCTTCTCTTGAATGTTATATTTAAGTGAATTTGCTTCGATAATCTCAAATTAATGATTTATATATTTGGGGCCAAAAATTAGTTATAGTACCCATGTTAAGATTCTAACTATGAAGTTAATTTCCATCTTCAATCTTTGAGTTTTGATTTCAAGAAATATGATATGCTACACACAACAAAGTCACACACAAAAATCCAATTTAACATACATTTATTAATCACTGACTATGTTTTTCTACAAAAAAAAATCAAAATAGCTCCTTCTCAAGAAGCTTACAAGATACTTGTGATTATAACAGGTATAAGTATTAATCTATGTATAAATGCAGTGGTATTCAAGGAAAAGTCAACAAAAATCCTTTAAGAAAATATGCTAAGAAGTCACTTTCTATATAGAGATCAAGAGAAGATTTATGGAGAAAGCTACAGCCTTGACAGAAGAGAAGAATTTAAAGAAAGATTCACATTAAAGAAGTATGTTTCAGATACGAAAGACAACCTGCATGGTTGCAAAGAGGTGGGAATCTTCAGAATTTGATCATTGAGTAGCTACTGGCTCAGTTTGGCTGGAAATTAGAGTATGTGAAGAGAGATAAAAGTGAAATAAAGTTAAGAAGAGGTTGGAATAAACTTAATGCCCTTTAGTCAATAGGGAAATACTGATGATTTTTTAACACAAAAGTGGCAACAAATGATGATGGTTTGTCTATTATCCTAGAGTTTAAAGTTTTGCAACTTCATTTAAAATATTGAAGTTATCTCTTGGACAGTAGCCAAAATTTAGACAAACACATATCTGAACAGAAAACATATGAATAAGCCAACAAGAAAAAAGAAATTGTTAAAATATTCCAGACCAAAAAAAAAGTTGGAAAACTATTATGAGATGCTGCTGCTAAAAATCAGGAAGAAATAGATCTTCTTCCACCAAAAAGAAAAAGAATTACAGACAACCTTTAAGTTTGTCTTCCTCACCTCTGATGACAGGGTGGAATAATTAGATGAAAGTTGCATAAGCAGGACTGTGGAACAATTGCTAAATAGAAGCAAGTCAACTCGAGCTATTGAGCATCCTGTGGGAGCCCCATCTTAGTCCTCTTTGGATTTAATAATCTACACCACAATTTTTTAAAAATCCAAATGACTTGTTTCCCTAGTAAACAAATTCCCATCGCTTCTGATTATGTGTTCATATGTCTGTGCACACACACGATAATGAGCTGCTAAAAAGCTGTTAAAAGTCCAGAGAAATTGTTTTGAGTCATGAATGGCTTTTCTAAAGGTAAATTGCTCTTTCTACTTCAATAAAATTGGCTTCAATTTCACTTTACACTTGAAAAAAATATTGAACAAGCTCTTTCTGAGATAGATGAGTAAATAAAACAGGAAGGACTTCTTACAATTGTATTAATATGTACAAAAACATATGCACATGTTTATTTATACATACATGTATCTTTATATATTATGTTTTAAATGTTTATATATTATGGTTGAAATGTGGGATTACTCTGGAAGCTTATCTTCTTTGCTTGGAGTGCTTCTTTTTCATAGAGGTTGAATCAATTTGTTTTTTTTTTTTTTTAGTTTTAAAATGTAATGATATTTTATTATATTTTATTTAATATTTTATTTTTCCTCAGCTACATCTAAAAACCAAACAAACATTTTTTTGAAAATTGAATTCTATTTTCTCTTCCTTTCTCCCTTTCCAACTTTTCATGACAACCCACTGAAAAAAGAAGTGATTTGGTTTATTTTCATGTTAGTCTTGTTGTTAAAGGAAACACAGATAAAAATAAAACAAAATAAAATAAAATAAAGGAAAAGTATGCTTTAATCTTCATTCAGACTCCATTGGTTTTCCCCTCCACTGGAGATGGACAGCATTTAATAAGTCATTCAAAATTTTCTTGGATAATTGAATTACTGAGAATAGCTAAATCATTCACCATTAATTATCATAAATGTAGTGTGCTTTCTAGAGCCCCCAAATTGGGATGCCAAAATATACTATGCTTTCTAGATCCCCCATGATGGGGTGTCAAAATATACCATCCAGACTAGCTCTCTGGAGGAGTCCTTGGTCTTAGTAGAGGAGTAAAAAAGACAGGAGACCTAGAAGGATGGTCAAAGATGGAGTCCATTTATTTCAAGTACTCTCAGTCCTTAAATACCTTAATAGGATTAAATCGCTACAGCACATTGAGCATGTGCCAACTGTAAAACCCTTACATCACCACATCTCCATAGCACACTGAGAAAGTGCTATGGTAGTATTTCATCACCACAGCACACTGCCTATGTTAACTATAAGCATCCTGCTATTGATATCTAAGTTTCTCCTACTGTAAGTAACAGGTGGTCACACCCTCCCTGACTTCTCAGGAAGGGTGAGAGCACCAAAGGGAAATGGGGAGCCAAACCAGACATTGTCAGCAGGTTCCCTCTGGGCTGAAGGGTCTTATAACTTACCCAGACTCCCCACTATCTGAGGCCCTCTACAATACATTATTGCTGTTAATGTATACAGTGTTCCTTTTTCAATGAGGTAATTGGGTTAAAGTGACTTGCTCAGATTCATACAGCTAGAAAGTTTTAAATGTCTGATGCTGGATTTGAATTCAGATTCACTTGATTCCAGGGCCAGTGCTCTATCCCTGTGCCATCTAGCTGCTCTACAATATTCTTCTCATTTTTCTCATTTGACTTTACATCAGTTCATGTAAGTCACTCCAGATGTTTCTGAGAGCATCCTGATCATCATTTCTTATATCACAATACTGTTCCACAATCATGCAAAACAGTTTGTTTATCCATTCCCCAGTTGATGGATATCATCTCTCTTTCCAATTCTTTGACATCATTTTAAAAATCTGCTAGAAATATTTTTGCAAATATGTCTTTTTCCTCTTATTTCTTGGGGAAAGAGACCTAGTTGTGATATTGCTTCATGAAAAAATTTATAGCCCCCTTGGGCATCGTTACAAATTGCTCCAAAATGTTTGAATCAGTTTACAATTCCACCAACAGTATATGTGGCAGAAAAATCTAGTTATAATCTTTATAGCCATATCTGAGCTCATGGGCAGTGGTCAATATTGACAGTCTCATATGCTAAGAACACAGCTTGATAATATGGGAGGGAAGCCCCCATGGTAGTTGGCACTTGAATGTAATGTGTACATATTAAAATCAGAAATGGACTCTGGATTTAAGGGAATAGGTAATAGGGGTTCCATGATCAACTGCTGATTATCACTAAAAAAAAAAAAAAAAAAAAAAAAAAGAAAAAAAAAAGAGTCGGACATGTTAACTATGCCTTAGAATTGAACGAAAGGGAAATTTTATAGAAAGTTTTAAAAAGCAAGAAGGTTTATCACAGAAAGTTCCTAGAGAACCAAACCTAGAGTCCATTTGAGTGTTGGAGTGGATATTTGAGATTATCTAATTTAACTTTTTTATTAGGTTGACAAAGAAATGGAAAATCTGAATAGAAAAGCGACTTGTCCCATTCCACACAATTTTCTACAGTCTGGTACAATCATATTGGGGAAGCTGTAATCTATCTTCCAAAGAGTCTGTCTCATACCCTCCATGAAATTACCTTTTTTTTTGATATCAAAGACTATTTTTTTTTTATTATTTCTAGTGACAATTCTGGGGAAAATGTGGCATAGAGAATGGAAGAAATTATTCTTTCATGTAGTTAGCTTTGTCCTGGGCAGCAAAGAGGATGAGCAGTAGATGTAATGACCTACAAGGCTAACTCCGAGGAAATGGAAGAATTAAATTGGTTAAGTAAGTTGGAAGTAAGCAGTTTTTTACAAAGGTCTGACACAGTCTATATAAACAAGAATGTAGCCGAAAACTAAAGCATGAATGAAAACTAGAATGTCTTTTACAATGTCATGCAGTAATGAAGTGGTAAAGTCAGAGTAGGAAGCTAGAGCTCTTGATTCTTATTTCAGTTCTTTTATATTATGTTGCCTCTTAATCTACTTTTTAATTCTCTGACAGTCCTGTCTTCATTTTTTTGTAGACTTCTTTTATTCCTTTTTAATGTCATTCTGCAAGACAAAGAACTTTAATACATACCCCCTTCCTTTGTCTACATATTCTTCCCTCATAGTCTAATTTTTTCCATCATTTGACCCATCACTTCTCTACAAATTGCCATTGTCTTTATCTTTTGACACAGCCTTTCTTCAAAATCCCAGACCTTTATGTCTGCTTAAATATCCTGTTTTTACTATGAATTCAACATCTCCCAAACTGAAATTAATGTTTTCCCCTTCAAGTTCATCTATTCTTTTAAATTTCCTATTTTTATTGATAGCACCAACATTTTATTAATCTCCCTCCTTTAAAACTTTATATTCATCTCTGATTCTTCTTCCATCATGCTACTATCAATTATTCATGCATATTTAATCTGCTGCCCAAGTACTACACTAGATTATGCTTTTATTTCCTTTCTTCATGAGTATCTCAATAGCTCCCTAACCTATCTCCTCAATTCTAGTCTCTTTTTCCAATTTACCCAGTGTAGCATAAGATTAATTTTTGCTGATGTACATTTCTGATAAAGTAATTCTGTCACCCCAAAACATTCAGTGGTTTTCCCATCACTCACCAAATAGCTCAGTCTCTTTAATTTGGTATTCAAGATTTTGTTTTCTGAACACATCCTTCATCCACCATAATCTTACCTAATGTTACCACATTTTTTAAAACTCAGAATATACTCTTTTTGACTATTGGTCAAAATCCTTCTAAGATCAGTCACTTTCCCCAAGAATTCTTCATTGATATTACTCCTACTCTCCTTCCCCTGAGTTGGAAATGATTCACCTCTTTTTTGAAATCATATAATAGTTTATAGCCTCATGCATTTGTTTCATTTTAAATTATATTGCTGTTTAAGAACATGATTTACATTTTCCAACATATTGTCAGTTTTTAAAGGTAGATTTTTCTATTAATGTTTGTTTCAGCTGATAGAAATTTTTGTTTTATTAAATATTTAGGACTAAAATCAAACATCAAATGGGGAGAGAGAGAGAGAGAGAGAGAGAGAGAGAGAGAGAGAGAGAGAGAGATTGAAAGAGAAATTGAAAGAGTGATTAATGTTTATTTGAGGGAAGATTTTTGCATCTTATGTGACATTGGGAATTGTCAAAGACCTGTCAATATTGTATTTTCTGTGACAATTCCTGCCCTGTTCAGATGACATCTATAATATTGTTTTTATTTTTGAGTATTACATTCTGAGTATGTAAAAAGAAAGGTGACCAAGTATTTGAAGGAACTAGGAAAATTTAAACTAGAGAATAGGAGGCTGAGGAGAAATAAGATAGCTTTCTTCACAAGCCTAAAAAGTTGTGACATGAAAGTGGAATTAAGAATGTTCTTTATGGCTCCAGAGGACTGCTTCTGCAGAATGGGTGGAAGTAACAAATGATATATAGAATGAATTTTTTCAAGCAGATCCCAAGTTTCATTCATTAGTGTCTACAATCTATGTTTTATCTAGCATGTGAATAGTTTGCTGGAAAAATCAACATATAAAGTATAATTGAATTATTCTAAAGTGTTCTACATAATGCAAGTAGACTTTCCCAATGTCTAGAAGAGACATTTTTGCTTAGTTAAGAAAGAAAGAAAAGAATGGAGGGAGGGAGGGAGAAAAGACAAAAAGGAGGATGGAAAGGAAGGAAGGAAGGAAGGAAGGAAGGAAAAAAGGAAGGAAGGAAAGAAGGAAAGAAGGAAGAAAGGAAGAAAAAAAGACTTTTTAGCTACCATAAATTCCAGTGGAAGGAAGAATTTTCAAAGTGAGAGCACTGATATATATATATATATATATAACCATGAATCAGTACCCATGGTATAATTTTTTTTATCTTTTTTTTTCCTGAGGCAATTGGGGTGAAGTGACTTTTCCAGGGTAACAAAGCTAGGAAGTGTTAAGTGTCTGAAGACAGATTTGAACTCAAGTCCTCCTAACTTCAGGGCTGGTGCTCTATCTACTTCATCAACTAGCTGCTCCCATGATATAATTTCTAAATGCTTTATTTCAGAAACATGATTTAAATGTTACTGAAGTTATGGGAATGGCAAAATACAAAAATATCTACCCCTATGTAATTTCCACACATTTCTCATAGTCTTATTTTTAGGAATCATATAAATATTATTAATCCCTTCAACATAACAATGTATAAATTAAAAGGAGGCAGCATTGATGTAATGAAGAAAATTTCCCTCAGTTATTAATCACTCTTACATAAATAAATGCTCCATTGACAAGACCAAATTATCCAAGTATCAAGATACTGTGTAATAATAAGAAGAACAGTAACAAAAATAATAAAAGCAATATGTGCTATTTATCTCTATATATAGATAGAACATAATTCTGATTTCCTTGTTTTAAGACATATTTTGCCAAAGAAATTTCTTCAATTAAAATAAATTAGCACTTTTACTAGTTTGGTTAGGGGGAAATGACATATCCAGGGTAACAAGAGTCAGGATGTATCAAAGTCAGGGCTTGAACCTATCTTTATCCACTAATACATCAAATATAACATTGTGAATACTCTCCTTCCTCTTCACATCTAATTTTCTTTCTCTTTCTCTCCTTCCTCCTTTCCTCTCTCCCTTTTCTCTCTCCCTCTGTCTCTACCTTTGTCTTCTTCTTTATAGACAAAACCATATCTAAGCTAGAAATTTTGTCTATCATTATGTGAAAAAAAAGTGATTTGTTTTTTCAGTTTTCTAACAAATATTTTAGGTTTAGGAACTTAGTCTTCAAAAACCATAAGTGTATGTATTTTAATTAAATGCATAGTTTATCCATCAAATTATGGAAAAGTGAAAAGTGGATAATAATTCAGCAGATAAAACAATTCAGAGATAATCTATTTACCTTAAAAACACCACCACCACAACAATAAAAAATCTATTATAATTTCATAAGTAGTGGGCCTTCTTTTGGGGGATATTTTCATGATTTACTCTGAGAAATTTAAAAAAAGAAAAAAGACTCCCTTAGTACTCAACCTTCTGATGATAATCCCTACTGGGCCTAGCTAGGACAAACCCTGGGTAACAGTTACACAGAGAGAGAGAAAGTCAGAGAGATATAGAGATAATTTAATGACAAAGGGTCAAAAGACAAGAGAACAAACTATTGTCTAATCATCCAAAACACCCAATTTTCATAGTTTGAAATATCATTAAGAAACTTAAAACCATCAGTGATCGGAGTGCAAGATGGACATACTTTTCTTTTTAATTCTGTGCCTTTCTTTTGGAGATTTAGTAGAAAGACAGATCAAACTTGGCAATATTATTTTTCATTAAAGTCTTTTCTTTCAAGTAAGAGAAAGCTTGACACCATGAACCACTGGATTTAAAGTAAAACAAGGAGAAGAAAATCTCTTGAGATGATGCTTTCCACTGTTTTTAAGATTCAAACCACATCAAAATGTGTATCAGACAGAAAAATTGGAAATGAAGTTCTCACTCAGATTTTTTATACTAAATGTATATCTGGAAATCATAGTTCAACTAGGAAAAAAAAACTAAAATTGGAGTAAAAAGCTATAGGATTTTTGTTGTTAATTGAAATTTGGTTGTTTTATTTTTTTGAGTACTTTCTTGTGAAAAATTGTGGGTTTTTTAATGACTACATTTGAAAACATGGCTAATTAGTGACTCCATCCATACATATAATTTTTATCTTAGCAGTCTGAAGTACACTGCTGGAGAGTTTAAATTAAAGAACTTACCCCTATTTGGGATGGCTTCTTTTGAAGTACTGACACCTGAAACTCAACTTTAGTGAACAAGCATTCTTCTTGTACTTCTGAGATGTAGAAAATAAGATGGGAATGGGTTATGTCTTCAATTTCTTGTTACTAGCTGCTTCATTTTGTACATTCTCAACTCTGGATGACAAGTTAGAAAAAGCAAAATTAAAAAAAATTGTAAAACAACCAACTTCATTTTATTCTGCAAAAGGAATTAAAGCATAATTGTGCATTTCTTCTCCATACAATTCAATTCCTTTGTGAGATGTAACAATAGGGATTTTTTTTGTCAGATTACATTTTCAACAAAGAATTAGAGAGAATTGAAAATTATTCTTTTTTTCTATTGTGAGGCTGACCTAAACAAAGGGATGTTCTTAGCATGCTCTTTGAATTCTCCTGCTTTGATAGTGAGCTAATATATATGTGAATTTAAGGGGAAACAAATAAGGCTGACCTCAGTTGTACGGTCTTTAAATATATATAGATAGATAGATACATACGTATGCATATGCACACACACACACATATATATACACACACGTGTATATATACTTATGCACATATATACATATTCATGTGTGTATGTGTATGATCAAAAGGATACTATATGTAGTGTTTCTGATACTTCTGAATTTTTGAGATTCAAAGGTCTGTACTATCCTCAGTGACCTGGGAGGAATGATAATGTAGTCATGGCTAGAATGATAATTGTATCCGCATAGCTACTTTGCATCCTTTCTCTCTCTTTCTCTTCCAAAGTATATTAAGACCTATATCCGCAGATGTATGTTTAGTCAAGCTGTTTAATGCAATGTATTAATCTTTAAAATGATTCAAGGACAAACATGAGTCTCTGTACACTGTGTGTCACCCTGTAGGATGCTGAATTTCGTTGCATAATATCCCTCCTTTGAAGCATCTATTTTACTATTGAAACAAGAGGAGGGAAATATGTAAGGGTAAATTTCTCTCAAATGTCACCAAGACAAGAGGCTTTCCTTGTAAAGTCTCTGAATTTTTGGGCAGAGTAATTAACCTATGCTTATACTTCATCAACATACATACCTCAGATTAAAGAAGCCAGAAAACGAGAAGAGGTCTACTGAGTTCCTTGAAATGTCTCTGAAAATACACAAAGAAGGATTATATAATAGGGGAAATTGTAAAAAGATTAGGGCTGTATCCATGGAAAAATCTCCAAAACCAATGAGATAATGCACTTAGGAAAATGTCATGGAACTTGTTTGTTAATGCTCTCACTTTCAGCAAACAGGCTGCCTTGCTTCTTGTCACAGATTCACATACTCTCCCATTTGAAGGAATCTCAAAGACCATCGAGTTCAGCCTAAATGTGAATAGAAATCCTTTTGATAACATTACTAGCAAGTAGCTGCTTATTCTTTGTCTGAAGTTTCAATGCTTTTGAGCCTCCTCAATCCACTTGTGAGAGTTTCGATTGTTAAAAAAAAACATTTTCCTTGTATATTGACTTTAACTTAGCCTTTTTGCAAGTTAGTTGTCCTTAACAATTCCTTCATGAACTCTCCTTAATCTGAGCTTTAGAATTGAAGGATTATAGCATAGTATTATATTAAATATTTTTAAAAATCAGTAAATATTTAAAAAATCAGCTCTGGAGGAAGGAGAAGAAAGGAGGAAGAAGAAGAAGCAGAAACAGAAGAAGAAGGAAGAGGAGGAGAAGGAAAAGAAGACTATATTTATGACATTTGTAAAGTTAATCTTCATCATTAACTTAAATTGTTTTCTTAAAAGTACATAATAAACAAAACAAACCTTAATTTGGAGTACTTGTTTATTTCTGAGGTGAATACTCTCCTATTGAAAATTTAATAACTGGCTCTTTCAAGTCCATAACATCTGGCTCTAGCACATTCTTGATTATAGAAGGAAAGCTGGAACCAATCTCAGAGGCTTCCTTGTCCAACCTTTTTATTTTAAAGATAATAAAAATGAAATGCAAGGATATTAGATGCCTTTCCAAATATCCAAGAGATAGTAAGTTCTAGAAATGGGAGTCACATTGAGATACCTCTCCAACTCTCTAAGTTTAATATTGTTTATAACCGATTGTTGTTGTGATTTGGTTCTTGATTTGTTTATTTTTGGCTGCCATATAATACAGTTTGACTCATAGTGAAATCACAGTCATTGAAATTGCCTTCTAAGCACAGCTCCCCTATCTTATCCTTGAGGAATTGATTTTTTTGAAACCAAATGTAAGGCATTAGGTTTTCATTTATTGCCTAAGCAACTTATTTTAACAGCTTTGGACTTATCAATAAAATGAAGGTTTTCTAAAGGCTATCATTCTGTGGCCAGTAGCCCAGAACATCTAGATCAAATTTTTATTTTCAGATTATTTTGGGGATGGCCAGGTGGCATAATGGATGGACACCATATCTAGAGTCAGGAAGACCTATTCCAGTACTCTTATTAAGAAAATCTCAAGTGGGGACACAAAGAGTGAGATGTGACTAAAGCAGTTTACCAACAAAAATATTTTTCACAACTTTAATATGCATGCATGTTTACAATACTTCAATTCCTCAAGGATACAATGTATATGTATGTGTGCACATGTGTGTGTTTTTGTAACATTGGAAAGCAGTGGGTGATACTTTTTCATAGCAGCTATGAGTACAGAATTAAGGAGCAGATTTTCAATGTGAGAGGGTATCGAAGCAATCATTTGGGGCTCAGTCTCCCTAAACTACATACAGAAACATTTTATTTATATTCCAGCTTCTCAAAGTTCATGTGAGATAATTTATATATATATATACATATATATATACACATATATATGTTTATATTTATAGACATAGATAACAGATATTGATATATAAAGTGCTTTATGCAATACTAAACCCATAATAAGTGCTTAGTATATGCTTGATCCCTTGCTTTCATTTTCCCCTTTATCTGCAAATTAATACTTGGAGGGTATCTTTATGTAATAGAGTAGTATCTGGTGTGCTCAAAAAAAATCCCCATAATCTCCAATCAATCTTAAAAATAAATCATAAGATTGTCACTTTTATAGCTTGGAAGAGGTCACAGTAATAACCCATATTTCACCATGTATTCATTACAACTTGGAGATGTTGGTCATTTATCAACATTTTTCGGATGAAGAATCCTTCATTCTTAGAGGTAAAATAACTTGATGAATGCCCTACAGCTGGCATCTCTTAAGGCATTTAACCCAGTTGTCCTAATACCAGGGACTCTATGCTTCTCTCCATTCTAAATCTCTCAGCCTTTTTAAGGTAGTCTGAGGGAATGTAGCCTAATGCTTCTTTCCCTGCTGTACTCCACCCAGTACCCTTGACCTTGTATCTAGTATACCATCTATACAATGTGGTAATGAGGATAGTTATCAGATCCATTGCAGTGTTAATTAATTCTTAACTCCTCTGATGTTAAATGTTTAGAAGAAATTATTCATTCAGTAAAGCTTTGGTGGAGGGTTCACCCTCCAGACACATTGCTGATATCCTAACAAATAGCTATTGAATAATTTGGAGTTGTTTTCTTTCTGAAATGTTAGCATGAAATCATATTAAATACCCTGTTTATTCCATTTGGGGAAAGTTTCATATGGAAAACAATATTATGGTTATGTTTTGCTTTCCTGCATAGATACAAGTGGAAATACATTCTACCCTCCAGAGCTACTTATATTTATATTCTGTTTTCTTTGCCTTCAAAGGAAGATGTTTGTGGTTTCACTTTCAAGTTTAGTAATGAAAGCAGGTATTTAAAAGATTCCACATTAAAAATAACAATAATTCCCCATTTTTGTTTAAACATCTGGAATTGGGCATATTTTATTTATAACAATAGTTATTAGGGAATCTCAGTAATAATGTCACAAAGTTCATGTATAGATGAGTAAGCCTAGAGGAGAAAAAACCCAATTTTAGAAACCTTACATTATAATTCAGTTTACAACAGATTGTACCTCCCTATATCCTCTTTTTTTTTTTTTCTGTTATCTCTGTCTCTCTCTGCCTTTTTCTGTTTATCTCTTTGCTCTTACTGACCTCACAAATGCAATTGATTGTCAAATCTTTTAACTTTGTAATATTTATTGCATTGTACTTTTTTTCTCCATTTATACAACTACTCTCCTGATTCAATCTTTATCATCTCTTATCTGAATTATAGAAACTTCTTCATTGATGCCTTTGTCTTAAATATTTTCCCACTCCAATCAGTTCTTCGCACAATTGCCAAAATGATTATCCTAAAACATAGGTCTGATCACATTTCTCCTTTTGTAAGAAACTCCAGTGTCTCCTTATTACCTGTATAATAAAATACAAACACTTCTGTTTTAGCATTTAAACTCTTACCTCATCCTAACATTTATCTTGCCTTGCTACCAAATACAATCTTTCATTCCTTCTGCTAGGGGGCATGATGTCTGGATCCCAGGGCCTAGCATGTAGAGGATGTGATTTAACATTTGTCTCAAACATTTATTATTTTTAAGATCTTGGACAGACTACTTGACTCTGTCTATTTTATTTTTCTTCATCTGTAAAATTGAGAAAATAATAGCATGTATCTCCTAGGATTTCTATGACATTGGGTTTGAACTCAGTTATTATTCCCAGTAGTCTATCTACTATACTACCTAGGTGTCTAGCAATAAATCTATATATTTTTTTCTTTTTTTATTTCTATATGTGTCTGTATGCATATATAAAATACCATGTATATACAGATAGATGCATATGTATAAATATACATGTGTATGTATTATGGATATACATATGTGCACACACATATATTCACTGTGCACACTTTACTCTAAAAACTGTAATTGCTTTTATTTTGGTCCAGACCTATGAATTTATTGTTATAGGAAATACCTGATAAGGAAAATCCCACTCCTGATTCAGATGACTGAATATTCTGTAACTTACAAAGTTCCAGAAGGACATTAACAGACTTTCCATTATCACACAGTCAGTCTGTTTTACAAGTAGACCTTAGAACTATATCTTTTGGGACTCAGAGACTGTCACTTCATCCAGTACAACACACTTCTATTTTCCCTAGTCAACCTCATTTTCATTCTCCACATTCCCCAACAAAAATGCTCTCTTTTAACAAAACAAATGTACTAACTAAAAGCAAGAGTCACATAGATTAGCATAAAACAATTCCATAGCTATAGATGTCATATTAATACTGAGAGTGGAAAATTGTGTTTCTGTATTTGTTTTCTAGGAAAAAGGTTATACATTGCATTTAACACTAAATTAATTAGTGTTATTTTAATGGCATCACTATAGTTATTGAGTATATTGTATTGTTCTCCAGCTTCTACTTTTCTTGCTCTGAATGGATTTATACAAATCTTCCCATGTTTCCCTGAATTTCTCATAAATGTCATTTTTTGCTATACAGTTGTTTTAATTATATGTACATATCACAGTTTCTTTAGGCATTTCCTAATTAATGGGCATATACTTTGATTCAAATTGAAGATTAGAATTTAGAATATTATGTCCATTACTAAGACCATATGTAAAAGTTTTCCTGGCTTGATAAATTGATCTCTACTGGCTTAGTTACCAGGAATTTAAGGTCGTCACAATGATCTGAAGAGTTTTGAAGGGATGACTTTAATGAACCTTTAGGAAATACTGAGAGAAAATATAAATACAGCAATTGAAACAAACAGCATCAAGTGAAACTATAAGATTTGGAAGAGACCTTTGTTTATCCATTGTCATCTTTGTCATTTTAAGGAGAATAAAAGTAATGTCCAGAGAAGTGAAAAAGTTTGCATTGGGTCACATAACAACTAATGTCAGAGCTGGGATTCAGATCTAGGTTCCCTGACTCCAAGAGTCTCCCATACAATATTCCCTTGCAGAAGAACTACTGTTCACTATCATTGGGCTAAATGTTGGATATTCTAATTCAGATGGGTAGAGGACTGGGTGAAGGTAGCAACAAATAAACTAGTGATCTAATTAGCCTGCTGGAAATATCCAGTAGCTTATGGCATATTTACTGTGGCTTGTATATTGTCACTGAATTATGCAGGAAGTTATAATGGTTCTGGAAGAATCTGGCTTAACATATTCTTGGTTTTTATTAATTCATTACTGCCTCTCTCTTTCTAACATATCCTACTGTTTAAAACACCCATCCTATAGATCTTCTTTTATTGTTAATCCTTAATACTGGATTGTATACATAACTATTTCCCAATGTGTGTGCAAGTATTTATGTTGGTATTGTTATGTTCTTTGCTAGATTTTTGTGTTGTATCTGTTGTTTATTTATAAAGAATAATCATTTAATTAACTCTCCCTATTCAGATTGCCATCCTTGACTAAATAGACTGCCATTTCCCCTTGGTTTTGACCTTCTAATCACTTTCATTCCATATGACTCAACTAAAACAATTTGGATTCAATTTACAAGTCAAATGTCAGGAGCCACTTTTCAAAAAGATATAATATCTACTGATCTTCTCTTCATCCATTAATTTGGTCATAAAAGAAAGCATTCTTGTCTAGCATGTGCCTTTATTAACCCATGTTCCTTGCCATTTTCCCATAGGCCTCTCAGACTGTCTTTTTTATTCATAGGCCACAGCTAACAATTTCAGACAAATTGAACTAGTACCACACTATTGAATGAGATCACTTTTTCATACACATACTAAATGTGAGACTTCTGGATCTAAATACCAAAAGACAGATGAATTGTGAATTAAGCCAAACAGACATAAAATTAGCCCAAATATAAGAAATAGCTAAGTAATTAGTCATAAATTTGATCAATGTAGATAGTCAACATGTATCTTTCAAAAATAATAACTATCATTAATTAGTGCCTTAAAGTTTACAATCCAGTTACATTATTTTTTTTTTTAAATTAAAGCTTTTGATTTTTCAAAACATATGCATGGACTATTCTTCAACATTAGCCCTTGCAAAACCCTGTGTTCCAATTTCCTTCCCCGTCTCCCATGCCCTTCTCTACATGGCAAGTAGTCCAATATATGTTAAACATGATAGAAATTTATATTAAATCATATATATATATATATACATATATATGTGTGTATGTATATACACACATATATGTATACACACACACACATATTTACACAATTATCATGCCATAGAAGAAAATAAAATGCAAGCAATCAACAACAAAAAGAGTGAAAATGCTATGTTGTGAACCACACTCAGTTCCCACAGTCCTCTTTCTGGGTATAGATGGCTCTCTTCATCAATGAATAAATAGAACTTGTTTGAATCATCTCATTGTTGAAGAGAGCCACGTTCATTAGAATTGATCATCATATAATCTTGTTGTTGCCATGTATAATGATCTCCTGGTTCTGCTCATTTCACTTAGCATCAGTTCATGTAAATCTCTCCAGGGTTCTCTGAAATCATCATGCTGATTGTTTCTTATAGAACATAATATTCCATAACATTCAAATACCATAATTTATTCAGCCATTCTCCAACTGATGGGCATCCATTCAATTTCCAGTTTCTTGCCACTACAAACAGGACTGCCACAAACATTTTTGCACATGTGGGTCCTTTTCCCTCCTTTAAGATTTCTTTGGGATATAAGCCCAGTAGAAACAAATGCAGTTGTATTCAATATTTCACTTCACTATAACAACTATCTGAGGTTGGCTGGGCTGGATTTATTACCTTCATTTTTTTGTTATGTTTCAGTTTGGTCCAATTCTTTTTGATCCCAATTGGGGTCTTTTTGGCAAAAATATTAAAGTGGTTTGCCATTTTCTTCTCTAGCTCATTTTAGAGATGAGGAAACTGAGGCAAACAGGCCTGTCCAGGTCATAGATAATAAGTGTGTGAGCCCAGATTCAGACTTGGGTCTTCCTTACCCCAGGTCTATCATTCCTTCCACTGCACCATCTAGTACATGTATGGAAAATAAGATGTAGAGATCAGAAGGATTTGTTCATGGCTGCTACATTTTCAAGTTGTAGAACTATAGTTTGAACCTTAATCTTCTGAATTCAAGCCCATTGACTCTCAAGAATCATTAGAATCAAACAGTCTGGTTTTAGGGACATATGATTATCTCAGTGTATTTGTTCACTCCTCTAGTAATTTTTTTTATGATTGAATACCTAGAAGGAAGTTGAAGTCATTTGAACTGCATTAATTAACCAACTATACCAGATTATGCTTTTGGATAAATATGTCAATTTCTCTGAGGCATGATTTCCTTACTTTTAAAATGAGGGATCTGGACTATATGATTAACTGAGGTCACGGATGTACTATTTTATGAACTTCTACATATATATCTTAATACTGAAATGGTATTTGTGTTGTGTGTGTCTGAGAGAAACTTAATTTTATTTTAATCCCCTGGACAATATCTGTCTCCCACACTTACTTAGACTTGTATTGCTATCTGCCTACCTTAATACTCAAAAACCTAAAATTACTGCCATATGATTATGTTACATTACAAAAGAATAGTAAAAAAAAATAACATTTATTTCTTGATTTCGAATGCTTAGTTTTTCAATA
The DNA here is from genome assembly GCF_016432865.1 of Antechinus flavipes. Classification (NCBI taxonomy): domain Eukaryota; kingdom Metazoa; phylum Chordata; class Mammalia; order Dasyuromorphia; family Dasyuridae; genus Antechinus; species Antechinus flavipes. The sequence goes on from NC_067399.1 coordinate 70,796,234, forward strand.
AGTATATCTCACAGTTGTCAACTGTATATAGACATTTCCTCCTAGCATATAAGAAATGAAAAGTTGGAAGAAAAATCAGAATCTATTCAATTTGACTTTCAAATGCAGTGCAAAAACTTATTTATATACTCCCTGATATATGGGAATTATGACTTGGTTTGATGTAATGGCATGAATATTAGATTTAAAATCAGAAGGCTAGAGGGTTGAAATCTGACTTTATAACTTACTATGTATTTTTTTTTTTGCCTTTGTTGGGCCTCTGTTTCCTTATTTTGTCATCGTTTGTGACATACTTGTATGCAAAATGAAGATCTATATTTAAGATACTATTATAGTTAGATGACTTGAATTGGTTGAAAGACCCTTCTATATGGGCAGTATTTAAGTTGAGGGACTTGGCATCTAAGGGACCTAGTGAATAGAGTTCTGAGCCTGAAGTGAGGAAAACCTGAGTCTAAATCTAACCTCAGACACATAGTAGGTGGGTAAGTCACTTCACCTAGTTTGTCTCTATTTCCTAATCTGTAAAATGAACTGGACAAGGAAATAGCAAACTACTCCACTATCTTTGCTAAGAAAACTCCAAACAGGTTACAAAGAAATGGACACAACTGAAGATCACAACATAAAAGTTGAGGAAGGTTCTCATAGATTCCTTCAGTGATCAATTGCATGTAAATATATTATTTTATTAAAAAAGTGAAATGACATAAAAGATATACTTATAAAAATTTTAGATACCATAAAGCTAGGCAGAATGACTACTTCATTAAAAAATTTCATTTTCAAAAAAGGTTTTAACATGCTAGAGCAATGGACAACATTTATCAAGATGCAATTTATTAGGGCAAAACAAAATTTGAAAAACAAAGTTTTTAATTATTGCTCTAGAATTATGCATGATTCTGAGAGTCATGTATAGACAATAATTGTTTGAAAGATACATGATAGTTTTAGTAGGCAGCTAAAGTAGAGAAAGAAATTATTATTAAGAAAAGATAGGGAAAGGGGAAAGATGATAGTTACCAACTTTGAATAACTGTCATAATGTAGAGTGAATGTTCATTTCATGTATGGAATAGATTATAGAGTCTCAAAGATCTCCTCTAACTGTGAAATTCCATAATTCTATAAAGAGACTGATTATGTGACCTCAGAGTTCAGACCTAGATACAATGGATGGAAGCCTGAAAGCAACAGATTTAAGCTTAATGTATGGGGAAAATTGAAAGTTACAACAAAAATCCAGCCAAAAAGTCAAGGGAGATATCTACTCCTTCCTCATGGAACATCTTCAAATAGAGCTTAGCTCAGTGACCACTTACTGGGGAGTAAGAGTAGGAGGGATACATGGAGAGGATGCTTGTTCAGGTTTCATATTAAAATAAAGGTTAAAATATACAGTCTCTAAGGCTTATGCCTTACAATTAATATGTATTCAATTATTTTATTATTTATTAAATGAGGTAATTTGACTGGATTATTTTTCTGCTCTCTTCCAGTTTAAACATTCTGTTTTTTAACATTCTGTGTTGCAAAATTCCTTCCAGCTCATTTTCTATTATTGAGTCTACTGCATAGATGGATAATTTTCAATGCTTTTTGAGGTTGAATGGTCTATTTAAGTTTTTGTAATTGTTTTAAATTTTTCCTTATGTTGAAACTGAAATCTTCTGCCCTATAACTTCCTTCCATTGTTCTCAATTCTTAAATCTAAAGCAACACCGATGATTATTTTAAACTCTTCTATGTGACAGTATTTCTGATTTTTGGAAATAGATATTACCTCCCAAATGTGATGCATTTTATTTTCATTCAACATTTTTGAACAACCCACTCTGCCCCCAACAATAAAACTCTATCTCTATGCCTCCAAAACAGTTGAGTAAAACCATCCGAAAAAGCCTTTGTTACCAACGGAATATGTATTTACAAATGAGATTTAATATTTCTTAACAGAAAGTAAGAAATGAATATCAATATCACATTAACCACCAACCATTGATCTTTACATTTAGATGCATTTTTTATTATTATATAGTCTAATTATGCTATTGCAACTGTATTTGCTATTTTTCTTTTCTTTTCTTTTTATGTCATATAAATTTTCTCATATGTAACTGAATTCCATACTGTGAAATAATATTCATTTACAGTCATACACCACAATTTGTTCAGGCATTTCTCATTTGATAGCTATATAGTATGTTTCAAACTTTCTTATTACAAATATTGGTAATATATTTTGATATACATGTTGGCCTTTATTTCTATTACTATCCTTCTATTGGGGTTATATGGTGTTGAGACTGCTAGATCAAAAGAGTATATAAAAAATATGAGTTTTTCCATATGAATCTAATTTGTTTCCCTGATTTCTGAATCTCCTCACAGTTATATCAATATTCTATTTACATTTCTGACTTTCCCCTGACTTCCACAACTTTGACTTGTTCATAGGATGTTCTATATTGCAGAGTGCCTTGTTCATAGTAGATGCTCAATAAATTGCTTATTGTTAGATTGACTTTTTTCTTTTCCCTTAAATAGCTTCTTACCATGACAGACATTTAAATATATACATATATGTATATATGGACCTTAATTATATACATATACATATTTCTCTGCATATACTATATGTGATAACCACATATTTAAAATCAGCCGGAGTCAGGAATTCAGGTTAAGGGAAAAATCTTCAATCTTTATTCTCAGTAGAGGTGAGGGGAGATTGTGATAACAATATGGGCAAGAAAGATTGTGATAGCAATATGGGAAGCTGTGACAGGAAGCCAGCTAGCAGAAGGGGATCGGAGATGAAGGGCCATAGCAATGGCAATGCAAGCAGCTGTGTCAAGACACCAGCCAGCAGTCTCTTCTTCTACTTCCCTTTCCACTCCCTTGCCTCCACCCACCAAAAACATCATTTCCTATACAACACACCAGGGCTTGCACAAAGAGTGGGCTGGGGCCAATCTTTCTCCAAGCATATATATTAATAGAGTATGATCCAATTACTATTTAGCCTTACATCCTTGGGACCTCAGTGCATCAACTCAAGCCTCAGCCCATTACATCTCCCGCTTTCTTTTGTTTTAGAACACGGGTGGTCATGCCATCCCTGACTCCTCAGGGAGGTCAGAGCCCCCAAGGGGAGGTGATCACACCCTCCCCGACTTCTCAGGAAAGGAGGTGAAAGCACGGAAAAGGAGGTGCTCACAAGCCCCCTGACTTCTCAGGAAGGGAGGGGAAAGCACTAAAAAGGAGATTATCACGCCCTCCCTGGCATTTCAGGAAGGAAGATGAAAAGCACCAAAGGGAAGTGGGGATTGCTAGCGGGTTTCTGGGCCGAAGGGTCCTATTATGAACAAACTCATCAGCATGGGAGGTATTACACAAGCACATAGCAATAAAGCAGAGGCTATTAGTGATGACTCTCCCTACAGTCAGTGCAGGCTCAATATGGTGTAACAAACATGAATTATACACCCAAGTAACAGTATAACAAACAATATAAATCAACATGCTGTTGTAAAAGATTGCCAGAAGTCCTAGAAGGAGGGTATGTAAAGAGCAGTTACACATACACCTTCTTCAGCAGCCAAGAGATAGTCCAAAACCAATCTATTGTCCATTGCTTCATATATCAGGGAATCCAATGATCCCCCCAAGTTTTTGAAGTCCTGCAAAAGTCTTTTTATGTATTAGGGAATCCAATGATTCCAGCAGATTTTGAAGTCCTGTAAGAGTCTTAGCATTTCTCAGAAAATCCAATGATTCCTGAGGGCTTTCAAGTCTTATGTCTCAAAGAATCCAATGATTCCTGAGGGTTTTCAAGCCCTACAACAATCTAATGTCTCAGAGAATCCAATGATTCCTGAGGGTTTTCAAGTCCTACAACAATCTTATTATGTCTCAAAGGATCCAATGATTCCTGAGGGTCTTGAAGTCCAACAATTTTCTATGTCCATGAGTCAAACGCCATAACTGCCATGCTCTTTCAATGGTGAGCACAATCAGCAACAGAACCACCCAATATTTCTTGGGTCTTCTCCTTCATTTCAAGGATCTGCTCCGTCTCTCTGCGATGGACAAGGCGAATATGGCTCGTTGGCACCCATCTGATTCCTTCTCCACCTATAGAGATACAAGTAAACTCTCTCCCCCAAGCAGTTAGCCTATCTGGTCCCTTCCATTTATCACTTTCTGGGTCTCTCCACATTACCTGGTGATTATCTAAAGATAATGGAGCTACTCGCACTGGACACTGCCTTTCCGGTGGGTTATAAAACCTGTCTGCTGGAGCCAGTGCATCTTTGTCAAACATCAAGAAGTTAATAGTATAAAGGGTTAGATTTAGTAGTTCTCTAGGGTTACCTATGGCTCCCCCTTTCTTTTGTTTTTGGAGCAGTGTCTTAATGTCTCTGTTTCTCCTCTCTACTATTGCCTGTCCTTGAGGATTAAAGGGTATGCCAGTGGTGTGTAAAATCTTATACTGTGCACAAAAGTGTGCAAAATGTTTGGAGGTATATGCAGGACCATTATCTGTTTTTATTGCTTGTGGCACACCCATAATGGCAAATGCTTGTGTGAGGAATTCAGTGACCACTCGGGCTGACTCTTTTGCTGCTGGTATTGCTGGTATTGCAAAAGTGAATTCTGAAAAGGTGTCTACCACAATATGGATAAAAGACAGACGGCTGAAAGATTTATAATGGGTCACATCCATTTGCCAGATTTCATTGGGTCTCAAACCACAAGGGTTCTTCCCTGCAGGCAGTGTAGGAGCATGGAAAGGAAGGCAAGCTGTACAGCTTTTTACTATGCTCCTTGCTTCCTCTTTTGTTATCCCAAATTGTAAACGCAAAGTTACAGCAGCCTGATGATATTTCGAATAGGATTCCTGGGCCTTCTGAAATAAAGGCATACTGGCTAACATAGTTAAAAGGCTATCTGCCTTTGAATTCCCATCAAAAATAGGGCTTGGGAGTCCACTATGTGAGTGGACATGCAAGATATAAATCTTACCTGGATGTTTTCTCACTTGTTCCTGAAGTTCCTTAAGGAGCTGATAGATATTAGAAGCTGCAAATTTTATTTGGGTTGTGGCAATTCTTTGCACCACACCTACTGAATAGGCTGAATCAGATATTATATTTATGTCTCCTGGGTAATGAGAGCTAGCATGATCGCATATAATTCGTTCTGCTGAGTGGATTGAAAAGGAGTTCTGACTAGTCTCTTTATGGTTAAGTCATAAGAGTATACAGCAAAAATATTGTGTTTGGATGCATCTGTAAAGATAGTTGGTCGTTTAAGAGGAACTTTAGAAACTTTTTCTTCAAGAATCCATCGGCAATTATGTAAAAGTCTGGTTATCTTTAATGAAGACTTGTGTGTAAAATTTGGAGTCATAGCTAATAAAATTTACCATCTGGGATGGTTTCACAGCACACATTAATTTGTGTTTTAGCATAAAAGGTGTATATCTTGTCAGGTCTTGTCCCAGATAATTGTACTGGTCACTTAATGGCCTTTAATAAAATTCTAGCCAGAAGCAGTGGGTAAGGAGTAAGGCTTTGTTCTGGTTGTACCAGGAGGTTCACCCACTCTATCACACTGTCTCCTTGATGAAGGACTGCTGTGGGTGCCTCTTGTGTGGCAAAAACTGATATTTCCAAGGGTTTTTGAAGTTACTCTTTCAACTACCTTGGATAAAGCCAGTTCAACTTTTCTCAAAGCCTCTTGAGCTTCTTTTGTAAGCTGGCATGGTGAATTTAAAGCACTGTCTCCTCTTAAAATGTCATATAATGGTTGTAACTGATAGGTAGTCAAGCCTAATACTGGTCGCACCCATTGGATATCTCCTATCAATTTCTGAAAATCATTTAAGGTGTTTAGCTTCTCTGTTCTTAAGGACAGTTTTTGTACTTTAAGCACCTTAGGGTATACTTCGTATCCTAAATATTGAAAAGGAGCATGTCTTTTAATTTTCTCTTCAGCTATGTACAATTTGTAGTATCTTAGTGTTTCTATGGTCTTTTGTAGACATGCTTCTAGCATTTGTTCCTCAGGTGCACATCCCAATATATCATCCATATAATGTAATAGCATCATTTTTGGAAATGCTTTTCTTACTGAAGCAAGAGCAGCAGCAACATACATTTGATACATAGTGAGGCTGTTTTTCATTCCCTGTGGAAATATAAGCTGACCCTCTTCCCCAAGAAGTTAAAATATCTAATTCCCTTCTATTTACCACTTTTGGGATTTCTCCTCATCATCTGGTAATTACATTGGAGCTGCTTGCATTGGATATTGCCTTGTTGTCTTAAAAGGCCTGTATTCTCCCCAACTGTAATACTGATTGTTGGTTGATGACATCAGAGTCCTGAATTTCTAAAGTCTCTCTGGGTGTAACCTCAGTTGCTATCATGCCCCACCTATCTTTTGATTGATACTTTGGAGCTGGGAGATCATTATACACTTCGACAACGATATTGTATGAGGACATATTTTGATGGAAGTGGATTTCTTTAACAAAGAGACCTAACTGAGTTTCAATTGATAAATGACGGACAAAAGCAGCTACACCCAAAGAAAGAACACTGGGAAACGAATGTGAACTATCTGCATTTTTGTTTTTCTTCCCGGGTTATTTATACCTTCTGAATCCAATTCTCCCTATGCAACAAGAGAACTGTTCGGTTCTGCAAACATATATTGTATCTAGGATATACTGCAACATATCCAACATATAAAGGACTGCTTGCCATCTAGGGGAGGGGGTGGAGGGAGGGAGGGGAAAAAAATCAGAACAGAAACGAGTGCAAGGGATAATGTTGTAAAAAAAATTACCCTGGCAGGGATTCTGTCAATATAAAGTAATTATTAAATAAAAATTAAAAAAAAAAAAAGAATAAAACAACAACAAAAACAAATCTAAAAAAAAAAAACCTCTCATTTCTTTGGGTCAACCTATATTCAGAGGCCCAATGAAAGCCTCAGTTACATTTTGGACATGGGGTTTTGGGTTTTCTCTCACCCTGTCTTCTCACTCTATCTCCATTTCTACATTGGGCTCTTAGATGTCCAACTTTTCCACACTGAAAACATTGACAAGTTTCTGTAGAATTCTTCTGCTAAGAAGGACCTTGTCTTTCCATATTCATCATAGTCTGGGCATAATAAGCATTTGTGCCCACTGTGGCACAGCGTCTTATGATCTCCTCTAAAGGAGCATCTTTGTCTAGCCCCCATATAATTCTTTTGCAAACCTCATTGGCATTTTCCTTAGCCAAATGTCTAGTTATTATCACCTCCCCTTGGGGGCTCTGATCTCCCTGAGGAGTCAGGGATGGCATGACCACCCTATGTTCTAAAACAAAAGCAAGCAGGAGATGTTGGAATCTTTACAAACTGCTAACTCATTAGAGTTGATAGATTATTGATCTGATCTTACAAGAAGATGTTTTAGGCCAGAACCTGAAACAAGGTACTAAGTAGAACTAATTGATACAATGCTTGTGTTCACACCTTTACTCATTGGAGTTCACAAGTATGGGGGATTCACAAAGTAAACTTTGTAACTTTGTGAATTCACACCTCCCTTGAAGCTCTTAGGGCCAGAGAGCACTCTGGGAGAAAACCCATAATCCCTCTCTCTTGTATCGCACAATTCCTGTCTTTATATATAAGATACTCTTATATATATAAGTATACTATAAGACACTATATAAGAGGCTCTCAGAGAGAATTCAGCCAAATTACATGAAGAGAAGAGTGTCAACTCAGAAGAAGCCACGAGTCAGAGCTGAACTGAAGATTGAGAAGGCTCTCTCAGAGGCACAACCAGATTCATCTTCATCTCACACAACTGTGGTGGCTGGGCTCCTGCACTTCCCCCACTGAGACCAAGCTGGTCTGAAAGGCTCACCAGAAAGCTAGCCGAGCCCCAAGTGAAGGAGACAAAAGATTCATTCCATCTTTGTGCTGGTTGGAGGCTGAAGAAAGCAGAGGCAGAGGCTGAAGGACAAACCTTTGGATTTGGAGACATTCGGAGGGAGCTCTTGGAACCTAGCAGAAAGATAGGCCTCTAAGAATCTAGCTATCCGGGCCCAAGGAAATAGACAAGACTTGGAAGGAGAAATAAACATTTGTATTTTTACCAGCTGGCTGCATTTGGGGTAATTATTGATCTAAACTGATACTAAGGCTGCTTCCAAGAAAACCTCCCCCAAGAAACCTGTCCTCTCCCCAGAGAGAACCATCTTATATTATTATTATAAAGAAGAACAAGAACTCAACAACTATATGTGCATATGTGTTTGTGTGTGTGTGTTTATATGTATGCCAAATGTTTCCAAGTGTTGACCCATCCTGACAATTTTCATTTAACTCCAGTCTGGTCATATCTTGATATAATCCTCTAGACTCTGCTAAAATTATATCTTGAATGTACATACGTATGCTCATTTCTAATATGGATTTATAATTCTATTTTTCTGATTCATCTGCCCATGGTTTGGTTATAAGAACTACTTTTTTAGTCATCAAAAAAATGAACATTGCTTCAGTTTCTATAATTGTGAACTACACATGAAGCATTGGTAGTAATTGCTCAAACAATCCATCACCATCCATTAAGCATTATTCTTCTGGAAAGTAATCCTGCAACTATCTCTATGATTTCTAGGATGCTGGTAAATTAGTTTGCTTTGTAGATAATGTATGCATTTTTCCCATTTTAAATTTAGTTTTATTTTATTTGCTTTTTTTCTTATAGCATCTTTTTAAATTTTTTCATCTTTTAGTATCTGTTTCACAGAGTTCTTTATTTTGGAAGTGGTCTCTAATCATTTTTACAAATTGTCTATTATCAAGTTTGTCTTTTTAATCTTTGAAATTTATAATTTTCATCCCATTTTTCAAACATTTCTTCTTTGAAAATGTTTCATCTGTTCTAATGTTCTTTGAGATTTTTGCAGTTGTTTAATCATTACTTATATGGTTCTTTTAGTTGAAATTTATAATATTGCATGGTTATTACAGTATCTCTCTCATTTAAAGACTTCATTATTTTCTTCTAAAATAGTTGTTCATTTCATCTTAAGAAGTGTTTATTCTATTGTTGTCTTTACTTTCTGTAAATTTTATTGTTGAGTTTTCTTTTATGAAAATTTTAACCATCTTCTCTTCGTTGGTAGTTCTTTTTGTTACACTCTGCTTGGTCCATGGACCAAGTTTAATCATTATTTGCTTGCATATTATTTCTCATTATACTATATTACTTTGTACTTTTATTTACCTTCCACTAATTGATTTGTTGTTTCCTTATTTTGATGCCCTTTGTGTTCTTTATTTTTGAGATGTAGAAAGTAACTCATGATTATAACCCATTTTTTATTCATTTGTCTTCCTAGAAGCCTATTCTTTTTTTTTTCTGTTAAGATAGTGTTAAAATATAAATTTCCTGCAAATAAATATTATTTATACCTTTACATTTGTATTCTCAGTACCTCAGAGAGTGCCTGGCATTTAGTAGGCACATAAATGGTTAGTAATTATTTGAGTCAGTTCAACATTAATATAATTTCTCCCAATTTTACATTATTGACTCTCCCATCCATATCATTGAAATTAGACAAGTTAACCAGCCTCTTCTTATCAAGGGATAGACGAGTTCAGCTGAATTACTGTTGGATGCTGAAGTAGTTGTAGGAAGAGAGAGGAAGACTCAAAAGTAGTGACAGAATTGTGGAGCTCGGAGCAGGAGACCTGACCCCATGAATAGTCACTGAAAAATGAGTAATATAGTGCAGTTATAGAAATTGAGCTGAACTGGCAACTTGGGATTCTGTTTCATGTATGCATGTGTACATAAGTGCATATATAAATGTATTATGTATTATACTATTTTCCACAGACTTTGCCTTTTGGTAGGTTTATTCTTATTTCTTATTTTTTGTTTTTAATTGCTTTATTCCATCCCTCACATTCTTTTTGAACATAGTGAATGCTAGTATATTAAATGCATACTCTAACTTAATCATCTTCCTAAAGCTGAAAGGTACCTCAAAGACACTCTAGTTCAATCCAAACATGAAAATTAATATTCACTATAATATACCCTAGTGGCCTTCCCATCTTTAGTTGGAGACCTTCAGTGAAATGAAAAGAAATTGCTCCCTAAGACCTTACATTACATTTTGGCAGAACATTAATGGTCAGGGAGCTTTTCCTCACCTTACCTCAAACATAAATAATGCTTGTCACAACTTCTATCAAGTGAATATCTCACCAAACTAAACTTGATTTGTCTTATACTCTGAGGGTCGATTAATTGCAAGAGTGGAAGGATTACCCAGACTTCTGAAATCACATATACCAGCTTTAAACATCCATGGTTCCTTCAACTGACTGATTTAGGTAAAAGTTCCCTTCCCTAGTTCTCCAATTTATCAGTGATTTTTTTCTTTTTTGGAATAGGGTAGGCAGAACTGAATAAAATAATACTCAGCAGTTTACTGGAGAGCAGTACTCTAAATGCTATCACTTTAGAAAGTATACTCTTTAAAAGTAGCTTATGTATTTCCTCCACTCTAAATATTTCCAGATCTGTCAACTGATCTTTGCAGCTTAAGTGGTAAAATGGATAGAATGCTGAATCTGGAGTCAAGGAGACTCAAATTTAAATCTGGCCTCAGGCATTATCTGAGTGATTCTAGGCAAGTCACTTAACCAACGCTGCCAGAATTGTAGGGAGGGGATAATAATAGTACCTACTAATAGTTGGGGCTACTCCAGCCACATATAACAAATTGCATCATGATTTAATACACATTGAATATCTGCTTCAATAGCTGTTCTGCCAAAAATTTATCACCCTTTAGCCAACTTACTGCTAGAGGTGATTTTATTTGTTGATAGCTGATAACAATTTTGTTTATCACAAACTATATTTGAATCCTTTATACTTTGCTGGGATCAATCAAAGCTTTACTTTGCCACAACAATCTTAGAGTTACCCAAGGCCACAGCTCTGGAGTCACACTTTGGGGAAACATCACAATATATGAAGGAAAAGAAAAAGAAAAGGGCAACTCTATAGTTCACCTGTGTTTTGAATAATAGAGAAGGTGTTGATAGTATTTCCCAGTAGGTGATATGATAATTATATCTAGTTTATCCTCTAGGCCCTTAGTGGTGCCAAGTGGATATTTGGATAGATTTTGTTTTGTTTTGTTTTGTTGTTGTTATTGTTGAATAAAAACATATTCCAAATAAAATATACAATTTCCCAAGAAATTCTATCACAACCCAGTGAGTTACTACCTGGTTTTCATTTCTCTATTCTTAATATAAATAATAATTCACTCATTAACTTTTTAGGATTTATAAAATACCTTTTCTCAAATGAGTACTATAAGACACCACAAAAGTGATGTTTTAGGCCAGTTTTTCAGATGAACAAATTGAGGTTCTAAATGTTGAATGACTTTTCTGCCTCTGTATGTGTGTGTGTGCATATATGTATGTATGGAGAGAGAAGGAGAGAGATAGAGAAACAGAGACAAAGACAGACACAGAGACAGAGAGATAAAAACAGGCAGAGACAATCAAAGACACAGAGGCAGAGAGAGATAGAAGCACAGTGTTAAAGTAGACTAGAGGTGAAATTGAGGAGCTAAATTATTCCTAGCATGGGAACAGCAAGTGTAAAGGCACAGATAGAGGGATGAGATGGAAAGTCTATGTATATAGAATAACCTTTCACTCAAGTATTTGAATACAAGACTTCATAATTTTTCTCCCTGTTGCCTTCTCTTCTTTCTTTCTTTTCTTCCTTTTTTTTTTCCCTCCCTGAGGCAATTAGGGTTAAGTGACTTGTCCAGGGTCACACAGCTAGGAAATATTAAGTATCTGAAGCCAGGTTTGAATTCAAGTCCTCCTAACTTCAGGGTCAGAACTCTATCCACTGTTCCATCCAGCTGCCCCTGTTCCCTTCTTTTTAAAAAAGACCTTCACTTGGAGAGGTATATAACCTGTTGCACAAACTGAATGCAATCTCATTTCCCCCCCTATTACTGAGGTTCAAAATAGATCAAAGAGAGCCTACTCACTCTCCATATGAGCAAATCCTTATTATCCTCCTCTTCCCCTGAAAAAAATATGTCAGTGATAATAATAACAAAATGACAATATTAATATCTTGGTCTTTAGAGAGGTTTGCAAGGAGGAACAGATAGACAGACAGACAGACACACACACACACACACGCACACTTACGCACAATAGCTGTGGGATTTTTTGTTGGTTTATTTTGTCTTTTTTTTTGTTTTGCTTTATTTGAAGGTTTTTGTTCTTTTGGTATTATTCCCCCTCTCCCCTCACCCTTGCAATCCTCCTCCCCACTCGAAAGAAGGAAGATAAAGGGATCTGATGTGACTTTATTGTTAGAAATATTATAATGCTTCCATTGCAGTCAAGGAAATAGATCTCATTTTTATATTCCTGCTTCAGTCTGTAAGTTATTATTATGGATGTCAAAGAAATAAGATTGTGCAAAGATAGCACTACATACAAATAATGTCAGCAACCAAAAGACACAAGCATCATTATGATTTGTATTAATTACATTTTGAAGAACAATTCGCATCTTCTGTTTTGAACTATAGCATGTGAAATCTTTTACCAATGTTCCATGAGCTAATTAAGTGTGCTCCAACGTGTCACAGACATTCCCCAAATAGAGCACAGCTATTTATTGTCTGCTCTCAGGGACTGTTCCCTTGCATGCTGTGTCTGCCTTCTAGGTCATGTAAAATAAAGATCCTTGGATCATTGGGTACACCATGGCTTAATATCGTTTGTAGATATCCTTCTTCCCAAAAGCATTGTATAATGGGGCATAACCAAAGGAAATCCATAGAACATATTAAACAAATGAGCACATCATGTCAGGTTGACTGCTGATCAGCAAGGCATTATAGACATGTTTATATTTTAATGGATGTGAAAATCATACTGTCAGTGACTCATTCTTTGAAACCTTAATGCCAGGCAGCATGGCTGATCTAACGACTTTGTTTAACCTCCCTCTGATAGAGCATTTGTCAATGCATTCAAATATATCTCATCCTCACATTTGCCTCCAATGTTTTTGCTTTTCTTGCTCCAAGTTCTAATTCTTGCCTTCTTGCTAGTTTTACTGTACTTTGGGAATCTGATGAAATTTTAGATTCCCAGAAATTCCTACTAATAATAATTAGTAATGATAGTCATAAATATAATAATAGTAATTCACATTTATATAGCATAGGGAATTTTCCAAAACTCTTTGAATTCTATTTCTTGTTTGCCCTGGTTCTGTGAAAGTAGGTGTTCTATCTACTATGCTGTGCTGCTTTCAATGAAAAGTACATTTGGATCATGTTCTTAAAAGTTATTTGGTAAAGTCATCAGGGTACTGGAACCATAATCAACTTGTTGATCTTGGAGCGAAAAGTCATAGACAATGTGTGTGTGTGTGTGTGTGTGTGTGTGTGTGTGTGTGTGTGTGTGTGTATTCTAGATAGCATACAAGTTCCTTGAAGGCATAATCTATTTCAGTCCTATCTTTATATCCCCAGGGCCCAACACAGTTCTTGGCATATTATTGCTACTTAATAAATGCTTTTTAAATTAATGAACAAAAATGATGCTGTTCGATAGGAGGCAAGGGGAAGCTTAGCAGCTGGAATGGCACAATTAACAAAAAAAAAAAAAAGAGCAGCTAATTTGAAATGATGCAAATTCTCTTGATTTTTTTTTTCCAGATAATTCTCTCAGTATTTTGGCAAAACATAGTGGATTCAACCGCCAGAAGCAAGAAGTCTATCTTTTACCAATCGTAATCAGTGATAGTGGAAACCCTCCCTTGAGTAGTACCAGCACTCTAACCATTCGTGTCTGTGGTTGCAGCAGTGATGGAGTTGTACAGTCTTGTAATGTTGAAGCTTATGTACTTCCAATTGGACTCAGTATGGGAGCATTAATTGCTATATTAGCATGCATCATTCTACTATTGGGTATGTATTCTGTTTTATAATCTGATAACTAATATCTGTCAGGCATGTAAATTAATAGAAATAACTCAAGCACACTAATTTTCTCTAGACCAAGGGTTCACAATGTTTTGTTTTTTAAATTTATTTTTGGGGCACTACTTTCCCCTTTCTCAAATATTTGAGATTATGGTCTGTATTTTGAAAGTGGCACAGATATTGGGAGAAAACAATAATATTCTTGAGTTATAGAAATAGGATGGATTGGATTCTGTGTTCTGAACTGGAATCTTTGACAACATGGAATTAAAAGGCATGGTAGAGATGATGAGAATCAACTTAGAAATCCCTTAGATTAGTCTTTTCATTGGAGATCTCTGAGTAACTTATAAAAACACTTATTTTTTTCCCACATATGGAATAACAACACTGGAAATTAAGTCCCTTTTCTCCTAAATACTTTATAAACAATGAGGAAAAATGTACAAAAATTAATATTACTTATACTAGGAAACTATTACATTGTATACATTAAATGTATATAAACACACATACACATGCCATATTATACCCAAAAAATGGCTGCTTCATATGACTTGTCTATGATATTGGAATGGAAGATCCTTAAATAAATTGGATATTAGAATGTGAAAGAAAAATATTTTATTTGGGCTTAATGAGCACAACATATTCAGGAAGCCAAAGTAGAAGTTAAAAAATGGGACTCATCGCTCATGACTCTGAAGTTTACATCAATGCTTCTTCACTATACATTCCCTCTCCCCTATCAGTTAATATGCTTCTGATATTTCTTTTCCCCTCTTCTGTTTTCCTTTGATATGAAATGTAGTGATGCTATATTAAAGTCTAAATATGAGAAATAGCACAGAATTCTTTTTTTCCACTAATTTACCATGCATGTATAAGATCTTTTAAATTAATTTGGAAGATAATAAGGAATATGTCTCTTGAAAAATGATTAGCATATTTTTCTTTGATTGTACCTTGTTTTGACTAATCTGTTTCTGATCCAATATTTTCCTTTCAGTCATTGTGGTGTTGTTTGTAACTCTGAGAAGACATAAAAATGAGCCTCTGATTATTAAAGATGATGAAGATGTGAGGGAAAATATCATCCGTTATGATGATGAAGGAGGTGGTGAAGAAGATACAGAAGCTTTTGACATTGCAACTTTACAGAATCCAGATGGAATAAATGGATTTTTGCCCCGGAAAGATATAAAACCTGATCTGCAATTTATGCCCAGACAAGGACTTGCACCTGTTCCAAATGGTGTGGATGTTGATGAATTTATTAACGTGAGGCTCCATGAGGCTGATAATGATCCTACAGCTCCGCCATATGACTCCATTCAGATTTATGGTTATGAAGGCCGAGGCTCAGTGGCTGGCTCTCTCAGTTCTCTGGAGTCCTCAACATCAGACTCAGATCAGAATTTTGACTACCTCAGTGAATGGGGTCCTCGGTTCAAAAGACTCGGAGAACTCTATTCAGTTGGAGAAAGTGACAAAGAAACTTGACAGTGGATTATAAACTTCCATATGAAACTGAAAACTCATGTAATATTCTAGGGTCCTCCCTATTAGTTACAACCAATGTGGTCATTTGTTTTAGAGGCAAGTTTAGCGCCAGTCATCTATGAAATCAACTACATTGTAATGTTGAACCAAAAAAAAATAATAATAATTACAAAAGTATATGTTAGGAGGTTTATAAGTCTTGTGGAGTGTGAAGTAAAGTATGTGGAGTGTCTAGAAGTCTTTGGATATCCGATATTCACTTGACCACCATGGACATGGAGACTGGGATCTTGGTTAGTCTTCAATGTAAGAAATAGAGGAAAAAAATCAAAACAAATGGTGCTTTTGTAGAAAAATGGACCTGCAGAGATATTGCTACTGAATAATGTCATCTGCCAGGGTGTAGAAAGTAACATGTTTTTTCCTCAATGCCAACAAAGATCCCGCCACCAAAATTTTTAAAGCAATACCTGGTCTTCTGTACAATGCTAGCTATGAGGAGCATTGTTAAGACCTACTAGCTTCTACTGTGCAGTGACCATCCATTGTACATAATTGTTGGCCCAATAACCACAGACTATTTCTCATCTTTAAATATTGTGTCGAGCCTTAAAATATTCACATGTTCTTAATTCATTCCAGGGGAAGGGTGGGGGGAGGGTTGCACATTCAATGATGGGAAAGGAGAAATCCCATTAAAATAGGCTTGTTTCTAGAAGAAGGATTACTCTTATCTTTCACTTCATCATCTTCCACAAGGACACAAAATGAACTGTATCACAGAATGGATGGACTATATAAAAGACGGTTGGTTTTATCATTGATGAGTGAATTTATTTGTTTAATCCTTGAGATAAATATTTTATTGATGTCCATTACTGCTTTTATTTATTAAGGTTGGTAATCTATAGATTAAGGGACTATATGAAAAAAATTATATCCATTAATAATCCTTTAGATTGTTTTCTATATATATAAAATGAATGTTTAATATATGTACATTTTGATGAGCAGATAAGGATGATTGCCGATGATGTATTAAAAAAGGGAAGCTAACAATCTCTTTTGAGTGGTTAAGCTTTATGTGACTGATGAAGTCAGGAATAACATTTTCCCAGAGAAACTTTTGAACAGTTTTCTATTTTGTTCATAACTCTAGTATTTGGTGTTTTTACTACAAGCACAAACATCTGGAAATCTACTGGTTCATGTGAATATTTAAACTCTAGCCTTTTAGAAGCCCACACATTACACAGTAAAGTAAAACATGCTTATAGTTCTCCAATGTATTAGAGAAGGAACCAGTTTGTACATAACTTTATTACTTCTGTTATTAGCATTTCTTTATCTAATGTTCATGGTTATGCACAGGGGCTTTTGCACTCCAAGACAAGACAGCACTAGAAGCTGCAAGCATACTCAATTTGTATTGCAAACTTGCCATTTAGAAGTAGAGATTGTAAAATAAACAAGTATTACATGCAAATCATTTTAATTTTCTACTTTGCTTTGATGCTATATTGTTTGTTTATTTACTCCATGTATTGTATTAAAAGAAACTCCTGTATTGTTTCCTACTTTGTGAAATATATTTTTATAAATACTTTTGGTCTTATCTTTTCTTCTAGTCTGGTTCATGCCCTAGAAAAATGATCAATTGTAAATGGAACTCTAGAATTTTAGATAAGATAGAACCAATGAATTGAAGTGACTGCTTGAAGTTATACAATTATGTAGGGGAGGAAGAAGAACTGGAATTCAGGGCTCTCAGTACAATTTGTCATATTATCCTATACTACATTATCGCAGTAGCACATTCTTTTGTTAACCAAGATTTCACTTGATTCTATTTTCATATAATTACGTAAAATATTCTTTCTATTATCTTCCTATGATACCTCCTTTAGGCATGAAGTTAATGCATAATTTATCAAGGTTTTTGCCTGATGAACAGATATAGTAAAGTCATGCAATATAAGACTTGTTGGTATTCTGTGTATGTTAATAGAGGACCAGTTTAACTAGACATGGGAATGTTTAAAACTCTGGCTTTAGCCACCAGATGATGATTTTCTTTTTCCACTGCAGGTTCACATGAAGACCATTTTAAACAAAAATTAATTTTATGATCTTCATTAATAGAGAGTATGCCTACTGATAAAGTCTTTGATCTTCTGAAGAGTTACTGTTGGCATATACTGTATCTTCAAGGTTCTGAACTTTATAATAATTAGAACTATAATTGCAATGCTACAATCAGAATAATTATTAGCAGACTTATTTCCCTGCATTCAAATCTGTCCTCAGACACTTATTAGCTGTGTGACACTAAACAAATCACTCAATCTTGTTTGCCTCAGTTTCCTTAACAAGCTGGAAAAGGAAGTGACAAACTACTATATCTTTGCTAAGAAACCCCCAAATGGGGTCATAAGTCTGACATGACTGAAAAGATGGCTGAATGACAAATGGGATATAGTGGGGGAGAGGGGGAAGAAAAAAAATAATATTTGCCCAAGCAATTCAAATGAAAGAAGACATGTGTTCAATCAAACTTCAGAAAGCAAAGTATATCCTTAGGAAATCTCTTTCAATCAGTTGTTCAGTATAAGGTGATGCTCTGTATTAGAAGTGGAAATCTTACCAGTGCCAGAAATATGACATCCTGATTCCATACTGAGATTGGACTGAGTTCTAGGTGAAGCCACATTTGGTAGAGTAGACGAGGGTGCTGTGAGCTAAGCAGCCTATTATTGTTTCTAACTGCAAATGGATTGAAGGCAAGCAGTTACTTCAACAGAGTTATATTATACACTCTCCTGCTTTGCAGGGCTCCTTTGTAGGGAAACTCACGAATGTATAACCTTCTGATTGCCTTTTTGATTGAAAGTTCCATCTGAGACCACGGTAGTGCAACCAGTAATAAGATTTCAAAAAAATCCCATCACTAGCACTGTAGGAGAGGCGAGCATGACAGAAATCTCATCATTGTCAGTCAAAAAGATAAGGTAACCACTATCAGTGGGTGTCACTTCAAATTGTGCATTTATACAGCTTTTAAACATGAATATCAACAATGAAAAGGGAAAAAAAAAACACATAAGCTATTGTTGGGTCCACAAATGGGAACATGCAATTTTCTTTCTTCAAAATGACAGTTTTAATGGAAACAGGTCTAACCTGAGAGAGCAAAATAACCTGTAGATAATTTGCATTGGTAATTTATAATAGTACCTCTGACTCCCATTCTCTCTGGAAAAGGGGATACAGTGGCCCCTTGCCTAGCTAGCTTTCTTCCTAGAAGGAAGGAAATTATATATAGACTTAAGAAGGGAGTTGAACTATCTATGGAAAATTTTAGGGAAATTAGTTTAAAGTTGGTGTGATGCTGATGATGTTTATAATTCTCAAGTTTAGAGTCATGGCCACCATAATGAGAAACTGGGATTTGATGAATATATCTTATCATCCTTGTCATTGCAGAAAATAGCTGTTGCTTAATAACAGGAGCTGACATTTAGTCACTGCTGTTACAGCTGTCAAAGTATTCTATTTGCAACACACCCTATGATATAAGTTGTGCCCATATTATTAATCCATTTCTAGGGAACTTGTTCAGACAGGGAAAAAGAATTTTTCAAAATTACCATGTAGTGAAAGCCAGAGACAGGATTCGAACCCAAATAAGTCTTTTGATTTTTAATCTAATTTCCATTTGATCTATAATATGGATCGTGTTGATATCAATTTTTTTTTTTTAGGGAAAGCAGAGATGATGTTTATATATTTGTCAGTTAATATATCATAGGAAAAAAAACTACATAACAGCTTTCAACCACCAAGTGCTAAGAGGGTAAAATAAAAATAGAATTTCAACTCAGAATAAATTGCATACGCTTTTTGAAAGCAAGAAAAACCCATCTGCTGTGTTTCAAAAGATAATACCTCCTTCTAAGCAGAGGCAGGGGTAGCATTCTTGTTATCAATGAATTTGAATTTGAAGAGACCTCAGTAGACACCTAATTCAATCCTAAATGAAAAAACAAACAAACAAACAAATCCTTAATATGACATGCTGAAAATGATCAGTGATAGGCTAAAAAAGATGTCATGATATCAAGTTATCTACATTTTATCTCTTATCCGACATCTTCGGTTAGATATACTGGCCTTTCATTCATTCACGAAGTATATGATAAGCAAATATGAAGAAATGAAATCTAACTTTGTCCCTTTTCACTGTAACTTTAGAAAACTGTGTGTTTCTCTGTACATCAAATTATTCTCTTGCTTCTCTGAAAAACTTTCTTTACTATTTTTACCTCTTGACACCACTTAGAATTGTCCCTTACTTTTTTTATTTTTTTCCTCCTAAAAGCACTTTCCCAATCCTTCCATTATTTTCTAAGAATTTTTCCCCACTTTGGTGAATTGAATAGTAGAAAGATATTCCTTCAGGATTTTTCATCTTCTTCGAGAGGAGACAAATCTTTACATTGTGATAAGTTACCTGCTTCTTGATAACTAGTAGAAATACAAACACAGCAAACATTCTATAGCTCACTGCAAAATTTCACTTTTTCTCCAAGGCTGTGTATAGGGAAATTGTCAATTCTTTGCTGTTCTTAATGTTAGTTCTCATCATTAAAAGTTTTGGCAAATTCCATTTGTCATACCCAATCATTGTATTGATATTCAGTTACTAGAGGTTCTTGAGCAAAAATAAACAAGTAAATAAATAAATTCATATTTTTCATGGTTTTTCCCTCATTCTACTACCACAGGACTCTATTCTTGCTGCTTTTGATACTTAACTAGCAGATTCCAATGAAGTTTTAATACAAAAGGAAGCCTTTCCTATGTGGGGACTCCAAGCAGGAATTGAATTACCAGGAGAGTTTTATCTAATTAAATCTAATTACTGAGTTTTTTTCTCTTTGTATCCTTCTCATTGCTAATTTAGATACTATCATGGGCTTCCTAACCTACCATGCTCTCTATCCTCCATTAGAGAACAAAGCTTAATTTATTCACTGTAGCACAAAAAGGCAAATGAAATCATGAGATGCTTTAAATGAGATGTAATATTCAGAATCAATAAACAAGCTTCAATTAAGTTCTTGATATAGCAAGGTATAGTTCTTAGTACTGGTCACTCAAAGACAAAAATGAAATATTCTTTGTCTTCATAGAGTTTACATTTTATCATGAGATACAAAATATGGGGTATGATTCTACATATTTTTTCCTTTAAGCCGTATATAAAATATCAAATTCTAATCTGGATGCATATTTTAGTGGAGAAAAGATGGTGACTATGTAGATCACATCAAGTGGAAGGCAGTGAGATGAGGAACAGATAATTCCACATGAAGATCAGGTGCAGGAATTAGACAAGTTTATCCTGGAAAAGAGATAGTGTAAAACAAATATGCTACCTGTCCTCCGGTGTTTAATAGAATATAACACAGCATAACAAATGGATTTGCTTTGCTGAACTCCAGATGTCAGAAATAGAAGTAATTTTTCTAGATCTTGGAAAGGGACAAATTTAATCTGAAAATATTTGAATGTTGCCAAAGGATTCCCCATAATCCTTTCCTTGCTAATGGTGTTGAAGCAGAAAATGCCTAACCATGAATTTAGAGTTTAAAACTGCATAGATTTAAGAGATTTTCATTTAGTTGGTATTTGGATCAATTTTTTTTTCTGATTTTTCTATATGTATCAGATATTGTGGAAAATACAAAGATGATCCCCTTCATTTTTTGGAGACATTCACCTTACAAAAGGAGGGTAGTTGTTTTATCTTGTTTGTGTACAAAGGGAGAGTACATTTTTTATTATTATGCTATTTATCAGGTATTTTCTTGAGCAAATTTTATCTCTTTCAAGAAAATATTGTTTATCTGAAAAAGGTAAGTACTCCTCAAATAAATAGCGATTAGGCTTTCCATTTTGTAATAACAAGGATTATATCAAATTATTGATGCTTAAAAGAAGGCCATAATTTAAGCATGTATGTACTGTGAATTATCATTGAATACTGTTAACTTAATAGGGTCCTTAAAACATCAAAGTTTAGATAGCAGAATGTGAAAGGTAGATGTGTAAGGTACTTTCTTTGGAAGAGTAAGTCAAATGAGAAATAACTGAGACTGCATGAAACATGCATGAGAAAACAGTTTGGATGAGGAAAAAACAAATAGAGGTTTTAGATATCATTATTTTTAAAAAGACAGCCAAAAGCAATATTCAACAAGTGTGGTATGGAAGTAAACAAAGTTAATAGGGTGCAGACTAAATTAATGGAGGAAGATGATCCAAAATGAAGAATGTAATAATGTAAACTCTAGTCTAGTGCATAATATTTAAATTATTGTGTTCAAACCAAAGTATCAAATTTTAGGAAGTGAATTGATACACTAGAACTCGTTCAGAGAAAAATGGTGAGAATTAGAGTATTTTAGATCAATAGGAGCATCACTAGAATTTATATATCATTTTATTAATTGAAGGAAGTAGGAAGATAACCTAGAAAAAAAAAATTAGGAACAACATGGCTGCCTTTTTAAAATAATGATATGCTGCCTTTAAAAAAAAAAGTTCCAAATTCTATCCCTTCATACCTCCCCTACTCATTGAGAAGGCAGAAAATATAATACCCATTATAGATACAATGAAAAAAAAAGAAAAAAATATTTCCACATTAGCCTTACTGTGAAAAAAAGCAATAAAAAGAAAGTGAAAATAAATTGCTTCAATATGCACTCAGCATATATCATTTTTTTTTAATCTGGAGGTGAATAACATTATTCATCATGATTCCTTTAGCATTGTTGTATATCATTTTATTGGTCAGAGTTGCTGTTTTTCATAGTTAATTGTCATTAGAATATTCCTGTTATTATATATGTTGTTCTTATCATTCAATTCACTTCATTTTGCATCAGTTCATGTAATTTTCCTAGGCTTTTTCTGAAACCATTCCCTTTATTATTTCTTATAGCACAGTAGAATTCTATCACAATCATATACCTAAGTTGTTCAGCCACTCCCCAGTCGAGGTCCTTTTAACTTTTTCTTTATTCTTCATATCAAGTAGCGGTATTTCAAAGGGTTATCATTTGGAAAATGTTTTTTGGTCCCAGAGGACATAAGTGAGATTAATAGGCACTAGTAACAAGAACAAAGATTTCAGTTTAATAATTTTATATATACATATATAAAATATACATACAGATATATGTGTGTCTGTGTATCTATTCTCAATTAGATATATGTAAAAGCAAAAAAAGTAGCATTATTTGGCACCTATTACCATGCTAAGTGATGGGGATACAAATACAAATAAAACTGATTATTCCTGCCCTCAGGAAGTGACACTTAATGGAGTAAGACAATACATAAAAGGAAGGTGAAAACATTACAGAGTTAGAGAGTTAGAAGAGGGAAGAAAATATCTATTAAAATACCAATCATAGGGCAGTGATGGAAAATTCCAAAGAAGTCCAAAAACAGTGTAGCTGATGAGAGATGGAGAAGAAAAAAAAAATTGTGCTGAGGCAATTCTTTAAACAGAAGTTTCAGTCATAGGGTCCAATTACAGAACCAAAGGATAGTAAAGAGATATAAAAAACAGGCAAATTCATTCTTGCAGAAGAGTGAAATTTCCCAAAGATGATCTTTCTGGGGGGAAAAGGAATGATGAAAAGATCCAAAGAACACAAAAGTAGTGTAGCTTGTGGAAAATGGGGTGAACAAATCTAATCTCTCTTCATATGAAAGCTATTTAATTTTTTGAAGAAAACAATAATGATTCAGCATCAGTTCCTCATTTGCTCAGGTTAAAAAGAATTTATACAATCCTTACATTGTGGCTGGCATATGCTACAGATACAAAACAACAACAACAACAACAACAACAAACAAACAAACAAACAAATAAAGGAAAAAACCTCTTAGGAAAATCATAATCTAATATGCAATTATCATGAGGATCATCACCTTCCTATTAGGCTTACTTCCTCTTGATTCTATCCAATTTATTAATGTTCTTATCAAAATATTGTAACTACAATCAAACAAAATATTGCAGTCTAATGTCACAGAGTACAAAACTACCACATCTGTAATCCTGGTCACCATGCCTTTTTAATAGGATATCTTATTGAATTAGCTTTTTTGACATGTTATAACACATTGTAAGCTCATAATGAGCATAGAATTTATTGAAAAACTCAGATCTTTTTTTTTCCTCTGAATTGCTCTCTAGTCATAACTCCCCATGTTGTATTTATAAAGTTTATTTTTTCTTATCTCTGTTATGAAACTTTATATTTATCCTCATTAAATTTATTCTTATCAGATTTGGTCTAATATTCTTGTGTGTCAAGATGCTCATTCTGTCATTCAAAAATATTAATTATTCCTCCCAGCTTTTTGCTTTTTATAAATTTGGTAAATATTCCATGCTTGTTATTGATTAAAAAGACCACAATGTAAACAGCATAAGGATAATCAAAAGGTGGTGGTCCTTATATAGTGACATCAAATCATTAATGATTAAGTCTGGGGACTTAACCAGTTCCTATTTCAGCTAGCCAACAATTCTCTATTTTATCCTCAAGAATGGCATGAGGGACTTTGCAATCTGTTTTGCAAAAATCCAAGTAATTTAACTTTTACAAAACAGAGATAACTTTGTTTTATTAATAGCAAATGAGGCATAAAACAAGGAAGCACATGCTTGCCAAAGATATGTGTTACTGTCATGAAGGATACACATCACAGAGTCTAAATTGAAGAGTGATTCCCCAGAGAGGGTGAAGTTCTCCAGATGCTACAGTTTGCAGGTGGCATATACTGATTTCTTCCAGGGCTAGAACTTGGCAGAATCTCCTAAATGAGAGCCATGACTACTCAAAACATCATAATGTAACTATTCAAATATGAAAAACCAAATGGATACAGAATTTCTTTGTCCACAAGATAGCAAACAGTTGCATGGATAACCCATAGAGCTGGTATATGAATCAATAAATTGAACAAATGCCAAAAAGATATGAGCTAAATTCATATTTCTTTTATTTAAAAATAATTCATTTTTGCTTATTCTGAATTTAATGAATACAAATAACAGTATCCCCACATTTAAACATCAGATATGTTGTTATATATGAAACAATTAATTTGCTGGTATTTCAGTGAATAGAATGCTAGTCCTAGAATCTGAAATAACTAGGTTCAAATCCAATCTGGGACATTTACAATTTGTGTTTTCTTGGAAAAGACCTCTTTCTGCCTCATCTACATCTCAGAGTTGTTATGAGGATCAAATAAGACTAGTTGTCAAAGCACTTAGCATAGAACCTGATACATAGTAGGTGCTGTGTTGATGTTTATTCTCTTCCCTTCAGAATTTTAAAAGTATATAATTGAATCAGTATTCTAGATGCAAAAGTTAATCTACATTTTTGTTTCCTTGTGAAGTTTCTTCTTTTCCATAAAATTTGTGACATTGTTTCAAAATGGCTTAATTGGGAAATGCTTGACAAAATAAACAAAAATACAATGCAAAAGAGATAATGTTAATTTGTGATTTTTCAAATGGATCCAATTCAAATTTAATTTGATGCCATTGTTCTACATCAATTTATAACCCATAATTTCTTTATGGATCAATATCATTCCATCATATTTTTAGAGAATCATTTACTCAATTGGTCCCAATTTTATGAGTATATCCTTGTCAGGGAAACCAGGAGGTAGAGATAAGGAAGGAAAGATTCCCACACATCAGGGACAGCAAATGAATACATATGAGTCTGGAGATAAAATATTTTGTAAGAATATCAATGTGACTGGATCACAGAATTACACGGAGGTGATACATAATATAAATAGATGATAAAAAAAAAAGTGGGAAGAGGCCAGATTAGGAAGAGTTTTGGAACAGAGAATTTTCTCTGATCTTAGAATTTATTAAGAACTACTCAAGATTACTGAATGGTAGATAGGGAAATGTGGTAGATCAGTTGAGTGGAAGCTGAACTGGAGTGGGGACAGGTTTGTGGCAGGGAAACCAATCGACACTATATTTCATGAAGTGAAGATAGCCTGACTGACCCCTAGGGTGCTCTAAGCAGATAATCATATCTTCTGCAAATGTATTCATATATAGTTTTGAATCCTTTTGGACTATGTGGATTTTCAATTTCTTTTTTTTTTCATGCTATAGTTGCATTACCAAAATGAGATCTAATAATAGTTATGAAAATGGAAAACCTTGATTTAACTTTTTTTTTTTTTAGAAAGACCCTAGTTTATCTTCATTATATATTATACTGACTCTTGGTTTTAGATAGACCTCACAATATTAAAGTAAGATCTGTTTATGCTTTTAAAGACATTTTTGCAGAAATTGGTGTTACATTTTTATGTGTGTGCAGGAGAGAGGATTGATAACAATATATAGTAATTCTTATTATTTGTTGTTGTTATGGTGGCCTCTTATGTTTACATTTTTTCAAGTATCGAATCACCTCAGCATTCCTGGCATAAATTCAACCTGGTAATAGTTGAAAATATTTTAATATATTGCTATAGCCTTTTTGTCATTATTTTCTTGAGTTTTTCCAGTATTTATTAAAGAAGTTGTTGGATCTTTTTTTTCTCAGCTTTATTTCTCCATTATTTTGGTACAAAGATTGTATTAGCATGCTCAAAGGAATTTGGTTAAAGCACTACTTTTTTTATTCTTGAAAATAATGTAATATTAGAATTGTGTAATCCATGAACATTTGAGAGAATTTAATAATAAATCCTTTTGATCATTCTCCCTATTCTCATTAGAATTTAATTTAATAATACTTTGCAATTTGGTTACTCTATTCATAAATACTGTATTTAAAATATAATTCATTCATTTATTATTTATTAAAATTGTATCATTTATATATTTGTAATATATAAAGACTATGTTTAGAAATATTGTGTAAATGTTTATTAATAATACACAAATACTATATCCTATTTTATTGACATATAATTTGAATACTTTTTCAAAATATCCTTTATATCCCATTCATTTCTTTTGTATTCATCTTTTTTTTTTCATTTATGATTTTCAACATTTGGTTCCTCCTCTCTTTTTAACACAGTAGTTGGAATTTGATTTGTTACTTTTTTAAAAAGAAGTTTTATTTTTGCTGTAGTTGCATCACTTGTTTTATTTTTAAATTTTTTTCTTTTATTTTAAATCTCTTGTCTAATTTTCAGAATTTCTATTTGTAGTGGGCTTTTATTTTCCTAAATTTCAATGTTTTTAAAGTTCATCATTCTATTTTTTCTATCTTTTGTTGAAGAAAGTTGGAGTGATATATGTTTTTCTTTAAGTATTGCTTTGACTACATACCAGAATTTTTTTGAGTTGATTCATTATTATCATTTTCTAGAACAGTTATCAACTGATTCCAAGAATCATTCTTTGGGATTTCTTCAGTATTCTTTATTCTTTACAATTAAAATTCTTTTGACTCTCTCAAATCATTTCTTAAGAAGGACTTGCTAATTATTCCTTATATCATTATATTCAATAAAGAATATATGTGTTTAATACTCATTTTCTGCATTTCCTTATGATATTTTATGTCATAGCACATGATCATTTTTTTTCACTTTTTTTGCCTTTCTTCCATAGTACTTTATTTTTCCAAATACACATAAAGATAGTTTCCAACATTCATTTTTATAAGAATTTGAATTCTAATATCCAGCCATTCTGGAGAGCAATTTGGAATGATGTTCAGAAAGTTATCAAACTGTGCATACTCTTTGATCCAGCAGTGTTTCTACTGGACTTATATCCCAAAGAAATCTTAAAGAAGGGAAAGGGACGTGTATGTGCACTAATGTTTGTGGCAGATCTCTTTGTAGTGGCCAGAAATTGGAAACTGAGTGGATGCCCATCAATTGGAGAATGGCTGAATAAATTGTGGTATATGAATATTATGGAATATTATTGTTCTCTAAGAAATGACCAACAGGTTGATTTCAGAAAGGCCTGGAGAGAATTACATGAACTGATGCTGAGTGAAATGAGCAGGACCAGGAGATCATTATATAATTCAACAACAATACTATATGATAATCAATTCTGATGGTCCTGGCCATCTTCAGCAATGAGATGAACTAAATCAGTTCCAATGGAGCAGGAATGAACTGAACCAGCTACACCCAGCGAAAGAACTCTGGGAGATGACTATGAACCATTACATAGAATTCTCAATCCCTATATTTTTGTCTGCCTGCATTTTTGATTTCCTTCACAGGCTATAGTACACTATTTCAAAGTCCAATTCTTTTTGTACAGCAAAATAACTGTAAGGATACATATACTTTATACTTTAACATATTTAACATGTATTGGTCAACCTGCCATCGGGGGAAGGTGATGAAGGGAAGAAGGGGAATAATTGGAACAAAAGATTTGGCAATTGTCAATGTGGTAAAATTACCCATGCATATAACTTATAAATAAAAAAGTTATAATAATAATTTGAATTGTAATGTTTCTCTTTCCCTTCCTTATCTCCCTCCTCTCCAACATAGCAATCAATCTGATATAGGTTAAACATGGACAATGCTTTTAAACATATTTTCATTTTTGTTATGTTGCATAAGAAAAATCAAACCAAAAGGGAAAGAGCCATGAGGAAAAAAAGCAGGCAAGCAAACAAATAAATAAAAGGTGAAATTATAATACTTGAATCCACATCCAGTCTCCATAGTTCTCTTTGGCTGTAGATGGTATTTTCCATTCCAAGTCTGTGGGAAGTGTCTTGAATCAGTGCATTTCTGAAAAGAGCCAAGTTCATCAGAGTTGATCATCACAGAATCTTGTTGCTATGTACAATGTTCTTTACATTCTGCTCACCTCACTCATTATCAGTTCATATAAGTCTTTCCAGGCTCTTCTGAAATCAGCCTACTCATCGTTACTTATACAACAGTAGTATTCCATTACATTCAGATACCATAACTTATTCAGGCATTCCCCATTAGATGAGTATCTACTCAATTTCTAGCTCCTTGGCACTATAAATAGAGCTGCTATAAACATTTTTTGTGCATTTGGGTGTTTCCCTTTCTTTTATGATCTCTTTGGGCTATAAACTCAGTAATGACACTGCTGAATCAAAGGGTATGCACAGTTTCACAGCTTTTTGAACATAGTTCGAAATTGTTCTCCAGAATGGTTGAATTAGTTCACAAATCCACCAGCAATGCATTAATGTCCCACTTACCCGCCTCCAACATTTATCATTATATTTTCCTATTATCTTTGCCAATTTGAGAGATGTGAAATTGAAACATGGTCACTTTTTTAAAGAGCTTTTTCCTTTGTTCCTTCATTCGTTTGTTTGTTCATTCAGTTGTCCATTCCTTTCTTCTTTTTATTCCTTTTATTGCCAAGAATGAGTCAGTTAACTCACCCATTGGAATTGTAGACTATGACATCCTTCACAACTCTCTCCTGAAACTTTTAAATCTTCTTTTTCAAATGCTGTTGCATATCACACTAGCTCCAGTTGCTCTATCTTATTTTGTGATGAATGGAGTGATCACTACCACTCCTTTTTATGACATTTTTGTGATTTACATACAAATAGATTCTTCATTCTTGTGAATTAGAATTTAAAAGAATGTATTACTCTTCATTTTTCTTGATATTTCTATAGTTTGATATTTCTAATGATTCTTTTCTCCTAAATTATTACAATTGAAAATTTTGTCCATAGATTTTTGATGGCTTTATACTCTTCTCATTTTCATCTTCCTTGTTTTGATATACCTTGAAATACCTTTTTTTGGATCACCAGCTTTTTTACAACAGCTAGGGGGCACAGTGGATAGGGGCAGTAGGTAGTACAATGGATAGAACACAATATCTGGAATCAGGAGGCCCTAAGTTCAAATCCAGCCTCAGATACTTATGAGCTGTGTGATACTGGGGCAAGTAATTTAATCCTGTTTGCCTCAGTTACCTCAACTATAAAAGGATCTGGAGAAGGAAATGGCAAAACTCTCTAGTATCTTTGCCAATTAAACACCACTTGGAGTTATAAAGAATTGGATATGACTAAAATGACAAAATAACAACAAATAACTTGGGGAATATAACAAGTTTTATCATTATCAAAAAAGAAGCCTTTTCTTCTTCTCCTTCTATGTCATTTTTGTTGAGGATTTTGTTAGTTTTCATGTACTTGTCATTATTAACCAGATGCATTCAAAGCATTCATGGGAAAACAAATCCTATATTGAAAACTTGCATTGGACATATCCATGCATTTGTCCCATAGATAATTCAAATCCAATATAACCAAAACATAATTCTATCAGCCTCATTAACTCCCCAATTACCCTTATTATTAGCTTCCTGATTTCTGTTAACTATCTTTCCACCCACTTCAGTTCATACATCTGGAGTCATTCTTGACTCTTCATTCATACTCATTTTCATATATGGTCAACTGCCCAGTCTTGTCAAATTTATTCTGGTTGCATTTTTTACATCTCACCCCTTCTTTCCATACACATCACAGAACCACATCACAGAACACACCTCATCTCTTTTATTTTGGACTGTGAAAATGTAATCTTTTTTTTTTTTTAAAGCTTTTTATTTTCAAAATATATGCATGGATAATTTTCAACTTTCACCCTTGAAAAACCTTGTGTTCCAATTTTTCCCCTCCCTTCCTCTCATTATCTCCCCTGGAATACAAATAATCCAATATATATTAAACATGTGCAATTCTTCTATACATATTTTCACAAATATCATGCTGCACAAAAAAAAAAAATCAGATCAAAAAGGAAAAAAAAAAAGAGAAAGAAAGCAAAATGCAAGCAAACAACAACAAAAAGAGTGAAAATACTACGTTGTGATCCATACCCAGGTCCCACAGTCCTCTCTCTGGGTGCAGATGAGTCTCTATCACAAGACCATTGGAACTGGCCTGAATTATTTCATTATTGAAGAAAACCACATCCATATGATAAGGTAATCTTAATTGGCCTTTTGTT
Organism: Antechinus flavipes; assembly: GCF_016432865.1. Classification (NCBI taxonomy): domain Eukaryota; kingdom Metazoa; phylum Chordata; class Mammalia; order Dasyuromorphia; family Dasyuridae; genus Antechinus; species Antechinus flavipes. The sequence goes on from NC_067399.1 coordinate 70,826,920, forward strand.
GTTTAGTCATTTGTCAATTGTGTCTAAATCTTTGTGTCTCTATTTGGGGTTTTCTTGGCAAGATATAAGAATGGTTTGTCATTTCCTTATCCAGCTCATTTTACAGATGAGGAAACTGAGGCAATTATGGTTAAGTGACTTACCCAGAATCACAGAGATAGTAATTGTGAGGTCAAATTTAAACTCAGCTCTTCCTGACTACAAGTTCAGCATTTTATCTACTTCACTACCTAGTTGCCAATTAATCTTACTACTTTCAGTTTTTTGATAGATTAAAGAAATGTACTGATTTTATTGTTTTTATTTTCTCCCTTTTCTAATCTATCAATCAAACATCTGCCAAAATGATACAGCTATGGGTAGAGCCAAGGTGATGGAATACAGGTAACAACTTTGTTGAATTCTCTCAACATGCTCTTCAGTTAAGTCTAAGATAACTTTTCAAATCAAATTTTTGAGGAGCACAGGGCAAAGCTAGCAAAAGACCAAGCTGAGGCATTTTTCTTGCCTAAGAAAACATAGGAGGTTCTCAGGAGAGGGGAGAGGCTTATTTTAAGTACATGAACATGGTGGCAGTAACAGTGGTGGTACAGCATTGGGAGTTGTCATACCAGAAATGATAAACAGGTCAGAAAAGTGGTCAGAATTTGCAGCAGATCCTTTTCTGGCATTAGGTATAGCTGACACCAATATTCATCTCTCTTGTCAATGAGAAATTCTGGATTATAGTTCCAAAATGAAACACTGAAAATCAGTCACAAGGGAACAGTAACAACAATCTAAGTTCAAGGCAAAGAAGAGTGCTATAGCTGAGAGTGATGCAAGTAAATTATTAAAAAAAAATTATGGCTTAAAAAGAATCAAAAATACTGAAAAAAATAACACCTTAGTAAGTAGAATGAGCTGATTGAAGATTCTTTGAAGTGAAGAATGCCTTGAAAAGCAAAATTGGCCAAATTGAAAAAGGTATATAAAAATTCACTGAAAAGAAGAGCACTGGAAGCACACAAGTTCACCAAAGAAAATAATTCCTGAAAGATTAGAATTGGTGAAGTGTAAAGTAATGGCTTTATGAGCATTAAGAACCAATCAAACAAAATCAAAAGAATGAAAAAAAAGAAAACATGAAATATCTTATTAGAAAAACAACAAAATAAAATCTGGAAAATAGAGCCAGGAAAGACAATTTGAGAACTATTGAATTATCTGAAAATCATGAACAACAAAAAAGTTGAGATATTATCTTTCAAAAAATTATCAAGGAAAACTGTTCTGATTCTAAAGCCAGAGGATAAACTAGAAATTTAAACAATTAAAAAGATCACCTCCTAAATGAGATCTCATGTCAAGGAGAAAATATTGCAATCAGTCAACAAAGAAACAATTTAAATATCATCAAGATAACACAAGATTTAGCAGGGTTAACATTAAAAGATTGAGGGTATAGAAAATCATTATCATGAAGGGCAAAGGAATTAGAATTACAACAAAAAAATACCATCCCCAATGGATATTCCATGAAATAGAGGACATTCAAGATTCCTGATGATAAGAATAGAACTGACTAAAAAATTTGACATTCCCAAGATGCAAAAGAAAAGTAAAATGGTAAATGGGAAAGTGAATTTATAAGGAGTTTAATAAAATTAAACTGTTTACATTCCTACATGGAAAAATGATATTCATGGTCACCAAAAATGTTTTCATCATTAGGGCACTGAAAAGGTATATACAAAGATAAAAAGCAGAGGTATGAGTTGAATGTGATAGTTTAGTTATATTAAAAAAATGATGAGAGAAATGTAAATTTAAAAAAAAAAACTCTGAGATACTACCTCAAATTGTCAGATTGGATAATAAAAAAAAGATGATAGATAAAAAGACAATTTCAAAAACAAAATGACAAATTTTGGAGGGAATGTGAGAAAATTCAACATTAATGTATTAAGTTGTATACTGAATTGACCCTTTCTTTTTCTTTTCTCTCTATGGGATACAGACCAAGCAGGAGTAATGTTTGATGAGAAAGTATAGCCGTTTGGGCACAGTTCTAAAAGTGTTTTGCATGACTACAAGTAGAACCTATAACAAAATGCTTGCTTTCTCAATGAGGGCGAAATGGGAGGGAGAAAGTGAATTTTAAACTCAAAATTAAAAAAAAAAACCTTAAAATTGTTTTTCATACAATTGGGGAAAATAAAATATTAAATAATAAAAAGAGAGAAGAGCTGTTTTTAAAAAGGAGCAGAACTGGTCAAATTGGTGGAAAAAGAGGTACAAAATCTCACTGAAGAAAGTGATACTTTAAAATTAGAATTGGGCAAGAGGAAGATTATGACTTTATAAGATACCATGAAACAATAAAATAAACTTAAAAGAATAAAATAATAAGCTAAAGATTTCCCTGGTTATATGTCATGAAGATGTTTAGCATTCATTTTTATAAGATTTTGAGTTCCAAATTTTTCTCCTTCCTTCCCTTTCCTCCCCTCTTCTGAAAATGATAGACAATTTCAAATTTTACACATATACTATCATCTAAAACACATTTCCATATCACAGCTTTGAAAAAAAGAAACAAATCATATATTACACACACACACACACACACACACACACACACACACACACAATAAAGTGAAAAAATGCCTCAATCTGCATTCTGCTATCAGATAAAGATCTGATTGTGGATAGCATTCATGATCCCTACATGATTCACATACCTTCTGGAATCATTGTGGTACTGAGAAGAACTAAATCAATCATGGTTGATTAGCACACAATGTTGCTGGTACCACACAGAAAGCTTTCCTGGTTTTGTTCATTTCACTTTGCATAAGTTTGTTTTCCAGATTTTCTGAAATCTGTCTTAAAGGTACATTTTTAAATATCAGAGTTTTCAATGCCCCTCCATCCCAATTACTTTATATTCCCTTTCTTTGTATACTTACATTTTGTTATTTGCCTAGATGCATATGTATATGTTTCCTCTAAAAGAATGTAAGATTCTTGATAGCACTGATTATGTTTTGTCCTCAGCACTGTGTAACATGTAGAGCACATAGTAGGTTTTTAATAAATGTTTTAAAAAATTTAATTCAATTGATTTTGTCTATCCATATTTTGAAGGATGGAATTTTCATAAAGTGAAAAAGAAATCTAGAACTCTTTTCAGTAAAGAGAAAGACAGAGTTCCTACAATTATACAGATCATAAAAAGCTCTGTGGTGGAATTTTTTTTTTTAACTTTACTCTTTATTTCTATTGAAGTAGTTTTACAATAAACTCTGATGATGTTCTTCAGTTTTTTTATCTATTTATTTTAACATAAATGATTTTTGTTATGATTCTTCCCAACCTATTCCAATCTCTATATTCCATTGGTAAAACCTATAGAAATACCACTAAGTATTTCAGTTCAATATCCAAGATTTAATCATCTTTAGCAATGTGTTCTAAGTCCTTTCTGACGGAAACCATATATCTGCATGAATTATTAAAAGGTTTAATAGTCAACTTGTTTTAAATGTCTTAAAAATTTATTTAAAACATTGTAAATGTGTCATTTTGCTCTTCATATATGCCTTTATCTTCTATCTTTCCTTGGGACTAGCATGGCATTCCTTCTGTTCTTTGACGATTGAATTCCTGTCTATAATTTAAATTCAATATCCTGTGTTGTGCTTTTCCTGGGTTGGTAAAAATATTTGTTTCAGACCTTCCATAACACTTTACATTCAATTGCTGCACTTATTACATAATATTATGTATTATAGTTAACTGTCAACATATTTTGTTCCCTAATACACAGTAAATTCCATGAATGCAAGAGTTTTGTTTTTAAGTTACATATTTATACCCCAATTCTTAGAACCATATCTTGAAAAGAGTAAACATTGAATAAATGTTTGGTGAATAAATATCTGCCTTGAGGTGGGGATTGAGTTGGGTGGATTAAAGCATTTAATTAGGAAATAGAATATCTCAGGTCTTTAGTGGGCTTTCTGTCATGACTTTTTTTGCTGTTTTAATTCAAATAACTTAATTTCCCTCTGTAAAATTATGAATGTGATAATGTCAAAAGTCCCTTCTAGATTTGACATTATCTGATTTTAAGTATTCCATCAGAGAGTTGGGAACTTTACCTCTATCCCTTGGAATCTGTACCAGTTGAATATAGTATATTGTAGAATATAGTCTAAGAATAGTGGTAGATAAGGTCAAAAGAGGCATAATTAGTGTCTGCTATCAAAGGCTTGGCTAATGTAGCCAAAGAGATTATTCTATTTTTTTTTTTAGCATTATAGAAATGAAAAAAAATAACTTCACTTTACTGATTTTATTTTTGGCTGGATTGTTTGGCTCACTTACTGGAAATATTCCCTTAATGGAAATAATGTTCTGTAACATTAGTCTATATCCACTCTGATAGAGGGGTAAAGAAATATGTAGTTTTAAATATAAACAGAAATATGTTTTCCAGGAATGATTCCCAAGGTACATCAGTCCTCTGTGGTCTAAGTACTAATCCCCAAGGATAAGAGCATTATTGGACTGGTGGTTTGGCACTGATAAAAATATTAAATGAGGCTCTTCAGACTCAATTTGTAGTTTATCACTACTTACTGTAAAGTGAATCTAGTTCCTGAGAAATGAACATAGCTTAAAGGCCCATGCCTTTAAAAGTTTCTCTCATTTTTTTGCGAAAGCCAATAGATATTTAATGAAGAACAAGCCTGTGGTAACTCTTTGCTATGGACACATGTGCACACACATACACTCTCCCCCTCCCAAAACACACACACGCATGCATAAGCACTATATAGTTATAGCCTCATAGAAGGTCAGATGTGGAAACAGCTTTAAAGTAGAAAATTGTAGGGCCAAATTGGGTCACAGAGTTCTGATTCAATGTCCTTATTTAGCAGAAAAGGAAACTGACACTAAAAGAAAAGAAATGGTTTGCTTAAAGTCATAGAATATATTGCAGAGTCAGTTCCAGGCTCCTGTCTTCTTGACTCCCATTCAGAGTCCTTTTCATTACAACAGACTGGCTCCCATGGCATTCAGGAGATGTTAATTGTGTTGTAAGAATTATAATTAATACCCACTAAATAATTTATTAAGATTTTTTTGGGGGGGAGATTGAATTTGGAGTTTTTATCCTCAAGTCCCAAAGAATTGTCTGAAAGCTTTTAAAGTCATTGTTATTTACCTATATTTTATATTTTTCATTGTGATTAGTTGGCATGAATCTAGGGGGAATGAAACTCTTCTTGATTTCAAGGCCAGTCTTCTATCCATTATGGCACAGCATCTTTCTAGAGAACAATACAATACATTATATAATGAAGAGCTAATTGGTAATGGTAGAGTAGTGTAGAGGGAACTGCTATAATTGGAGGCAAGGGCCCAAGGTTGGATTCCTTCCTCAGTTAGAAAATATCTGCATGATCATGAACAAGTTCAATTTCCCTGAGCCTCAGTCTCCTCAGACCTAAGCAGATGATAATAACACTTCCACTACTAGTTCCAGAATTGTTACAAGGAAATCACTTTGTAAACCTTAGGGTACTATATAAAGGTAGGTAACTTATATGTTATGTAATCTCAAATGTATGCCATGAAAGAGATAGAAAGGTTAGAAGTTAACAACTGAATATATGTATGTAAGAGAAAATAATGTCAAAGATGACTCTGAAATGTTAAGACTAATGATTGAATAAATAGTAAAGATATTAACAAAAAGAAAAAGAAAGTCAACAAAAAAAATATTTGCTATAAAAGAAAAATTTAGATTCAGGAATGTTGGGTTTTACATACTAGTAAGATATTTAGGTAATTTAGAGGTTCCAGATAATTGAAATTTCTGCATGAATCAGGAAATGTAGCAATATCCCCTTGTACTGGTACTTCTACTGTGATACGGGATGGACAGTATTAAGAGAAGAGTAATGCTTAAGAAAAGAAGCAGCCTGTCTTTTCTGCCCTGCCCAAAAAAAAAAGTTATTTCTATCACTTCAAAATCTTTTAAATCCATTCTTTTTTTTCTACACACACATAGTGACCACTCTAATTTAGGCTTTCTTTATCTTTTGTCTGATTGATTCCAACTGCCTCCCAATTGACCTTCCTTCCTTGAATCTGTAACTATTCAAATCTTTCCTCTTCATATTAACCTGGTTCTAACCTATTCATTTTTAAAGTGATGGCCATGGAGTTGTGAAATTATCCAACCATTCTGGAGAGCAATCTGGAACTGTACCCAAAGGGCTATAAAACTGTGTATGCCCTTTGACTCAGTAGTGCCATTACTGAGTCTATATCCCAGAGAAATAATAAAGGAGGGAAAAGGACCCACATGTGCAAAAATGTTTGTAGCAGCTCTTTTTGTGATAGCAAGGAATTAGAAAAGGAGTGGATGCCCATCAATTGGGGAATAGCTGAATAAGCTGTGACACATGAAAGTAATAGAATATTATTGTTCAATAAAAAAATGATGAACAAGCTGATTATAGAAAGATTTAGAAAGATTTACATGAACTGATGCTGAGTGAGACAAGCAGGACCAGAATACATTGTACACAATAACAGCAAGAAAGTGAGATGATCAACTATGAAAGGCTTCTCAGTAATACAGTAATCCAAAGCAGTCCTAATAGTCTTTGCACAGAAAAGACCATGTGCATCCAGAAAAAAGATCTAAGGAGACTGAATGTAAATCAACAATACTATGTTCACTTTTTTTTTTCCTGTTTTTTCATCTCTCCCATGGTTTTTCCCTATGCTCTGATTTTTCTCTCCCAACATGAATGATAAAGTAATGTGTATTAAAAATAAATAAACTTACTACAAATAAAAAAAAAAAGAAAAAGGATAAAGTGATGGCCAATCCATTTTACTTTTCTGCTCAATAAACTCCAGTGATTCTATATTACCTCTAGGATCAATTATGAATTCCTTTTTCATTAAAACATTATCAAAACTAAGCCTCAACTCTAAACCTAATTTTCTGGTATAGTTGTATGTTCTCTTCTCTTGTACCACCTTAATTTAGCTAAATTGGCTTTCTTGTAGTTTCTCATACCTAACACTGAGTGTCCTATCTTTTGTGAGTCGCCCACTCCTGGATGACGCTTCATCCAAACACCTCAATTCCTTGGAGTCCCTATTTCATTGAAAGTTCATCTTAAGCTCCTAAGCTCTACTTTTCCTATCTTCCGCCCTACCAAATGCTAGCATCTTCTCAACAAAATTACTTTATCTCTGGTGTTTCTTAAAACAATTTTGTAATGGCCCACATATAGTGCATACATGTTGTCTCTCAAGTTCTTAGCAGTAAGAAAAGATTTTATTTTTGTCTTACCTTCCTACTCCATAGCATAGTGTTTCATACATATTATGTGCATGATAAAAGTTATAAATAACATTAATTAATTTTGTTAATTGATATAATATTAGTACATTATATGGAGTCATATTAATATTAGATGTTAATAAAGGAAATACAAATAAATTGATTACACTGGTAAAATCAAATCTTCAGCTAAATATTACATTTTAAGAAAGACTTTTTTGAAAGCTGGAGGACATCCATAGAATGATGACTAAAAGACAAAGAGTTTTATTCTAATATCATCATGGATTTCAGTCTGAAGCACTCTCATTTTACAAGTAAGGAAACTGATCCAGAGAATTTAAGTGAATTGTCCAAGGTTAAACCTGTAATAAGTGGCAGTATCAGGATTAGAATATGATTCAATGCCTCCAAAGTCATCTTTCTTTCATGACATGCCCATTATTATACAGGTAGTATCAGACACAGGATTTGGATCTAGACTTTCTGACTCTGGCATCATTGCTCTTTCTATTGTGCCTTTACATATAGTCACATGGAAGAGAATTTAGATTCTGTGCTCAGTCTAAGAAAGCAAGTTTAGCATCCATGAATAGAAATTACAGAAAGGCAAATGTAGAAAGGAAACTTTGTATTGCATAATAAGGCTATCCAAAAGTAGAATGACCTGCCGAGGGAGTTAATCATTTCCCCCTCATTGGCCATATTCAAACAAAAGTCAGTTGACTACTTGTTCAGCATATTGTAGGGGCATTCTTGCTTAGATGTGAATTAGAATAAAAGGTCTCCAAGTCTTGCTTCCACTTAAAGGTTTTTTGACTCTATTAATTGACCAGTAGGAATTTGGAAATGAGGGCCTGGAAAGAAGATTGAGAAGGATACATCAGTTTTGGAGTTATCCACCTAGAGAAGTAAAGTGTATTTGAGAGTGGGTGTAATTACTTAGAAAAAAAGAGATCCTAACATGATAAATTTGGGAAATCCCTATATTGCAGACACAGATTTTGGATCCGTTTTATATTTGATATTATACAAATATATGCCATCAGAGGCATGCTGCTTGGGAATGAAAAATAAATTATACATGTACTTTTAAATGATTCAAGGTAAAAAAGATTTGTTAAAAAAGAAAAGGAAAAAAAAAAAGACTTGGACAATTGGGTCCCTTGATAGTTAGTGAGTTGATAGATAAGTATGATAATCTTATACATTCAAATAGTAGTTGTGAAGATGCCCTTACATAGGAGGAAGTCTCATTTTGATGTTTATTATGTTGCATATGATATAGGGAAATCTCAGTTAAAAATATTTATTGAATTTATAGTTTGATGAAAATGTAAGGCTTTCCGATTTTCTACTCTCATTTTTTAAACTATAACATGGATCATAGAGTTGTTGTGGCTGTTGTTGTTTTAGTTAACATTCATTCTCCCTGAGTCTTGCCCATCAAGAATCTCAGCAGATTTGCATGTAAAGCTCATAAGTAGGTTAAGGTGTTTGATGAGTAATTTAGAAAGGTTGGTGGGAGAGGAAATAAAAAGATGGATAAATCTGAGCAGTCTTCAGGAAGGAGCTTTACTAACTTATTTTGTGATTTTAGTGAAGGGCTTTCCTTGGACCTTATTTCCTCATTTGCACAAATGAGTGGGTTGGGTTAGATGAGTACTTAAGATGAAAGAGTCTAGAAACTTAATTATTGAATTAAAGGAACTGCAGATATTTGCATCTGCAAAAGCAGATGAGTGAAAAAAGCCCGCAAAAATAACAAATAAAAGTATTTAAGTGCTTACTATATGCAAAGCACTATGCTAAGTATAATGATCTAGACAGAAAAATAAGGGATCTCTGATTTTAAGGATATCACATTATAATAGAGAAAGGCAATGGGTTTAGGAAATTTCAAATGTAGGTCAAAGGGAAAAGCACAATGATATTTGGTGTACAATGTAAAGATACTTGACCACTTATCTTCTGTACTATAATTTCTATTAATAAAATGATGTTTGTTTATGATAATGAACCATTTCATGGTTCCAAAGACTTTGGCATTGAGAACTTTCTCATATCGGGCCTTCAGGACTTGTGATTGCTAATGAAGCTGCAAATATAATATCTAAGATAACATTTGTCAGGACCCATATCCATAATATGTACTCCCCTGGATGAAGGTAATAGAAACAAACTGGAAGCATATATCCAAAGGTTTGAGAGAAATACAGGAAGACAAACAGAAACAGAGAAATGCACTTAGAAAGAGAGAAACTGAGAGACAGAGAAATTGGTATTTCTGAATTTCTGTGGAAAGAATCCTGGACTGTTGTGCTAGAGTTCTGAGGCAATTAGTGGTAGTGGTCTGACTGTTTTGCCACAGTGTCCTTGAATTGTTCTATCTCAGTTTCCCTGTATTAGTTTCCCTCAGTTGTAATATCTCAATTTTGCTGAGTTAGTATGCTATGCCCTCCTCCCTTTTCTGTTTTTTAGGGCTGAGATCTGGCCACTCTGGCATTCCAAAAGATAAGACTCCAAATGTCCTATCTCAGATACCTAATTGACATCCTCTACCTCTATTCTCCAGACTTCCTGGCTCTAGTTTGACTATCTCCTTAACTCCTAATTTGTAAGAATTCATAGTTCTCACCCCCAACCTGCCAGAACTGAATTTATGGTCTGTCCAAGAAAATTCCTGCTCTCTGCCTTCTGCCTTTGTTTCTCTTCTCACTGAAGTTCTATAAACATCCTTGGAGTTTCACATTCAATACTGGATACTTTGAGATGAGTATCTAATCCAGTCAATCAATTAAGCTCTCCAATAAATAAAATATTAAAAACTCTCTATTTGCTATCTTGCCTCAGTTTCTCCAGCATTACATGACTTGCCTGGCACATGCTTTCTCCTATTTCTTTCTCAGGATGACTTTCTACTTAGGATGGACCAGTTTGCCAACTTCGGTGGTGGCAATTGGTGTTGGTGTTAACAAAGATAAACAACAAAGATGTCATAGAGAGGGTTTCTGTTTCAGATAGAATTATATTCTTTCCAACTCTGAGATTCTATGATTATACAATTCTATCAAAGTCTGAATTTTAGAAGAAATATAGAAAATATAGAAGAAATATAGAATGTTTACTGATGTCTACAAGGCTCATAATTCATGGCAAAAAAAGAAATACTATTCAAAATTATTTTAAATATGCTAAAGGAAGCATTAGAAAGACCAATTCCAATCTAAAAAGGGTTATGAGGTTATATCACCTACATCATATCCATAATGCCAGAGAGGTCACTTCACTTAATGGGACATATGTATTTCGTAAGCTGACATGGACACACTTTGACTGACCTTAAGATATTGATAGAAATTCCTTAGAAATTAATTGTCAGTTTCACAGACTTTGGCAGCAGTTGGAGGCATATCTGGGCTATTGAAGCTTAGTGGGAGTGAGAGCATTCACCATGATTAGGGATTGCTTTCTGAATAGAGTAGGTGCCATTAACAGCATACAGAGGGCTGATGGAGGGAACGGCACAAGCCTTTTGTAGTCTATCGTTCAGATAAGTTGGGCTCATATTATTTCTACATTTGTACACTATTTGTGCAAGATAATATTCTGGCTTTGCAGAAGGTGGAAACCAATTTTGCTTGCTGTATAATTCACAGTGATGGGTTTTGTAATCACACTGCAAAATGAACCTAGCTGTTCTATTATCCAATGCTGATACTGGCTGTAGGGCTGCGCATCCCGCTAAAAATCGTGTCGGAGGATTCTCAATGAGAAATTATCAAAGCACTGACAATTGCCTTTTTATAGAAAGGCAATGAAGACATCTTCAGAAATGTCTCATAAAAAGCAAGTTAAGTACTGCCTCTTCCACAGAAGACATGTAAATAATGTCATTAAGCTCCAAACACACCCTGGCCCTCCTCACTTACTAAAATGAACCATGGGCCAATTCTTTAGCACTTTCTGAGGAAAAAGCAACACAGAAGCTGAATATAGTTCTCTCTTAAGTAGCTAATACATTAGAAATGGCCCTAACACATAGAAGTCTCAATAGTGACATACTTTATAGCCATCTTCATTGAAAGCTAAATATAGTTTAATGTAATATATTGACAACATACACATATAGGCATTATATTTTGTTGATGCATTTTGAGAGGAAATCATTAGAATCACTCTTTATTTGTAGATTAAGTTCAAGCACCATTTCTGACATATTGGCTATGTGCCCTCTAGCAAGATTTATATTATTAGTGCCCTAGACAAATAATACTTTAAATAAATCATGATCAATGCTGAGGCATATTGGCAGGTTCTTATACTGATGAAATTGCAGCAGAAGAACAAAAAAAATGGTATAGAGGATGAAGACCCAAAACATAAGAAACATATTTCATTTATTTTTCTAGGATAGTGATCAATTATTATAATTAGTCATAGTTTAGTTATCCTTATTGGTCATTTTCATTTACATTTTTGGGTTGGTGGTATACTTTTTCTGGATTCTGCTTACTTTGTTATTTGTCAGTTTACACATATTTTCCTACGATTTTAAAAATTTCTCATATTTGTAATCTCTTACACTGGCACATGTATACTGTTACTTCCATTATAATAGCTTATTAAGTTATTCCCCAGTAAATAGTTTCCACTTGGTTTATGGTTTTTGACTACCACAGGAAATGCTTTGTAAACTTGGCTCAAAGGTTTTTGAACTTTCTTTGTATGGTTTCCTGATTTAGCATGTCATACTTCCTAGAATCTGGCAAAGTATTGCCAGCCTGGTAAACCTTCAGTATAAACAATAACCTTGGCAATCATCATAGCAGAGCATATGTGATTGCCTAAAATAGAGCTTAGAGCAGAGAGAGTTTGAACTACATGGGAGATCTCCAAAGAGCAAAAATTAAAGTTGGAATGATCTATAGGTATTGTTTAATCCAACTGACTCACTTTTTATCTGATGAACATAAGATTCTTTCAGGGAAATGAAGATTGCCAAAGGATATAACTTATGTTATGGATAGCTAGGTGGTGCAGTTGATAGAATGCTGAGCCTAGACATATATTCCTGAGTTCAAATCTGGCCTCAGACACTTATTAGTTGTGTGATCCTAGACAAGTCACTTAAGTCTGGTTGCCTTAGTTTTCCCTATCTGTAAAAAGATTTGGAGGAGGAAATGGCAAATCAATCTAGTATTTCTGCTAAGAACATCCCAGATAAGGTCAGGAAGAGTGAAACAATCTTAAGAACAAATGGTCTATATTAAATATATGTAGTAAGTGACAGAATTAGAATCTGAAATCATATCTTTCAACCTCAAGTCCAGAAAAATCTCACTCTGCCCAATGATTCTCCACATTAGTGAGAAATGAAGTATTCTGGAAGCTTATGAGATCTGTTTAAAGATGTTCAGTAATGGTGAGAGAGAGGTACATCAATAATTTCTGAGGTAATATGTTATTAATTGGGCATGATCTCAACAATGTAATCTATTTTGAGTCTCTAGGATACTGCCTAAATAGTTTGAAAATGAAAATTATAAGTCTAGCTCTGCCACCAAATAGCTATGTGACTTTGGGCAAATGATTTATCAGTTTTAGATTTCAGTTTTTATGAAATTAAGAAGTTGAAGACCATGGAATGATGTATTCCATGACCCAGTCTATTTATTTTTTTTTTAATTTTTAATTTTTTTTTAGGCAATTGGGGCTAAGTGATTTGCCCAGGGTCACACAGGTTGGAAGTGTTAAGTGTCTGAGGCTAGATTTGAACTCAGGTCCTCCTAATTTCAGGGCTGGTACTCTATCCACTGCATTCCTAGCTGCCCCATGATCCAGTCTATGTCAAACATTTTATTGAAGGAATTAGCATATGGATTTAATAATAACAATAATTACAATAATAATGATGGTAGGTAATCATTCTAGATAATAGAAGTTACCTCATGTACCTCCTTTAACTCACAATAAATTTGGTAGATGATTTCCAATTGAGTTCTTTGACTTTTTCTTTAACATTCTTGTTCTTGAAACACTAATATATCAGACATGGAGTAGACATCAAAGATCATCTAGTCCATGTCTTTCATTTTGCATGATTAGATTGAGTTCAAGAGATAAAATGACTTGCCCAATATAACATAACAAATTCCTGGAATTGACTGAATCTAGATATCTTGACTAAATAAATAATAATATACAATATAAGAGATGAAAAAGTTGTAACAATATCAGTTTAGAGTTCTGTTTTAACTTACTATGCTGTTTTCTTCCTTTTTAGCTTTATAACATTTTCCACAAGTGTACACATTTCCTGAGACAGATGAGTGTTAGTAGCAACAGTAAGTTTAATAATGTTTATGTAGTGCTTACTGTGCCAGACACTGTGTTAAATGCTTTATAATTATCTCATTTGATCTTTATAAAATCCTAGGAGATGGATGCTATTATTAGTCCTTTTTTATAAATGAGGAAACTCAGAAAAATAGAAGTGACTTGGTCAGAGTCACACAATCTACTAAATAAGTGAAGCTTGATTTTGAACTCCAGTCTTCAGGCCCAACATGACCCATTGCATCACTTACTTGCTTCCTTGGTCGAAACCTGTCTCTGACATTTATATAACCTTAGGCAAGTCATATAGACTATCTAGATTTCAGTTTCCTGTCTGTAAAATGAGTAGCTGATATCCCTTTTAACTCCAAAGTAATGAATTATGACCCTTATGATTATCTTATGATCTTACTATTGGCTTATGGTTAAAATATTTCTGTTTCTATTTTACAAATAAGGAAACTAAAAATAATTAATTCCAGAGATAACTCATACATAACCTTTTTAAATTTTTTTTTTTTTTTTTGCTGAGGCAATTGGGGTTAAGTGACTTGCCCAGGATCATACATCCAGGAAGTGTTAAGTGTCTGAGGCCAGATTTAAACTCATGTCCTCCTGACTTCAGGTCTGGTGCTCTATCCACTGTGCCACCTAGTTGCCCCATTCACACTTTTCTCAGTGCAACACATTGAATGAAATAGTAAGTGGAAAAGAACTATGTCTCCTTCTCTGTATTTGCTTCCACATACTTATTGAACCTCCAGGCATATTATAGGGCAATTGCAGATTGTAGGATCTAACTGCTAGGAACAGAGTCGGTTCTAAGTCAAGACCTTCACTCAGTAGTTGGGAGTTTTACTAAAACTTTATAGAGGAGATTAGAGAGCAAAATGATGAAGATGTCAACAGGGCAACATCAAATATAGCCTTGCACTGAAAGGGCATTCCCCTGCTAGCTGGAAGGAACTCCTACACAATATATAGTAGAAACTATCTATACTTAATAACTGGTAATTACCCAGAATCCTTGGGCTTAGAATTTGTATATTGCACAACAACCAATTCAAAGTCCTAAATTAAATATTGCTGATTCGCCAAAGTTTAGTATTGATTTCAGGAGCCATCCAGTGTAACTGATACCTAAATAGGAATTCCTGAAAATCATAAATAATTGGTCATCACAATATGCCTGATGAACTTCAGTTAAGAGGAATCTGCTAACAGCCTAGACAAGCCTTTCTACTTTTAAAGCCTTTCTGCTTTCATTTTGAAGATTTTTCTCCCTTATATCAAGGTGAAATAGACCACCCTGTAACTTCACAGAACACAGTATCTAAGAGTTTGAAGGCACTTCAAACACTGTCTAGTTCTGTGCCTGAACAAGATTTTCCTTTTTTCAAAATCTCTGATAGGTGGTTTTCCTTCCTCTGCTCAAGACCTCCAGTGATGGGGAACTCATTACTTCACCAGGGGGCCTATTACATTTTGGAGACAGAATCATTGTTAAGACATTTTCCCTTAGATAGAATCAAAATTCGCCTCTCTCCAATTACCACTCATTTCTCCTAGATTTGTCTTCTACAGTGAATCAAAGTATAAAAATGATTTTTGTTTTCATTCAGTAGTTCTTCAAAAATAGTTATCATGTTCTTCCTAGATTTTTGGTCTCCAGGCTAAATGTAACATCCGGGGGCACCTATAGACTTCAACTTTTGGTCCCTAGGCAATACTACTCTAGGCTGAACCTATTCCATAGTTCCATATCCATTGAAACTTATACGCATCAATGAGATTCCTTTTTATTTTCAGAGTATACAATTGTTTTCAAGCAATTAAATCAAATAATACAGTAATAAAATATCAGTGTATAATATTATCCATATAAACATGAAATATATCTTCCACAAATACATATACTATTTGTGGAAAAATTACATAAATAAAAATACATATGGGGAGATACATATATGAATAATATTTTGGACTGAGATGATGTGTGGAGAGACACATAATTAAGGAAGATATTGGGGCAAGACTGGATCGGAAAGGAAAATCACAGCTCTGAAGTTGCATGAACATGAAAGTGCTCTGGTGTTGTTCCTGCAAATCTCATGTGTCATGATATTCCTAGTGATATAGCTGATGCAAACGCTTTGCCGTGTGTTACTCATTATTTAGCTCATGTGGCTATTGTCTTTCAATACTATATTCAATATTAGACTCAGCTCTACTAATCAATGAATTTTGATACTTCTCTCTAAATTCAGCTTCTGGCTTTAAATCAAACTATAAAAATATATACAAGTTCTTTTATCTTATGGGTCAGGATGAAGCTATAATTCTTTCAGAAAGTCAAAACTCTAATGCATCCAGTCATTCGATTGAGAGAGGATTATAAGGGCCCTTTCCTACACTAAACATGACCTATCTGTTTTCAGATACTGAGATGAAATAGAAAATCCCTGTTCAAAAGGTAATTCCTTGACCCCAGTACTATCTCTTTGAAAAATAGAATAGTCCTTGTTAGATAGTAGTGTAAAGCTTAATATCTGTTTTTCATTTTGTTTTTCCTTCTCGCTCATGGCAAAGTTTTTGTCACAAACCTTAATATTTGATAGCTAATCTGCACTCAGTCAACATCAAATTAGAGGCTGCCCTTTCAGTAACAACAATAAAACACGTGTTCTCTTGGTCATGGAACCTGACAATTTTCCAAAGTCAATAATTTATTTGGTTTCTTAAACAAATAAATACAACAGAAAAGACATGAAATAATAGGAAGTCTGGGGACAAGGTAAGAGTGAAAGAGAGGACCATTTCTTTCACCTGGTTAGCAATGGTACTGATTTGTATTTATATGTGATCACCAAGCAGCCACCATATACTTTTTCACTTCCTTTAAGAATTTTTGCATGACATCCTACTATCCTACTAATATCTCTGTTTACATTCCAGTTCATTAGAGTTCTTCCAATACTGTGGAGCCAAAATGCTATGAACAAATAAAAAAGATCTATTAACCTGAAAGTGATGTTCTTAGATTCTTCTGACCAGGGAGGGTAGATAACAACAGGTCTCTCACTTCATTGCAACCCCATTCTGAACACTATTCTATTACTGTAGTTTAAAATCAATGGATAGTTTTATATTGATATTAATCTTGCGTCAATTATAACATGTTAGAGTCAGAAGAGACTTTGAGGATCATCTTTTTTCAAATATCTCTTTTTATTGTTAAGGAAACTGAGGCACAGAGAAATTAAATGGCTTGTGCATAATCTCACAGTGAGTCAGAGGCAGATCATAAAAAAGAACTACCATCTTCTGACTAATTTTTAATAAGAATTTAAATACATTTCATCTACTATGAGAAAATCTAATAAGGATAAATTCAGAGATATATGCATGGCTTCAAAAATCTACTTCAGAAGTGCTAATATGGAAAGGTGTATTCTGGAAGGAAAAAAAAATCCAAGGTTTAGTAGATTTTTTGAAGATTTTGTTGGGGAATTTTTACTGATAATATCTTTTGTGCAGGGAATTTAATGCCTATATCATACATAACAAATTAAATTTGACATATTATTAACTATTAACTACACATATTATTAACAAAATGGCTATAACTGTATTTGTTATGTTTCTATCCAGACACTTTCTTATTCATTCCTTCCTAATCTGCCTTTTCTTGGAAGGTTTAGTTCAGATTCTGTTCCTTAGATGAAAGTGCTCTCTTCTTACTCAATAATATCTATGTAAGTGTTCATTTCAATAGATAATACCCTAAAATATTATTTGATCAGAACCAAGCAAAGTGGTGTTCATTCTTAACATTACTGTTTTATTACAGTCTGTATATAATAACTTTTAACATGTTTGACTCATGTGCTTGCTAAACCCCTTAAGTTTTTTTTTTTTTTGACATGAACTGCTATCTAACTAGGCTATGTTGCCTCATATTATTTTTGTGTAGTTGAGTTTTTTAAACTAAAATGTAAAATTTTATATTTATCCTTATTAACTTTTATCTTACTGGATTTGGCTCTCCATTCTAACCTATCAAGGTCTTTTTGGATCATGATTCTCCCATCTAACATGTTGGTTATTTCTCCCAGCTTTGTGTCATCTGAAAATTTTATAAACATGCCAACTGTGCCTTCCTCCAAATTGCCTCAGGCTCACTGCCTAGATTTTCATTCATCCCAATTCAGAGGAGTATTCCCATAGGCAAAATGAGTAACTAAGTTCTTTCAGGTCCAGTCTAACTCTGAGTAGGCTTTTAAAATGAGACAGGCTATCCTGTGCTCAGTACTACATTATAGAAATATCTATATCCACCATTACGTATATAACGTCATATGTATACATGTGCTTGTATATATATATATTTGTATGTACAAATATGGACATTTAGGTGGCACAGTGATGCTCCTGTTCAAATCTGAGTTCAAATCTGGCTTCAGACTCTCCTCATATAACCTGGGAAGTCAATTAATCTGATTTGCCTCAATTTCCTTATCTATAAAATGAACTGCAGAGGGAAAGGGCAAGCCACTCCAATTTCTTTGTCACGAAAACCCTAGTGGGATCACAAAGAGTTGGATGTGACTGAAAATGACAAGCACATGTATTTATATCTTAATGGTCATGGTATATACATAAATAGGTATAGATACAAATATACACACATCATGAATATGCATGAAAAATACAAATAACAACAGTATTATTATTATTAGCAATAATAATAAGCTAGTATTATATAATACCTATTATATGCCAGGTACTCTGAGAAGTGCTTTACAAATATTATCATTTGATTCTTACAATCTATCTATGAATTAGGTACTATTATTATACCCATTTTATATATGAGGAAATTGAGGCAAACAATTCCCCATGATTTCATAGACAGTAAGTGTCCAAAGCTAGATTTGACCTTCTCCTGAGTCTAGGTCCAAGGTTCTATCCACTTAACCCACTGGCTGTTTCTAGCATGTCTTTTGTGACTTTGTTAGCTTTATTTTTTACAGTTTTATGTCCCAGAAAGTGGAGCATAATATTCATGGGAAATTTAAATTCAGTGTGTATGTATACATGCACACCCACATATATTAACATGCATGTACGCATATCATTATATATACACATATCTATGTATATACATATATGCATATTCATAAGTATATATTTGTAGGCCTGTTAAGTGGGCGTGCATGTGCACCTGGGCCTATAATGTCAGTGTTCTAAAAAATAGGTTCAGGTGGTGACATTAATCCTGCAGAGGACAAAGTGAGTTCATTTTTCTTGACCTTCTCAAGCATCTGCTAACTTCTTGGCAATGCAATTCAACTGTCCCCTGCTTCCTTTAATATTGATTAAGTCTCCCCGTTCCTTCTGGGGAAGGAATTAAGGGATACCGGAATTCATTAGCACAATCATTAGAGGTCTTAGATTCCCCAAATGTTGCCTCTTCTCTAGGTGAGGAAACACAGATGCATCTAATCTTTTCAGTGCAATATGTCATAGTCCCTAAAGCTATAATCAGGTTCATCTCATCTGTCTCACTCCTCCTCCTTCCAACACAACAGACATTCTCAGGGACACTGTATAATCAATATTATTGCTCTCTTTCTTACCAGTCCCAAAGAGTTGATTGAGTTCAGGAACCTGGCTCTGCATTTATTTAAACAAGTATTTATTAAGCTTTGCTTATTATACAGAGAGGGAAGAAGTGGAACTTAAGGGAGATAGTATTCCTTTCTTCATAGATCTTACAGTGGAGTGAGGGTTGGGGTGTAGAAGAGGTAAAGCCACAGGCAATGCACAATATAGACTCTTATAAGCATTTGAAAGCTACAAGGCAACATACTTATTGAGATAATTACTATTAAGCCTCAGAGATCAGAAAAGGCTATTGGAATGATTAATTCATGGACAGTGTTTTTAAGAATGGGATAGGATTCTATTGACTTTTTTTTTTTTTTCTACCGGGTATAGGTAGGATTTTTCATCATAAATTCTTCAGAATAGAAAGGCATATTTTATTGCAAAGAACATCAAAATCATTCATGACTGATCATCTAACACCATGAAAATTACTCATACAAAGTGCATGTAATTTGCTTGACTTTATGGAAGGCTTTTCTGGTTTTTCTTTTTTTTTCTTTTTTTCTTTCTTTTTATTTTATAATAACTTTATATTGACAGAACCCATGCTAGGGTAATTTTTTTTTTACAGCATTATCCCTTGCACTCGATTCTGTTCAGATTTTTCCCCTCCATCCCTCCACCCCCTCCCCTAGATGGCAAGCAGTCCTATATATGTTAGATATGTTGCAGTATATTCTAGATACAATATATGTTTGCAGAACCGAACAGTTCTCTTGTTGCACAGAGAGAATTGGATTCAGAAGGTAAAAATAACCCGGGAAGAAAAACAAATATGCAAATAGTTCACATTCGTTTCCCAGTGTTCTTTCTTTGGGTGTAGCTGCTTCTGTCCACCATTGATCAATTGAAACTGAGTTAGGTCTCTTTGTCAAAGAAATCCACTTCCATCAGAATACATCTTCATACAATATCGTTGTTGAGGTATATAATGATCTCCTGGTTCTGCTCATTTCACTTAGCATCAGTTCATGTAAGTCTCGCCAGTCCTCTCTGTATTCATCCTGCTGGTCGTTCCTTACAGAACAATAATATTCCATAACATTCATATACCACAATTTACCCAACCATTCTCCAATTGATGGGCATTCATTCAATTTCCAATTTCTAGCCACTACAAACAAGGCTGCCACAAACATTTTGGCACATACAGGTCCCTTTCCCTTCTTTAGTCTCTCTTTCGGGTATAAGCCCAGTAGCAACACTGCTGGATCAAAGGGTATGCACAGTTTGATAGCTTATTGAGCATAATTCCAGATTGCTCTCCAGAATGGCTGGATTCGTTCACAACTCCACCAACAATGCATCATTGTCCCAGTTTTCCCACATCCCTTCCAACATTCATCATTATTTTTTCCTGTCATCTTAGCCAATCTGACAGGTGTGTAGTGGTATCTCAGAGTTGTTTTAATTTGCATTTCTCTGATCAATAGTGATTTGGAACACTCTTTCATATGAGTGGTAATAGTTTCAATTTCATCATCTGAAAATTGTCTGTTCATATCCTTTGACCATTTATCAATTGGAGAATAGCTTGATTTCTTATAAATTTGAGTCAGTTCTCTATATATTTTGGAAATGAGGCCTTTATCAGAACCTTTAACTGTGAAGATGTTTTCCCAGTTTGTTGCTTCCCTTCTAATCTTGTTTGCATTAGTTTTGTTTGTACAAAAGCTTTTTAATTTGATATAATCAAAATTTTCTATTTTGTGATCAGTAATGATCTCTAGTTCATCTTTGGTCACAAATTTCTTTCTCCTCCACAAGTCTGAGAGATAAACTATCCTATGTTCCTCTAATTTATTTATAATCTCATTCTTTATGCCTAGGTCATGGACTTATTTTGATCTTATCTTGGTATATGTGTTAAGTGTGGATCCAGATTCTATTGACTTTGAGAGCAGCTAGATGGTGCAGTAGAGAGAATATGACCTAGAATCAGGAGACCTGAGTTCAAATGTGACCTCTATACTAGATGAATGACCCCAGGCAAGATAGTTAATGTTTGATTCAGTTTTCTCATCTGTAAAAGGAAATGGTAAACTACTCCAATGGAAGTGCCAAGAAAAACACAAATGGGACCAAAAAGATTTAGATACAACTGAAATTACTGAACAACAAAAAAAGGAAGGCAAGATACTCCCTGCAGGCATTAAGAGTCATGGGAACAGAGGCATTATTATCAGTTTCATAAACAAGTATTTATTAAGTGCCTACTATGTTCTCAAAGTATGGTCTAGAGAATCCTGGGGATCTCTGAAACTCTTTTAGAGGGTCTATAAATTCAAAAATAGTTTTTATTTCCAATATGGTAAATGTCTATAAATATAATCCAGATAACCAAAAACACTTTGGAGTGATCCTCAATAATTTTTAATAGGATAAAAGTACTGAAAACAAAAGTCTGAGAACTACTGTTAGGTACATCAATGTTGCAGTTACCAAAAACAAAAAGCAAACACAATCCCTGACTTCAAGAAACTTAAATTATAATGGGGGAGACAATATGCAAAAAATTATCACATACACAATACAAATAATATGAATGGAAGTTAATCTCTAATAGAGAGTACTTTTAACTGGGAAGAGCAATTAAGGCTTCATGTTGAAGACAGAGTTTGAAATAAATTATGAAGGAAGTTCCAAGCAGGAGATAGAAATGAGAAAGGAGAGAATTCTAACAATGGCAGATGGCCAGTCCAATAAAAAGACATAGGCTCTTCTACGATGCATATGGGAATGAAAGTTTTATTTGGTGTTTGTTAAATACAGAATTTCAAGTAAATACTGCAGAAAGATTGTGATGAGGGTCAGTGATACTAAATTGCAATGCGAAAAATAATAATAATTTTTCCACAAAGGAGCAATGCAAGCCATTAAAATAAGAAAATGCTTTGCTTATATTAAATTCATGATCTTTAAAGAGGATTATGTTTATATTCCAAAATCAACCACCTGAAATATTGTACATGTTCAAGGGTTCACACGATCAAAATCTCCATTCTTCATCACAGAAATGACTTCATCTTAGCTCTCATAAGAGTCCATTCCTAGTGCAGAGGTCACAATATTGTCATTTGGCAAGGTCTTCTGCTGAATAGCATCTATTTTCTCCTCAAGTACATTCTGACATTTCCTGAGGTCTCTTTAGCCATTCCCTCTATATTTCAGGAGTCTTGTTCTCAGTCATATGAAAATGCATAGGAGCTATTTGTTTTGGATTCTATTAGAGGTCATTCTTTTTTCCTTAGCCCAACAATCATAGACCAGGAAGAGATGGGGGGTATGGAGGGATGAAAGTACTTTCTGAAATAGATAGAGTGAAGATTTCTTTTCATTTTATATATCCCTTTTACTTTTCTCTGTTTCCTTAATTAAGAACAAACATGAATGATAAGGGAGGAATAAATGCCATAGCCATTTTCATATCTTGACCACATATAGAATCTTTCAATGGTGTGCCCTGACCCCCATCTTTGTTTTATGAATTTTCTGCTGCTGAAGCCTGGAGAGCACGGCCCAGACTATTGCCAGGCAAGCTTTGGAGCAATAACCGGAGTTACAGTAACCTCATGGAATCAGAAAACCTGCCACCTGCTCCCTGCTTGATGATTTGCAGTGACCTTTGCTTGGAAGGCATCTCCTTCATTAGCTGAAAGTCCTTTCTTCACATTTAGAGATTCCGACTACAGGGAAGCAGGGTAATAGTCACTAAATTGGGTTTCAGATTAGACCTTCTTCTAATATCCTAGCACATCTGGAATCTTAAAGACCCCTAATTTCCTCCAAAGAGAGTTTAATTCAATCTCTCATCATGGTAGGCCCTTGGAAGAAAACAGGAAAACAAAGAGAAGAATAAGACCTCTGACTCCACTTTAATTTAGGAGTATCTAAATAAGATTTCCCCACAGGAATCAATGTACTGAAAGTTTTCAAGAAGACTTCATTTGGGCGTCATATGGAGACAGGTCTATTAGATATATGATCCAATAAAGAGTCTATGGCCATTCCAGAGAGAACTATCTTGAACTCATTAGACAAGCTACTGTCTCTCTGAATCCTATACCCCAAGCAGCAGGGAAACCATTAACTTATGCCAATGACAAGGAAGGACAATTATACAGTACTCAGAAATAGGACAATTAGAAGGTCAGGGAGCAATGTGTGATCAGATATTTCATGGCTTTGCAATCTAGCAGCCCCTTAGAGCAGTTTGGTATTATACTTCTTTGCCTGGAATTTTCAATATTATTTTGCACACTTTGGAAATTACTAGACATCCATCATTCTGGAAATTACTATATTTTGTATTATTATAAATAGAAAATGGAGTTTCTTATAACTATTTTAAAAATAAATTTTAATAATAAAATTAATTTATAGGGACTGAAGTATAACCCTAAATCATAAACTTTTGTAGTTGCTGTTGATGAGTCATTTCATATTCCCCATGACCCCATTAAGGGTTTTCTTGGCAAAGATACCAGAGTAATTGTTGTTTTTCCCTCCCCAGCTCATTATACAGATGAGAATCAAAGGCAAAGTGAATTGCCCAGGACCACACTGCTAATAAGAGTCTGAAGTCAGATTTGAACTTAAGTCCTTCTGACTTCATTAGCTAGTGCTCTCTCTAACCACTGTGACACCTAAACTGTCCCCTAAATTATGAATTCCAATTTCAGATCACCAGCAATAA
The DNA here is from genome assembly GCF_016432865.1 of Antechinus flavipes. Classification (NCBI taxonomy): domain Eukaryota; kingdom Metazoa; phylum Chordata; class Mammalia; order Dasyuromorphia; family Dasyuridae; genus Antechinus; species Antechinus flavipes. The sequence continues at coordinate 70,850,982 of NC_067399.1, forward strand.
TCCTCTACCATCTTCTCCTGCCCATCATGTAAAAGCCAAAAATGATATGAACTCATTAATTCCTGAGGTAATCCATTCTACTTTTTATAACTTTTGACTTTTTTATTTCTTTTTCTCTTTGTTCCCCTTCCTTCCTTCCTTCCTTCCTTCCTTCCTTCCTTCCTTCCTTCCTTCCTTCCTTCCTTTCTTCCTTCCTTCCTCACTTCCTTCTTTCCTTCCTCCCTCCCTCCTACCTTTCCTCCCTCCTTCCTATACTCCTTCCTTTTCTCCCTCCCTCCCTTCTTCCCTTTCTTCCTTCCTTCTTTTTTTCCCCTCCCTCCTTCCCTTTCTTCCTTCCTTCCTTCCTTCTTTTTTCCTTTCTTCCTTTCTTCTTCCTTCCTTCCTTCTTTCCTTCCTTCCTTTCTTCTTCCTTCTTTCTCCTTTTCTTTCTTTCTTTCTTTCACTTTTCTTTCGTCTTTCTTGCTTGCTTTTTTTTTAATCCAAAACTTGACATTTTAACCTTATAGTTCTATTTACTGGCAACAAATAAAACAAATCTAAATGTTCTTCCATATGATAGTCTTTGAATTAGCTGATATCAATGATCATGTATACAGTAACTTTCCCAAACTTTAAATGACATCATCTATAAAAAGAAGGAAATGGCAAAACATTCCAGTGTCTTTGCCAAGAAGACTCCAAATAGGGTGACAAAGGGTCTGATCTGACTGAAATGTCTTAACAACAACAATCTTTCATATGAGAAAATTAAGTTTTTGGCATGCCATGACACATTAATGAATGATTTATCATTAATTTAGAGTCTGCTGAAAACATTTTTTTTTACCCCTCAGATGATAATAACTTATGTTTATGTAGCACTTTATGTTGGACACAATACTTTCCCTAGAAAGCAAGTAGTACAAGTACTAACATGCCTATTTTATGAATGATAAAACAATCTCAAAATCCTTGACTTATCCACAAAATTCAGTAAATGTTAGCTATTCTATGTAACTTTCATGTAATATATATTTGCTAAGGAGAATAGAGTTAATTTTTGTCTTTGAAACTTTAAAAGTCTGCTCAGAAAAAAAAACAACACTGTGAAATGTGTTTTACAAGTATATCATCATTTTTTAAAATAGGTGAGTAAATTAAAGCTAAGAGGTATTAACATACATATTCTCTCATCCATGTAGAAGAGCTAAAATTTGAAATTTGATCTTCCTACTCTCATTCAGCTTCCCCCAACAATGCCCAAGGATCCATCTCATTGATAATAATACCTAAATATCCAACAGCACCAGACCACATGTCTTCTCTTTTATTATATTGAAGAGAAGAATGTGTGATTGCCTCTTTCACAAATTTCCATGTCGACTATAGCAACATTGTTTCCAGAGAGAAAGCATTGAAATCAGGATTATGTTTCTATTTTGGACCTTTGATTTTCTTTTCTGTCCCAGAACGTTTTTATTTTAGGCTGATGGCTTTGATTTATAATCTCTTTAAAGAAAGGGGAATTTTAAAAGGATGGATTAACTGCCTTATGTTTTGTCAAATGAATGGACTTGGGCAAAAAAATATATCAGGTTTTGCTGGTTCATTTGTTTGGGAAGAAAAGACTGAGGATTCCCAGCCCCTCTTTGCATTCATAATCCTTTCTGTTGTTCCTCCATTACCACTGATGTGATTGGGAAACTACTGTTCAATTATTCATCCTACCCAATATCAGCCAGCTATTAAGGTTTTGTATTTTACAAGTGATAACCAACTTCAAAAAGATTTCCTAGTTTGGAACTATTTCTTTTGCATAGTTAAGTGTTAAAAGCACATGTAGCACTTTGTGTGTGTGGTAGGGCTGGGGGAAGAGGGAGTGAAGGAAGGAGGGATACATGATGTAATAGAATATAAGAAATAACCAAAATGATAATCCAGGAGAACCATTGAAAGACTAATTAAACTGATGCAAAGTGAAAT